>NC_136071.1:1219814326-1220333517 GCF_964261635.1 Lissotriton helveticus | reverse complement strand
ACCCTCACCCCATACCCAATACCCATACCCTCACCCATACCCTCGCCTATACCCTCACCCATACCCATACCCTCACCCATACCCATACCCTCACCCATACCAATACCCTCACCCATACCCATACCCATACCCATACCCTCACCCATACCCATACCCATACCCATACCCTCACCCTCACCCATACCCACACCCATACCCTCACCCACACCCATACCCACACCCATACCCACACCCATACCCCAACCCATACCCTCACCCATACCCTCACCCATACCCATACCCATACCCTCACCCATACCCATACCCATACCCTCACCCATACCCCTACCTTCACCCATACCCATACCCATACCCTCACCCATACCCATACACTCACCAATACCCATACCCATACCCATACCCATACCCTCACCCATACCCATACCCACACCCATACCCATACCCTCACCCTCACCCATACCCTCACCCATACCCTCACCCATACCCATACCCATACCCATACCCATACCATATCCTCACCCGTACCCTCAGCCATACCCTCACCCATACCCATACTCACACCCTCACCCATACCCATACCCTCACCCATACCCATACCCATACCCATACCCATACCCATACCCATACCCATACCCATACCCTCACCCATACCCATACCCTCACCCATACCCATACCCATACCCTCACCCATACCCTCACCCATACCCTCACCCATACCAATACCCTCACCCATACCCATACCCATACCCTCACCCATACCAATACCCTCACCCATACCCATACCCTCACCCATACCCATATCCATACCCTCACCAATACCCATACCCATACCATATCCTCACCCGTACCCTCACCCATACCCATACTCACACCCTCACCCATACCCATACCCATACCCTCACCCATACCCATACCCTCACCAATACCCTCACCCATACCCATACCCTCACCCATACCCTCACCAATACCCATACCCATACCCATACCCATACCCATACCCTCACTCTCACTCTCACCCATACCCTCACTCTCACCCATACCCTTACCCATACCCTCACCCATACCCATACCCTCACCCATACCCATACCCATACCCTCACCCACACCCTCACCCATACCCTCACCCTCACCCATACCCTCACCCATATCCATACCCATAGCCATACCCTTACCCATACCCATACCTTAACCCTCACCCATACCCCCACCCATACCCATACCCAAACCCTCACCCATACCCATACCCCCACCCATACCCATACCCTCACCCATACCCATACCCCCACCCATACCCATACCCATACCCACACCCTCACCCATACCCATACCCTCACCCGTACCCTCACCCGTACCCTCACCCATACCCTCACCCTCACCCATACCCTCACCCATACCCATACCCATACCCATACCCTCACCCATACCCTCGCCCATACCCATCCCCTCAACCATACCCTCACCCATACCCTCACCCATACCCATACCCTCACCCATACCCATACCCTCACCCATACCCATACCCTCACCCATACCCATACCATATCCTCACCCGTACCCTCAGCCATACCCTCAGCCATACCCATACTCACACCCTCACCCATACCCTCACCCATTCCCTCACCCATACCCATACCCTCACCCTCACCCTCACCCTCACCCATACCCATACCCATACCCATACCCTCACCCATACCCATCCCATACCCTCACCCATACCCTCACCCTCACCCATACCCTCACCCTCACCCATACCCTCACCCATACCCTCACCCATACCCTCACCCATACCCATACCCATACCCTCACCCACACCCATACCCTCACCCACACCCATACCCTCACCCATATCCATAGCCATACCCACACCCATACCCTCACCCATACCCTTACCCATACCCATACCCATACCCATACCCTCACCCATACCCTCACCCATACCCATACCCTCACCCATACCCATACCCATACCCTCACCCATACCCTCACCCATACCCATACCCTCACCCATACCCATACCCTCACCCATACCATATCCTCACCCGTACCCTCAGCCATACCCTCAGCCATACCCATACTCACACCCTCAGCCATACCCATACTCACACCCTCACCCATACCCATACCCTCACCCATTCCCTCACCCATACCCATACCCTCACCCATACCCATACCCATACCCATACCCATACCCTCACCCATACCCATACCCTCACCCTCACCCATACCCTCACCCATACCCTCACCCATACCCATACCCTCACCCTCACCCTCACCAATACCCATACCCATACCCATACCCTCACCCATACCTATACCTTAACCCATACCCATACCCTCACCCATACCCTCACCCATACCCATACCCTCACCCATACCCTCACCCATACCCTCACCCTCACCCATACCCTCACCCATACCCTCACCCATACCCTCACCCATACCCTCACCCATACCCTCACCCATACCCTCACCCATACCCTCACCCATACCCTCACCCATACCCTCACCCATACCCTCACCCATACCCATACCCATACCCTCACCCTCACCCACACCCACACCCTCACCCATATCCATACCCATACCCATACCTTAACCCTCACCCATACCCCCACCCATACCCATACCCAAACCCTCACCCATACCCATACCCTCACCCATACCCTCACCCATACCCCCACCCATACCCATACCCGTACCCATACCCTCACCCATACCCATACCCATACCCATACCCTCACCCGTACCCTCACCCGTACCCTCACCCGTACCCTCACCCGTACCCATACCGTCACCCATACCCATACCCATACCGTCACCCATACCCTCACCCATACCCATACCCATACCCTCGCCCATACCCTCACCCTCACCCATACCCATCCCCTCACCCATACCCATCCCCTCACCCATACCCTCACCCATACCCTCACCCATACCCTCACCCATACCCTCACCCTCACCCATACCCTCACCCATACCCTCACCCATACCCTCACCCATACCCTCACCCTCATACATAACTTAGAAAGCATCTTTAAATATAATGAAGGGTACAAAATATTAAAAACTATTTGCAGTTCACCACCATATTGAGAGCACTGCAAAAAATATCTCTTTGCAATGATAAGGCAACTTGGAATACGAACATTTTTCCTCACTGTATCTGCCGCAGAAACTAAATGGCAACACTTAATTAATATATTATTACGAGTGCAAAATCTACATGATTGCACTGAAGAACAATTTAAAGAAATGTCCTGGGAAAGAAAATGTAAATTAATACTTGAAGTTCCAATTACCTGTGCAAGGCGTTTTGACTTTCAAGTAAGAAAATGATTAAATTGCGTGATAATGGACAAAACAAACCCTATTGGAAAATTACAAGACTTGTTTTACAGGGTTGAATTCCGACAGAGTTTCACCACATATACACACATTAATATGGATTGAAAATGCACCATGATATGGAATAGCAAAGTTACCACAAGTCATTACATTTATAGACAAATGTATAACTTGCAGTAAATTGCAAGAACCAGAATTAGAGAAATTACTACCTCTACGAAAGCATGCACACACCAACAATTGCAGAGGATAGAGGGATGGAGGGATGGAAGAGATAGGAGGGATGGAAGAGAGCGATAGAGGGATGGATCTTCATAGTACCGTAAATAAATTGTTACAATAATATACAACCACATTCAAATGGAGGTAACATTAAATATCGAAGCATACCTTTCTGCTCCCATGCCATCCATTCTTCCTAGCGGTAAGGAAACAGGTAAACATGTATAAAACAAAAAGATAAACTACATCAATATCAAAGCATACCTTTCTGGTTGCATGCTGTCCTCTGTTGTCACCGCCTTATGAAAGACTGGACACATACAATAGAATGTGATGAAATACATAAAATAGAAGCAGCATTAAATATTAAAGCGTACCTTTCTGGTTGCATGCTGTCCAGTCTTCTCAACTCTGTACAAAGAGGTGCACATATACAATACAGAGATATAAAATAGTCAATGCATTACAGTAAACTCAAAGTACAGCCAACATTCAAAACCAAATCTTTCCTTCCTCTTCTTTTGTTGCTATGTCTTTATTACTCCTGTTTGTGATATAGGCATCGCAAAAACACTATCAATATTGTTAGTTGCAATGGGATTCTATTTTCGCAATACATAAAAAGAAACGTACCTTTCACTTCACTCGCTGCTACATCTTCTCCGGTCAGGGCTTTGTGGTGGGTTATTAGCTAATAACATAAAATAACATATGGTAACTTAAATTATACACACGTAATACCAAACACAACAAAAAATAATCGCTAAATATCAAAGTATAAAAAAAGTTTGCAAAAAAAATTCTTTTAGCTATGACATTTACAGAAGATAGAGGGATGGAGGGATGGAGGGATGAAGGAGATAGGAGGGAAGGTAACACTCTGTTCCAGCCCTGGTGGGAGAGATGGAGGGAGGGAGTGAGGGATAAAGGGATGGGTATAGGTTTATACCTAACCCTTTAGCTATATACCTAACCCTTTAGCTATATACCTAAGCCTAAAGCTATATACCTAAGCCTAAAGCTATATACCTAAGCCTAAAGATATATATCTAAGCCTAAAGCTATATACCTAAGCCTAAAGCTATATACCTAAGCCTGAAGCTATGTACCTAACCCTGAAGCTATGTACCTAACACATGGAAGGGAAAGGAGGTTACACTCTGTTCCAGCCCTGGTGGGAGGGATGGAGGCAGGGATGGAATGGAGGGATTTAGGGGTGGATCTTCATAGTACCGTAAATAAATTGTCACAATAATATATAACCACGATCACATAAAAGTACACTAACTTTATTACACACTAGCTATTTACCTTTCTATTAGCTTGCTGCTCCATTTTTTTCACTCCGTTCAGCAAAGTAAGGCATCAGAAAAATGAATAATCTTTGACAGGTCCCTAAATTGCAAGCAGTTAGTAACAAACAGTATAAAAGAGATGCCAAGCCTAGTAAAATACACAACAATTAAAAATAATAGCACATAATAGTTTTTTTCATACAAATATATATAATACACTGAAATGAACACATCAAGTAGAGGTAACATTAAATATCGAAGCATACTGTCAGCGATTAGCCACTTCTCGGGTTTCTGTGTGAAGCCAAAAGGGGTCCACCTCCCGACGTCCCCAACTCTGGAAAGAAGCAACTCAGAGTAGTGAGGCAGTCAGGCGAGGGAAAAAATTAAGAAGGCCGGGACCAGTGGGAAGCGGGAGAACCTGCAATATAAAACACAGTTTCAATACATAAACAAGCATAAACTACTACTCTCATTTATTCTCGCTAGGACTTGCTAGTACCTTTCCACTGGCAGGGATGTCCTGTAATGAACGTCTAACATGCAGGGACTCCAGTTTCAACTTAGAAATCTACAACGAGAAACCACAATGGTAAAACAGCAATTCCATTACTACCACATCCTCACAAACTGCAGTAGTTCCTCATACATACCAACTTCCAGTAATCAGAGCTCAACATAAACACTGTTCCCAACTTTAGGGCTTTCTTCTCAATCAGCAAGAGAAGTGGATGAGCCCAGAACATAAGCGCTCCGCCCGTTCGGAGCACAGGTATGTGATTCAAAAATAATAAACTCAGGGTCCATTCAGAGAAAGAACAGTGCTCCACAAGGCAGTACACGAAAACCACGCCTCCTTCAGCGCAGCAGAAAAGAAGGAAGCAAAAACTGAGCCAAGGACACAGTTAACACCTACTTGTTCCAATTAATTCAAAGGACAATTGTTAGGCTCTCTGTGGGCATCAGTTTGGCTCCCTTGATGAACAGCGCTTCCACAACGCGACAACACAACCAAATCACATACGAAGAATTCACCCAAACAGGAGTCCTCCGTTAATAATCCCAACGAAAGTCCGAGTGAAGAGGGAGGCAGCGCTTCCTTCAGTGCGGAACGAACCCTCACTACAGAAAGTTCCAGCTCCTTCTCTCTTCCTGGCCGGAAGGGTCCGAAGGGAACAGGCACTTACATCAGCGTCCGTGGGAAGAGAACACAGGAGGCAGCAATGACTTGAACGCACCTTCAGTACCAAAAGGGAAAAAAAATGAAGCACACCTAACAGCAGGATCCAGAACTGTAAACCAGGGTAAGAGTGTCCACGCAGCCAGTGTGAGACTCGAAGCACGAAGAAACACTGAACAACAGATTACGCGCGCCTCTTCCCAGACCCGACTGGGCCTTATAGAAGTTGCTCCTCCCCATCAGGATTTCTGGGAGATGTAGTTCTGGGCGCAAGACCCAGACAATGTAGGCGCTTTGTATACAGCAAATTTCAGTCAGCGCCTGACACATACCTTTCTGCTCGCATGCCATCCTTTCTTCCTAGCGGTAAAGAAACAGGTAAACATATATAAAACAAAAAGATAAACTACATCAATTACAGACAACATTCAATATCAAAGCATACCTTTCTGGTTGCATGCTATCCTCTGTTGTCACCACCTTATGAAAGACTGGACACATACAATAGAATGTGATGAAATACATAAAATAGAAGCAATATTAAAGCGTACCTTTCTGGTCACATGCTATCCTGTCTTCTCAACTCTGTACAAAGAGGTGCACATATACAATACAGAGATATAAAATAGTCAATGCATTACAGTAAACTCAAAGTACAGCTAACGTTCAAAAACAAATCTTTCCTTCCTCTTCTCTTGTTGCTATGTCTTTATTACTCCTGTTTGTGATATAGGCATCGCAAAAGCACTATAAATATTGTTAGTTGCAATGGGATTCTATTTTCGCAATACATAAAAAGAAACGTACCTTTCACTTCACTCACTGCTACATCTTCTCCGGTCAGGTCTTTGGGGTGGGTTATTAGCTAATAACATAAAATAACATTATGGTAACTTAACTCATACACACGTAATACCAAACACACAAAAAATCGCAAAATATCAAAGTATAAAACATTTTTTGCAAAAAAAATTCTTTTAGCTATGACATTTACAGAAGATAGAGGGATGGAGGGATGGAAGAGATAGGAGGGAAGGTAACACTCTGTTCCAGATATGGAGGGAGGGAGTGAGGGATAGAGGGATGGGTATAGGGTTATACCTAACCCTTTATCTATATACCTAACCCTGAAGCTATATACCTAAGCCTAAAGCTATATACCTAAGTCTAAAGCTATATACCTAAGCCTAAAGCTATGTACCTAACCCTGAAGCTATGTACCTAACACATGGAAGGGAAAGGAGGTAACACTCTGTTCCAGCCCTGGTGGGGGGGATGGAGGCAGGGATGGAATGGAGGGATAGAGGGATGGATCTTCATAGTACCGTAAATAAATTGTTACAATAATATATAACCACGATCACATAAAAGTACACTAACTTTATTACACACTAGCTATTTACCTTTCTATTAGCTTGCTGCTCCATTTTTTTCACTCCGTTCAGCAACGTAAGGCATCAGAAAAATGAATAATCTTTGACAGGTCCCTAAATTGCAAGCAGTTAGTAACAAACAGTATAAAAGAGATGCCAAGCTTAGTAAAATACACAACATTTAAAAATAATAGCACATAATCGTTTTTTTCATACAAATATATATAATACACTGAAATGAACACATCAACTAGAGGTAACATTAAATATCGAAGCATACCTTTCTGCTCGCATGCCACCCTTTCTTTCTAGTGGTAAAGAAACAGGTAAACATATATAAAACAAAAAGATAAACTACATCAATTACAGACAACATTCAATATCAAAGCATACCTTTCTGGTTGCATGCTGTCCTCTGTTGTCACCGCCTTATGAAAGACTGGACACATACAATAGAATGTGATGAAATACATAAAATAGAAGCAATATTAAAGCATACCCTTCTGGTCGCATGCTGTCCTGTCTTCTCAACTCTGTACAAAGAGGTGCACATATACAATACAGAGATATAAAATAGTCAATACATTACAGTAAACTCAAAGTACAGCCAACGTTCAAAACCAAATCTTTCCTTCCTCTTCTCTTGTTGCTATGTCTTTATTACTCCTGTTTGTGATATAGGTATCGCAAAAACACTATCAATATTGTTAGTTGCAATGGGATTCTATTTTCGCAATACATAAAAAGAAACGTACCTTTCACTTCACTCGCTGCTACATCTTCTCCAGTCAGGTCTTTGGGGTGGGTTATTAGTTCATAACATAAAATAATATTATGGTAACGTAAATTATACACACGTAATACCTTGCACAACAAAACAAATTCGCAAAATATCAAAATATAAAACAATATTTGCAAAAAATGTCTTTTAGCTATAACCTTTACATAAGAAAATTGATAACACATAAATTAGTGTCAATATTAGAAAACACAACTAATCTACGCTTTCCTCCATGCTACCTTGTGCTTTACATAGGACGGAGCATAACAATAACAAACATTAGGTAAAACCATAATTCACACATTTACATTAGGAATATTCACATACAATATACATATATAATGGCAACGTAAACAAATGCATCTTACCTTTCCCTTTCCTCGCTGCTCCCTCTTCTTTTCAGCTACGGTCTGTCTAATGAAGCATTAGAACAATGACATTGGCATTAATAGTTATGCTAAATAACACATGCGTATTATCAAACACTATCCAGCAGATTCGTAACACACTAAAATGCTACATAAATAATAAAATCTATATGATGTCTCTAGCCATAACATTTACAATAGGAAAAACAGTTAACACAGAAAGCTGTAACAAAAAAAATAACAAAAAAAAGAACCTTGTACTATTTGCCCCCAATTATGGCATAAGCAATCACTAAAAAATACCAACAGTTTTGCTGAAAATCCAAGTTTTATCCAATGTAACATTAGTCTAAATAAAACAAACTATATATGTAGCACTTGCTATAGACATTAGCAAAGATAAAATACCACCATGCTCATATATAAATGGAATGAAATTTGAACATAAACCAATACAATTACAATTGCATAATTTAGAAGAAAGATGACTTTCTCCACGAATTCCTTTTGCGCAAATTTGAACATTACCTCATGGCTCTCAAAAGTCATCAGGGGCTGTTGTTAATGTACCTGCAGATGATATGACAACAGTCACAATTTTACCAAGGCAAATCAATGATGAAATGACAATTCCAATCAAACTAAAAAGAAAGTTAGCTTTCAAAACATTTACACATTTGGAAAATGTTAGACCAAACATAGTGAAAAGAGCAGCAGTATGGCTAGCAACAAACAGTCACATGTTTAAAGAATATGGAGTCACTGTTAATCCAGATTGGGAATATATACCACAAGAAATAAACTATTGCAGTGAAACATATGAAGATCATAATTCAACAAGCTCCTCAGACAACATACAAGCAGGAAGTTTAGATACGTTATTAATAAATGAAACAATCACAACCGATAGTCCCAATGTATTATGTTTAGCACCTGCTGAACATAACACACCTAGAGGTTTATATGAAGTCAAAGATTCAGAATTGTTAGCTTTTCCAACCATATTTGTTGGCCCTCGAAGACCTAATAATAATGATAGACATGTACCTGTACATTATAGTACAATATGCCAACTGGAATTAAGGAGCTATGATAGAAGAGTGTCCAAATCTTTTACAAATATTTTCTTTAAACTAAAAAATTTGCACTTAAAACAAATACAAGGGAAAGTCAATATTTCTTTAATGACATTTTTCAACAATGGTGAATGTATTACTGCCAAAGACAAAACATAACTTAGAAAGCATCTTTAAATATAACGAAGGGTACAAAATAATAAAAACTATTTGCAGTTCACCACCATATTGAGAGCACTGCAAAAAAGATCTCTTTGCAATGATAAGGCAACTTGGAATACAAACATT
Source organism: Lissotriton helveticus (assembly GCF_964261635.1). Taxonomy (NCBI): domain Eukaryota; kingdom Metazoa; phylum Chordata; class Amphibia; order Caudata; family Salamandridae; genus Lissotriton; species Lissotriton helveticus. The sequence continues at coordinate 1,220,323,586 of NC_136071.1, read as the reverse complement.
TTTCCTCACTGTATCTGCCGCAGAAACTAAATGGCAACACTTAATTAATATATTATTACGAGTGCAAAATCTACATGATTGCACTGAAGAACAATTTAAATAAATGTCCTGGGAAAGAAAATGTAAATTAATACTTGAAGATCCAATTACCTGTGCAAGGCATTTTGACTTTCAAGTAAGAAAATGATTTAATTGCGTGATAATGGACAAAACAAACCCTATTGGAAAATACAAGACTTGTTTTACAGGGTTGAATTCCGACAAAGAGCTTCACCACATACACGCATTATTATGGATTGAAAATGCACCATTATATGGAATAGCAAAGTTACCACAAGTCATTACATTTATAGAAAAATGTATAACTTGCAGTAAATCACAAGAACCAGAATTAGAGAAATTACTACCTCTACGAAAGCATGCACACACCAACAATTGCAAAAGATAGAGGGATGGAGGGATGGAAGAGATAGGAGGGATGGAAGAGAGCGATAGAGGGATGGATCTTCATAGTACCATTAATAAATTGTTACAATAATATACAACCACATTCAAGTGGAGGTAACCTTAAATATCGAAGCATACCTTTCTGCTCCCATGCCATCCTTTCTTCCTAGCGGCAAGGAAACAGGTAAACATATATAAAACAAAAAGATAAACTACATCAATATCAAAGCATACCTTTCTGGTTGCATGCTGTCCTCTGTTGTCACCGCCTGATGAAAGACTGGACACATACAATAGAATGTGATGAAATACATAAAATAGAAGCAAGATTAAATATTAAAGCGTACCTTTCTGGTTGCATGCTGTCCAGTCTTCTCAACTCTGTACAAAGAGGTGCACATATACAATACAGAGATATAAAATAGTCAATACATTACAGTAAACTCAAAGTACAGCCAACGTTCAAAACCAAATCTTTAATTCCTCTTCTCTTGTTGCTATGTCTTTATTACTCCAGTTTGTGATATAGGCATCGCAAAAACACTATCAATATTGTTAGTTGCAATGGGATTCTATTTTCGCTATACATAAAAAGAAACGTACCTTTCACTTCACTCGCTGCTACATCTTCTCCGGTCAGGTCTTTGGGGTGGGTTATTAGCTAATAACTTAAAATAAAATTATGGTAACTTAAATTATACACACGTAATACCAAACACAACAAAAAAAACGCAAAATATCAAAGTATAAAATATTTTTGCAAAAAAATTTCTTTTAGCTATGACAGTTACAGAACATAGAGGGATGGAGGGATGGAAGAGATTGTAGGGAAGGTAACACTCTGTTCCAGCCCTGGTGGGAGAGATGGAGGGAGGGAGTGAGGGAGGGATAGAGGGATGGGTATAGGGTTATACCTAACCCCTTTAGCTATATACCTAACCCTGAAGCTATATACCTAAGCCTAAAGCTATATACCTAAGCCTAAAGCTATATACCTAAGCCTAAAGCTATATACCTAAGCCTAAAGCTATATACCTAAGCCTAAAGCTATATACCTAAGCCTAAAGCTATATACCTACGCCTGAAGCTATGTACCTAACCCTGAAGCTATGTACCTAACACATGGAAGGGAAAGGAGGTAACACTCTGTTCCAGCCCTGGTGGGAGGGATGGAGGCAGGGATGGAATGGAGGGATAGAGGGATGGATCTTCATAGTACCGTAAATAAATTGTTACAATAATATATAACCACGATCACATAAAAGTACACTAACTTTATTACACACTAGCTATTTACCTTTCTATTAGCTTGCTGCTCCATTTTTTTTCACTCCGTGCAGCAAAGTAAGGCATCAGAAAAATAAATAATCTTTGACAGGTCCCTAAATTGCAAGCAGTTAGAAACAAACAGTATAAAAGAGATGCCAAGCCTAGTACAATACACAACAATTAAAAATAATAGCACATAATAGTTTTTTTTCATACAAATATATATAATACACTGAAATGAACACATCAAGTAGAGGTAACATTAAATATCGAAGCACACCTTTCTGCTCGCATGCCATCCTTTCTTCCTAGCGGTAAAGAAACAGGTAAACATATATAAAACAAAAAGATAAACTACATCAATTACAGACAACATTCAATATCAAAGCATACCTTTCTGGTTGCATGCTGTCCTCTGTTGTCACCGCCTTATGAAAGACTGGACACATACAATAGAATGTGATGAAATACATAAAATAGAAGCAATATTAAAGCTTACCCTTCTGGTCGCATGCTGTCATGTCTTCTCAACTCTGTACAAAGAGGTGCACATATACAATACAGAGATATAAAATAGTCAATACATTACAGTAAACACAGAAAGATGTAACAAAAAACCCCCAAAACAAAGTACCTTTTACCTCGCTCGCTGCGCCTTGTACTATTTGCTACCAATTATGGCATAAGCAATCACTAAAAAATACCAACAATTTGCTGAAAATCCCAGATTTAACCAATGTAACATTAGTCTAAATAAAACAAACTATATATGTAGCACTTGCTATAGACATTACCATAGATAAAATACCACCATGCTCATATATAAATGGAATGAAATTTGAACATAAACCAATACAATTACAATTGCATAATTTAGAAGAAAGATGACTTTCTCCACGAATTCCTTTTGCGCAAATTTGAACATTACCTCATGGCTCTCAAAAGTCATCAGGGGCTGTTGTTAATGTACCTGCAGATGATATGACAACAGTCACAATTTTACCAAGGCAAATCATTGATGAAATGACAATTCCAATCAAACTAAAAAGAAAGTTAGCTTTCAAATCATTTACCCATTTGGAAAATGTTAGACCAAACATAGTGAAAAGAGCAGCACTATGGCTAGCAACAAACAGTCACATGTTTAAAGAATATGGAGTCACTGTTAATCCAGATTGGGAATATATACCACAAGAAATAAACTATTGCAGTGAAACATCTGAAGATCATAATTCAACAAGCTCCTCAGACAACATACAAGCAGGAAATTTAGATACTTTATTAATAAATGAAACAATCACAACCGATAGTCCCAATGTATTATGTTTAGCACCTGCTGAACATAACACACCTAGAGGTTTATATGAAGACAAAGTCATTACATTTATAGACAAATGTATAACTTGCAGTAAATCACAAGAACCAGAATTAGCGAAATTACTACCTCTACGAAAGCATGCACACACCAACAATTGCAGAAGATAGAGGGATGGAGGGATGGAAAAGATAGGAGGGATAGAAGAGAGCGATCGAGAGATGGATCTTCATAGTACCATAAATAAATTGTTACAATAATATACAACCACATTCAAGTGGAGGTAACATTAAATATCGAAGCATACCTTTCTGCTCCCATGCCATCCTTTCTTCCTAGCGGTAAGGAAACAGGTAAAAATAGATAAATCAAAAAGATAAACTACATCAATATCAAAGCATACCTTTCTGGTTGCATGCTGTCCTCTGTTGTCACCGCCTGATGAAAGACTGGACACATACAATAGAATGTGATGAAATATATAAAATAGAAGCAAGATTAAATATTAAAGCGTACCTTTCTGGTTGCATGCTGTCCAGTCTTCTCAACTCTGTACAAAGAGGTGCACATATACAATACAGAGATATAAAATAGTCAATACATTACAGTAAACTCAAAGTACAGCCAACGTTCACAACCAAATCTTTAATTCCTCTTCTCTTGTTGCTATGTCTTTATTACTCCAGTTTGTGATATAGGCATCGCAAAAACACTATCAATATTGTTAGTTGCAATGGGATTCTATTTTCGCTATACATAAAAAGAAACGTACCTTTCACTTCACTCGCTGCTACATCATCTCAGGTCAGATCTTTGGGGTGGGTTATTAGCTAATAACATAAAATAAAATTATGTTAACTTAAATTATACACACGTAATACCAAACACAACAAAAAAATTCGCAAAATATCAAAGTAGAAAATAATTTTGCAAAAAAATTTCTTTTAGCTATGACATTTACAGAAGGTAGAGGGATGGAGGGATGGAAGAGATTGGAGGGAAGGTAACACTCTGTTCCAGCCCTGGTGGGAGAGATGGAGGGAGGGAGTGAGGGATAGAGGGATGGGTATAGGGTTATACCTAACCCTTTAGCTATATACCTAACCCTGAAGCTATATACCTAAGCCTAAAGCTATATACCTAAGCCTAAAGCTATATACCTAAGCCTAAAGCTATATACCTAAGCCTAAAGCTATATACCTAAGCCTAAAGCTATATACCTAAGCCTAAAGCTATATACCTAAGCCTAAAGCTATATACCTAAGCCTGAAGCTATGTACCTAACCCTGAGCTATGTACCTAACACATGGAAGGGAAAGGAGGTAACACTCTGTTCCAGCCCTGGTGGGAGGGATGGAGGCAGGGATGGAATGGAGGGATAGAGGGATGGATCTTCATAGTACCGTAAATAAATTGTTACAATAATATATAACCACGATCACATAAAAGTACACTAACTTTATTACACACTAGCTATTTACCTTTCTATTAGCTTGCTGCTCCATTTTTTTCACTCCGTTAAGCAAAGTAAGGCATCAGAAAAATAAATAATCTTTGACAGGTCCCTAAATTGCAAGCAGTTAGTAATAAACAGTATAAAAGAGATGCCAAGCCTAGTAAAATGCACAACAATTAAAAATAATAGCACATAATAGTTTTTTTCATACAAATATATATAATACACTGAAATGAACACATCAAGTAGAGGTAACAATAAATATCGAAGCATACTGTCAGCGATTAGCCACTTCTCGGGTTTCTGTGTGAAGCCAAAAGGGGTCCACCTCCCGACGTCCCCAACTCTGGAAAGAAGCAACTCAGAGTAGTGAGGCAGTCAGGCGAGGGGAAAAAATGAAGAAGGCCGGGACCAGTAGGAAGCGGGAGAACCTGCAATATAAAACACAGTTTCAATACATAAACAAGCATAAACTACTACTTTCATTTATTCTCGCTAGGACTTGCTAGTACCTTTCCACTGGCAGGGATGTCCTGTAATGAACGCCTAACATGCAGGGACTCCAGTTTCAACTTAGAAATCTACAACGAGAAACCACAATGGTAAAACAGCAATTCCATTACTACCACATCCTCACAAACTGCAGTAGTTCCTCATACATACCAACTTCCAGTAATCAGAGCTCAACATAAACACTGCTCCCAACTTTAGGGCTTTCTTCTCAATCAGCAAGCGAATTGGACGAGCCCAGAACATAAGCGCTCCGCCTGTTCGGAGCACAGGTATGTGATTCAAAAATAATAAACTCAGGGTCCATTCAGAGAAAGAACAGTGCTCCACAAGGCAGTACACGAAAACCACGCCTCCTTCAGCGCAGCAGAAAAGAAGGAAGGAAAAACTGAGCCAAGGACACAGTTAACACCTACTTGTTCAGATTAATTCAAAGGACAATTGTTAGGCTCTCTGTGGGCATCAGTTTGGCTCCCTTGATGAACAGCACTTCCACAACGCGACAACACAACCAAATCACATATGAAGAATTCACCCAAACAGGAGTCTTCCGTTAATAATCCCAACGAAAGTCCGAGTGAAGAGGGAGGCAGCGCTTCCTTCAGCGCGGAACGAACCCTCACTAGAGAAAGTTCCAGCTCCTTCTCTCTTCCTGGCCGGAAGGGTCCGAATGGAACAGGCACTTACATCAGCGTCCGTGGGAAGAGAACACAGGAGGCAGCAATGACTTGAACGCACCTTCAGTACCAAAAGGGAAAAAAAATGAAGCACACCTAACAGCAGGATCCAGAACTGTAAACCAGGGAGAGAGTCTCCACGCAGCCAGCGTGAGACTCGAAGCACGAAGAAACACTGAACAACAGATTACGCGCGCCTCTTCCCAGACCTGACTGGGCCTTATAGAAGTTGCTCCTCCCCATCAGGATTTCTGGGAGATGTAGTTCTGGGCGAAAGACCCAGACAATGTAGGCGCTTTGTATACAGCAAATTTCAGTCAGCGCCTGACACATACCTTTCTGCTCGCATGCCATCCTTTCTTCCTAGCGGTAAAGAAACAGGTAAACATATATAAAATAAAAAGATAAACTACATCAATTACAGACAACATTCAATATCAAAGCATACCTTTCTGGTTGCATGCTGTCCTCTGTTGTCACCGCCTTATGAAGGACTGGACACATACATTAGAATGTGATGAAATACATAAAATAGAAGCAATATTAAAGCTTACCCTTCTGGTCGCATGCTGTCATGTCTTCTCAACTCTGTACAAAGAGGTGCACATATACAATACAGAGATATAAAATAGTCAATACATTACAGTAAACACAGAATGATGTAACAAAAAAACCCCAAAACAAAGTACCTTTTACCTCGCTCGCTGCGCCTTGTACTATTTGCTACCAATTATGGCATAAGCAATCACTAAAAAATACCAACAATTTGCTGAAAATCCCAGATTTATCCAATGTAACATTAGTCTAAATAAAACAAACTATATATGTAGCACTTGCTATAGACATTAGCAAAGATAAAATACCACCATGCTCATATATAAATGGAATGAAATTTGAACATAAACCAATACAATTACATAATTTAGAAGAAAGATGACTTTCTCCACGAATTCCTTTTGCGCAAATTTGAACATTACCTCATGGCTCTCAAAAGTCATCAGGGGCTGTTGTTAATGTACCTGCAGATGATATGACAACAGTCACAATTTTACCAAGGCAAATCAATGATGAAATGACAATTCCAATCAAACTAAAAAGAAAGTTAGATTTCAAATCATTTACCCATTTGGAAACATAGTGAAAAGAGCAGCACTATGGCTAGCAACAAACAGTCACATGTTTAATGGAGTCACTGTTAATCCAGATTGGGAATATATACCACAAGTAATAAACTATTGCAGTGAAACATCTGAAGATCATAATTCAACAAGCTCCTCAGACAACATACAAGCAGGAAATTTAGATACTTTATTAATAAATGAAACAATAACAACCGATAGTCCCAAATGTATTATGTTTAGCACCTGCTGAACATAACACACCTAGAGGTTTATATGAAGACAAAGTCATTACATTTATAGACAAATGTATAACTTGCAGTAAATCACAAGAACCAGAATTAGCGAAATTACTACCTCTACGAAAGCATGCACACACCAACAATTGCAGAAGATAGAGGGATGGAGGGATGGAAGAGATAGGAGGGATGGAAGAGAGCGATAGAGGGATGGATCTTCATAGTACCATAAATAAATTGTTACAATAATATACAACCACATTCAAGTGGAGGTAACATTAAATATCGAAGCATACCTTTCTGCTCCCATGCCATCCTTTCTTCCTAGCGGTAAGGAAACAGGTAAAAATAGATAAAACAAAAAGATAAACTACATCAATATCAAAGCATACCTTTCTGGTTGCATGCTGTCCTCTGTTGTCACCGCCTGATGAAAGACTGGACACATACAATAGAATGTGATGAAATACATAAAATAGAAGCAAGATTAAATATTAAAGCGTACCTTTCTGGTTGCATGCTGTCCAGTATTCTCAACTCTGTACAAAGAGGTTCACATATACAATACAGAGATATAAAATAGTGAATACATTACAGTAAACTCAAAGTACAGCCAACGTTCAAAACCAAATCTTTAATTCCTCTTCTCTTGTTGCTATGTCTTTATTACTCCAGTTTGTGATATAGGCATCGCAAAAACACTATCAATATTGTTAGTTGCAATGGGATTCAATTCAATTCAATCTTTATTATGTTTTGGAACTCCTTAGAGGTCCACATAAAGAAAAAAACACAGATACAAAACACCATTCATAATGAAAAAAGACAAATTATAACAATTACTGCAACACAGAGTAGCTAATTAATACACATGCCATTCTTCAGTAAATATCTAAAAAACATTTTAAAAAATTAAAAATGTTGAAACAAAATCTCTCATTAGGGGGGTTATATAAGACGAACATAAAAGAATTAACATTTACAATACCCATTTGCAAACATATTTGCCTTAACCATTTGCGACGATAAGGGCGCAGCACTGGGCATATAAAGAGTACATGCGTTCGGTCTTGAGTAGACAGTTGACAAAAATTGCAAATTGCAGGAACTACGTACCATTTAAACAAAAGATTATTTAGAAGTAACAAGTCCTGCCTCCAAAGAAACCAGAATCTCCGGACACCATGGGGTAAATTCCAAGTAGCGTAAGGTTGCACAAATTTTCTTGCAAATGAGTCAGTGAGGGGATTAACACCCTTCTTAGCAAGGATTAAAGTACTGTCTAGTCTATAGCTAAGGTCCCAAGTAGCCTCTTTCAAGACAGACTTTAACTGGGATGCGGATAGAGAAAAGAGAGTACTCTCTTCCAACTGCAAGAGCGATACAGCCTTTCTGAAGTTATTGACAATTAAAAAATGTTCTCTTAAACTTCCTAATAGTTCCGTCTTTAAGAGGGATCTCATAGTCCCCTCTTCTCCTCTGGCTATGCTTGCGACCCAACGTACTACAGCTGCCAGGCCCTGCACCCAACTGCTGCGCCAACCAAACTCAAGTCTGCAAGCAGCCACTGAGCAGGCGGAACTAATGGAGATTACGCTTCTTAACAGTTTTCCCTCCACCATATTTAAGAAATCCCAATGCTTAATATCGATTAATTCTAATCCATACAAAAGGGTGGAGGGAACTTTTGCCCTAAAGACCTCCAAAAAATATGAAAAATGCCTTCTTTCCATTGCCGAATACAATGCACTTAAGCTTCTCCCTTGGGATAAAGGCTTCCGGGCATTGTTATCGGTATGGGGTTTAGCACTTAAATTGTCAGAGATTAATTTTCCTAGGAAAACATAACTCTTTACCACCTCAAGTTTGTCATCTCCCACAGACCAGGTAAAGTTCGCAAACTTATGTTTTTTCCGGCCTGAGATGCACATAATTTTACTCTTAGATGCATTAATTTTTAAATAATGATATTCTGCATCTTGATGTAGAGCATGGAGGCGTTTAGCGAGACCTTTAGGCATAAGATCCATTATTATAATATCATCCGCATATAACATACATGAAATGTGCTTTCCGCCCAAAATTGGAGCTATACCATCACAGGAAAAAAGTGAGGCGGGTAAATCTGCAATATATAATGAAAAATGTAGCGGGGCAAGGAGACAGCCTTGCTTAAGGCCATTACATGAAGGGATAATCTTAGAAAGGCCCCTGTCTCCTCCTTGCAGGACCTGACACCAAGTGTCTGTATGTAGCGCCTGGATCATATCTAACAATTGAGGCGGCATTCCCAAGGCGGAAAGCTTTCTCCACAGCAACGGGCGGTCAACCTTATCGAATGCTGTGGAGAAATCTATAAAGGCCACGTACACTCTTCCGCCACTTACCCTTATGTATTTATCTGTAATAATCTGAAGGGCAGAGAGATTATCCAGGGTCCCATGGCCTTTACGAAAGCCTACTTGTTCTAGTGGTAAAATTTGTTTTAGAACCACCCAATCGTTAATTAGGGATAATAGGCATTTAGAAAAAACCTTCCCGATTGCGTCTAAGAGGGCTATTTGACGATAGTTAGTAGGTAAGTTTCTATCGCCCTTTTTAAACATAGGGACCAGAATACTCCCCTTCCAGGATGATGGGATAGATTTTTTAATGAAACAGATCCTGAAAAGAGGGAATAAGATTTTACTCCAGGATACTGGATCTTGTTTCAGGACTGATATCGGGAGTTCGTCAGGGCCCATAGCACCTGATGGGCGCATATCCCTAATAGCCGATTCTATGGATAATTCTGAGGGGCATTCAATTGTGGAATTACTATCTTCCCCAATTCCCCTAAGTTCCACTTGCAGGTCATTCTTAGCATACAGACTTAGGATATGGTTGACCCAGGTTTGTTCTGGAATAGGAATTGGAAGGGGCCGCACTCTTGAGCCGCATCCCTCCCCGATGAGAGTCCAAAATTGTCTAGAATTCCCTTGAGCAGCGGCTTCCCGCAAACCAATCCATAACAAGTCCTCTTTTTCTTTTTTTCTTTATCCTACTTCTCCTTCTTTTGAGGAGAGATATTTTCTGAGATCTTTCTGCTGCTCCACATATATATTGTTCCCTCACCAATTTGTTTATTTCCTTATTAAGGGAAACAACTGCTTTAGGGAGGGTATTTTTTTTCCTAGTTAAATTGGATTTTTTTACAGCAGAAATAATCTCCTTCATAAAAGCCTCAAAAGAGGACTGTTCCAACCCCTGCCAGTTATTTAGGTTGGATAGAGTTTTTTCAAGGATAGGTTCCAAACCCTTCATAGCTTTAAAATCCCAGAAACATCTTCCTGTTTTTTGAAAAGTGACCACGTCCCTGTCAAGCACCCAAGTGTCAGAGTTGGGGGGATCTACTAGAAGAGTTAGCATAATAACATTATGGTCACTGAGGGTAGTTTCTACAACAACCAAGTCCCTTAAAAGAGAAAAAATACAGTGGTCAACAATTATATAGTCCAAAATTGATTTACTGTTGGGGGAACTATGTGTATAGTTTGCGGGAACATCGGATGGAAGCCTACCATTGACTATAAGCCCCTCCGTACTGTACAATTCCTCCAGCAGCAATTTACCCCGTTTACTTGTTTTTATATTGTCTGGGTAGAGGGCTTGGGGAATCAACATAGCCTCCTCTTTTACTTTATTCCTAAAGAGCTCCAAACTGTAATTGGAAACTTTTCAATTTAAATCACCAACTAACAGGAAATTGGAGGAAGGAGCTGTCTCTTTAATTTGTCTAATAAAAATAAAAACTTGTTTCAACAGAGTATTAAAAGGATCGCCTGGCGGTATATAGGTATTTATTATCACAAAAGGGTGTCTCTCTCCCGTTTTATCTAAATTGGAGAGAGTCACTGCCTGGAAGAGCTTACTGGAGTCTACGTAGTGGGAAAAGCTCCACTTTATTCTATTGGACAATAGGCAAGCGATTCCCCCTTTTGCGTGACCCCTACTAGAGGGGGTTGCTGCCACCTCCAACACAAAGTAGTCTTTCCCTACATTCAGTTTATCAATACACCATGTTTCCTGGATGCAGATTACGCTGGCATTCAAGGAAAAAAGATACAGTAAATTTTCAGGATTGTTGTTAATGCCAGCGGCATTCCAGGAAATAACAGAAAAGAAGCTGCTAAAGGTGAGAAAACAATCTTGGGTTGTCTGTCACCTTGGACGACAAGGCACCAGGTAACCAGTTCCATTGCTGTTCATTCTCAGTTATACCCCTGTTTATTGTTATTGGGGGGGATAACATGTGTAACTAGCCTTTTCGTTTTTGAGACACGAATCTTTAAGTCATCAAAAGGCTGAGAAGAACCGGCTTGACCCGGGCCCCTTTAATAGCCATTCTCATTGTGGTTATCAGCACATATGACTGTAAAGGGCACCACGTCAATCCCCTGGCTCTGGAAAGTTTCTGCTTTATTTAATATAAGATTCGCTATCAGGTTTGAATAGAACCTTACCCTGATAAATGACATAGACCCTGTTCCTAATATTGTTACTAGATCAATATCACTTGATTTGATTAGTTTTAGGCCCTCGATGTCCTTACAACATTTCAGCAGAAAAGATCTATTCAGTACCAAATCAAGGTCAAATAGTGGGACAAAATCCAAGATCAGTGAATCAGTACGGGTTTCCATCATCTTATAGACAGAATTTTGACCAGAGACTACCCTTTCTGCCAGTGTATGGAAAGAAGGGGCAGTAGGGTTAAGAGAGGTTGATACCACAGGAACAGAGTTTCTTACTTCCACTGCTGGAAAGTGGACCATGGGCCTTTCTTTTTCTACGCCCAGTTCTCTCGAAATTGGGTTAGAACAACTAGTAATAATTTCATCGGTAATAGCAAAAGGCACCAAAGATTCAGATGACAACATAATTGAGTCATGCCTCAAAGTTCCATTATCGATCTCAACCTTAACGGGGGAGGAGTTCTAAGAAACTTGGGAATCCTCAAAAAATATTTGTCTCTGCCTCCTCTTTTTAAATCTACGGAGAGGCTTCCTCTTTTTTTTTCCTTTATGCTTTCTTTGTTTTCCCACTTTTTCCTCTAATTCCAACCCCTTAAAACCTGGATCAAAAATGGGATATAATACCTTTTCGGCATTGGCATCTGGCAATACAACACTATTTTCCTCTAAAACAATACCTGGATCCAAATCACTTATACAATTATAAGCAGACGTTTTGAGAGTAGGGCATAATTCCTTCATCACAGGAGCAACTAGTATATTCTAGGTTGACAAACAAGGTGCATTAGTTGGAATTGTTTGAGGAAGTGTTGTAGTGGGAGGATCTAAACCGCAGCTCTTTTCTGAGGTTTTTGATAATAAAGCCTTTACAATTTGAGTAACAGATTCCAATACACAATCAGAACTACCCACAAATTTACTCAGTAACGTTAGAATTTAAGATAACAAATGTTCCAAGGAAATCAGGAGTTCTGATATAGGTTTCTCTGGTGATTTTAAACTAGGATCATTAATAACCTCAATCCCCGTTATATTGAGCATTGGACTTTTTGACATATTAGTCTGAAAGGAAAGATCTTGGGAATTGGGGGAGGGGGTACTACTATAGAGATGAAGACCAGAAGGGGTAGCGCCAATTGGGGTCTTTACAACATCTAGTGGTATCCTAGGTTCATCTACCAGATAACGTTCACATAACTCTGGGTCAATGTCCAGGGGCTGTAAGTCTTCGTTAATAACCTCCTTCAGCTTGGAGAGGTATAATGTGCCATTATGCGAGACATTTACAGATGTTAAAGGAGCCTTGGTGTTTTGGGAATTAATTGGATTAGAGGCTAAACAGTTGTCATTCTCAGAGAATATAGAGGGAGAAGATAAAGCACCCAAATTAGAGTATGAACTTAAATTTAAATTTCCCGATTCCACCTCCTTCAGTAAATGATTGAGCAATGGGTTATGCGATGGAATTGAGGTGGCGCCCTTATTAGAGTCAATCTTTTCCGGGGGCACCTTATCCACCGATTTATCCCAAAGCTGAAATATCTGATTTTGACCCTTCAATTGGATAGTTGAGACATTCTTGTTTCGAAGGGGGTTGGATCTGGTCTTAGCCGTCGATCTTCCCCCCAACAGTCTCCCAGATCTAAGCTTTTTTGCGGTCATATTGCAGGCTATATCAAGTAGTGAGGGGTGAAACTATATACAATGCCAGTGATCAGGTTAAAATATACTCGATAATTAATATCAAATACAAAGCGGCGCGAAGCCGATGGCGCGCGTCTGTTGAGTCACAAATAATGCAACAATTGCCAAAGTCTATACAAGATGAATGGATTACAGATTAAAATAAAATCTAATAAACAAATATTAATAAGTGGGCCCAGCCCAGCCTACTTCAGCCACTGAGGGCCACAGAGGGCCCGCTCTTTGTCCGGTCTTCGTTCGCGCTTCTGTCCGCGCGCGTCCCGCGTTTGCGTCAGATGGCGGAACTAAGTAGGAGGAGGAGGGGGCGGGAAGAGGCACCAGGTGCGCGCGATGACCAAGCGCCAGCACCTCTGGGCCTCGCAGTCCCGCTCCCGCTGGTTGATTTAAGCGCCTCTCTCCCTCAGCAGTCACGGAAGATCAGAAGTGGAGCACACGGGCTCCCAAGTCCACACAAAGCGCCTCGAAGCAGAGCAGTCCTCGCCGTCGATGTAGAGAGCACAATTCCACAGTGAAAGTCAATGAAAGAAGGCAAGCACTGCGAGCGGCACCCGCGTAGCGGGGTCCGCGAGACGTAATAAGGCCTTCAGGGAGGAGGGGGTGGGAAGAGGCACCAGGTGCGCGCGATGACCAAGCGCTAGCACCTCTGGGCCTCGCAGTCCCGCTCCCGCTGGTTGATTTAAGCGCCTCTCTCCCTCAGCAGTCACGGAAGATCAGAAGTGGAGCACACGGGCTCCCAAGTCCGCACAAAGCGCCTCGAAGCAGAGCAGTCCTCGCCGTCGATGTAGAGAGCACAATTCCACAGTGAAAGTCAATGAAAGAAGGCAAGCACTGCGAGCGGCACCCCTCTGAAATGCAAGGAGCGAGGAGTCCTCGGGCTGGCCTGGGGAGTCTCCAGAAAGTGCAGAATAAGCCAGAAAGGGGGGAAAAATGGGATTCTATTTTCGCTATACATAAAAAGAAACGTACCTTTCACTTCAGTCGCTGCTACATCTTCTCCAGTCAGGTCTTTGGGGTGGGTTATTAGCTAATAACATAAAATAAAATTATGGTAACGTAAATTATACACACGTAATACCAAACACAACAAAAAAAATCGCCAAATATCAAAGTATAAAAAAATGTTGCAAAAAAATTTCTTTTAGCTATGACATTTACAGAAGATAGAGGGATGGAGGGATGGAAGATATTGGAGGGAAGGTAACACTCTGTTCCAGCCCTGGTGGGAGAGATGGAGGGAGGGAGTGAGGGATAGAGGGATGGGTATAGGGTTATACCTAACCCTTTAGCTATATACCTAACCCTGAAGCTATATACCTAAGCCTAAAGCTATATACCTAAGCCTAAAGCTATATACCTAAGCCTAAAGCTATATACCTAAGCCTAAAGCTATATACCTTAGCCTGAAGCTATGTACCTAACCCTGAAGCTATGTACCTAACACATGGAAGGGAAAGGAGGTAACACTCTGTTCCAGCCCTGGTGGGAGGGATGGAGGCAGGGATGGATTGGAGGGATAGAGGGATGGATCTTCATAGTACCGTAAATAAATTGTTACAATAATATATAACCACGATCACATAAAAGTACACTAACTTTATTACACACTAGCTATTTACCTTTCTATTAGCTTGCTGCTCCATTTTTTTCACTCCGTTCAGCAAAGTAAGGCATCAGAAAAATAAATAATCTTTGACAGGTCCCTAAATTGCAAGCAGTTAGAAACAAACAGTATAAAAGAGATGCAAAGCCTAGTACAATACACAACAATTAAAAATAATAGCACATAATAGGTTTTTTACATACAAATATATATAATACACTGAAATGAACACATCAAGTAGAGGTAACATTAAATATCGAAGCACACCTTTCTGCTCGCATGCCATCCTTTCTTCCTAGCGGTAAAGAAACAGGTAAACATATATAAAACAAAAGGATAAACTACATCAATTACAGACAACATTCAATATCAAAGCATACCTTTCTGGTTGCATGCTGCCCTCTGTTGTCACCACCTTATGAAAGACTGGACACATACAATAGAATGTGATGAAATACATAAAATAGAAGCAATATTAAAGCTTACCCTTCTGGTCGCATGCTGTCATGTCTTCTCAACTCTGTACAAAGAGGTGCACATATACAATACAGAGATATAAAATAGTCAATACATTACAGTAAACACAGAAAGATGTAACAAAAAACAAAAAAAACAAAGTACCTTTTACCTCGCTCGCTGCGCCTTGTACTATTTGCTACCATTTATGGCATAAGCAATCACTAAAAAATACCAACAATTTGCTGAAAATCCCAGATTTATCCAATGTAACATTAGTCTAAATAAAACAAACTATATATGTACCACTTGCTATAGACATTAGCAAGGATAAAATACCACCATGCTCATATATAAATGGAATGAAATTTGAACATAAACCAATACAATTACAATTGCATAATTTAGAAGAAAGATGACTTTCTCCACAAATTCCTTTTGCGCACATTTGAACATTACCTCATGGCTCTCAAAAGTCATCAGGGGCTGTTGTTAATGTACCTGCAGATGATATGACAACAGTCACAATTTTACCAAGGCAAATCATTGATGAAATGACAATTCCAATCAAACTAAAAAGAAAGTTAGCTTTCAAATCATTTACCCATTTGGAAAATGTTAGACCAAACATAGTGAAAATAGCAGCACTATGGCTAGCAACAAACAGTCACTTGTTTAAAGAATATGGAGTCACTGTTAATCCAGATTGGGAATATATACCACAAGAAATAAACTATTGCAGTGGAACATCTGAAGATCATAATTCAACAAGCTCCTCAGACAACATACAAGCAGGAAATTTAGATACTTTATTAATAAATGAAACAATCACAACCGATAGTCCCAATGTATTATGTTTAGCACCTGTTGAACATAACACACCTAGAGGTTTATATGAAGACAAAGATTCAGAATTTTTAGCTTTTCCAACCATATTTGTTGGCCCTCGAAGACCTAATAATAATGATAGACATGTACCTGTACATTATAGTACAATATGCCAACGGGAATTAAGGAGCTATGATAGAAGAGTGTCCAAATCTATTACAAATATTTTCTTTAAACTAAAAAATTTGCACTTAATACAAGGGAAAGTCAATATTTCTTTAATGACATTTTTCAACAATGGTGAATGTATTACTGCCAAAGACAAAACATAACTTAGAAAGCATCTTTAAATATAATGAAGGGTACAAAATATTTAAAACTATTTGCAGTTCACCACCATATTGAAGCACTGCAAAAAATATCTCTTTGCAATGATAAGGCAACTTGGAATACGAACATTTTTCCTCACTGTATCTGCCGCAGAAACTAAATGGCAACACTTAATTAATATATTATTACGAGTGCAAAATCTACATGATTGCACTGAAGAACAATTTAAAGAAATGTCCTGGGAAAGAAAATGTAAATTAATACTTGAAGTTCCAATTACCTGTGCAAGGCATTTTGACTTTCAAGTAAGAAAATGATTAAATTGCGTGATAATGGACAAAACAAACCTTATTGGAAAATTACAAGACTTGTTTTACAGGGTTGAATTCCGACAAAGAGTTTCACCACATATACACGCATTATTATGGATTAAAAATGCACCATTATGTGGAATAGCAAAGTTACCACAAGTCATTACATTTATAGACAAATGTATAACTTGCAGTAAATCACAAGAACCAGAATTAGCGAAATTACTACCTCTACGAAAGCATGCACACACCAACAACTGCAAGGGATGGAGGGATGGAAAAGATAGGAGGCATGGAAGAGAGCAATAGAGGGATGGATCTTCATAGTACCATAAATAAATTGTTACAATAATATACAACCACATTCAAGTGGAGGTAACATTAAATATCGAAGCATACCTTTCTGCTCCCATGCCATCCTTTCTTCCTAGCGGTAAGGAAACAGGTAAAAATAGATAAAACAAAAAGATAAACTACATCAATATCAAAGCATACCTTTCTGGTTGCATGCTGTCCTCTGTTGTCACCGCCTGATGAAAGACTGGACACATACAATAGAATGTGATGAAATACATAAAATAGAAGCAAGATTAAATATTAAAGCGTACCTTTCTGGTTGCATGCTGTCCAGTCTTCTCAACTCTGTACAAAGAGGTGCACATATACAATACAGAGATATAAAATAGTCAATACATTACAGTAAACTCAAAGTACAGCCAACGTTCAAAACCAAATCTTTAATTCCTCTTCTCTTGTTGCTATGTCTTTATTACTCCAGTTTGTGATAGAGGCATCGCAAAAACACTATCAATATTGTTAGTTGCAATGGGATTCTTTTTTCGCTATACATAAAAAGTAACGTACCTTTCACTTCACTCGCTGCTACATCTTCTCCGGTCAGGTCCTTGGGGTGGGTTATTAGCTAATAACATAATATAACATTATGGTAACTTAAATTATACACACGTAATACCAAACACAACAAAAAAAATCGCAAAATATCAAAGTATAAAAAAATTTGGCAAACAAATTTCTTTTAGCTATGACATTTACAGAAGATAGAGGGATGGAGGGATGGAGGTTTGGAAGAGATAGGAGGGAAGGTAACACTCTGTTCAAGCCCTGGTGGGAGAGATGGAGAAAGGGAGTGAGGGATAGAGGGATGGGTATAGGGTTATACCTAACCCTTTAGCTATATACCTAACCCTGAAGCTATATACCTAAGCCTAAAGCTAGATACCTAAGCCTAAAGCTAGATACCTAAGCCTAAAGCTATATACCTAAGCCTAAAGCTATATACCTAAGCCTAAAGCTATATACCTAAGCCTGAAGCTATGTACCTAAGCCTAAAGCTATATACCTAAGCCTAAAGCTATATACCTAAGCCTAAAGCTATATACCTAAGCCTAAAGCTATATACCTAAGCCTAAAGCTATATACCTAAGCCTAAAGCTATATACCTAAGCCTGAAGCTATGTACCTAACCCTGAAGCTATGTACCTAACACATGGAAGGGAAAGGAGGTAACACTCTGTTCCAGCCCTGTTGGGAGGGATGGAGGCAGGGATGGAATGGAGGGATAGAGGGATGGATCTTCATAGTACCGTAAATAAATTGCTACTATAATATATAACCACGATCACATAAAAGTACACTAACTTTATTACACACTAGCTATTTACCTTTCTATTTGCTTGCTGCTCCATTTTCTTCACTCCGTTCAGCAAAGTAAGGCA
Source organism: Lissotriton helveticus (assembly GCF_964261635.1). Lineage (NCBI taxonomy): Eukaryota > Metazoa > Chordata > Amphibia > Caudata > Salamandridae > Lissotriton > Lissotriton helveticus. Next base: position 1,220,305,076 of record NC_136071.1, on the reverse strand, counting down.
TCAGAAAAATAAATAATCTTTGAAAGGTCCCTAAATTGCAAGCAGTTAGTAACAAACAGTATAAAAGAGATGCCAAGCCTAGTAAAATACACAACAATTAAAAATAATAGCACATAATAGTTTTTTTCATACAAATATATATAATACACTGAAATTAACACATCAAGTAGAGGTAACATTAAATATCGAAGCATGCCTTTCTGCTCGCATGCCATCCTTTCTTCCTAGCGGTAAAGAAACAGGTAATCATATATAAAACAAAAAGATAAACTACATCAATTACAGACAACATTCAATATCAAAGCATACCTTTCTGGTTGCATGCTGTCCTCTGTTGTCACCGCCTTATGAAAGACTGGACACATACAATAGAATGTGATGAAATACATAAAATAGAAGCAATATTAAAGCGTACCTTTCTGGTTGCATGCTGTCCAGTCTTCTCAACTCTGTACAAAGAGGTGCACATATACAATACAGAGATATAAAATAGTCAATACATTACAGTAAACTCAAATTACAGCCAACGTTCAAAACCAAATCTTTCCTTCCTCTTCTCTTGTTGCTATGTCTTTATTACTCCTGTTTGTGATATAGGCATCGCAAAAACACTATCAATATTGTTAGTTGCAATGGAATTCTATTTTCGCAATACATAAAAAGAAACGTACCTTTCACTTCACTCGCTGCTACATCTTCTCCGGTCAGGTCTTTGGGGTGGGTTATTAGCTAATAACATAAAATACCATTATGGTAACTTAAATTATACACGCGTAATACCAAACACAACATAATATAATCGCAATATATCAAAGTATAAAAAACATTTTGCAAAAAAATTTCTTTTAGCTATGACATTTACAGAAGATAGAGGGATGGTGGGATGGAAGAGATAGAAGGGAAGGTAACACTCTGTTCCAGCCCTGGTGGGAGAGATGGAAGGGAGGGAGTGAGGGATAGAGGGATGGGTATAGGGTTATACCCAACCCTTTAGCTATATACCTAACCCTGAAGCTATATACCTAAGCCTAAAGCTATATACCTAAGCCTAAAGCTATATACCTAAGCCTAAAGCTATATACCTAAGCCTAAAGCTATATACCTAAGCCTGAAGCTATGTACCTAACACATGGAAGGGAAAGGAGGTAACACTCTGTTCCAGCCCTGGTGGGAGGGATGGAGGCAGGGATGGAATGGAGGGATAGAGGGATGGATCTTCATAGTACCGTAAATAAATTGTTACAATAATATATAACCACGATCACATAAAAGTACACTGACTTTATTACACACTAGGGGGCAGATTTATGAAGGCCCTGCGCCGCCGGTGCGTCACTTTTTCCCATGTTAAAAGTGACGCACCGGCGGCGCAAGCCCTTCATAAATCTGCCCCTAGCTATTTACCTTTCTATTAGCTTGCTGCTCCATTTTTTTCACTCCGTTGCACAAGTTACTACTTGTGTAAGGATATATCTGTAAGAGACATTAGTTAGCATTAGATTCCTTACCTTAGAATATCCCCAGGCGTCAGACTGGATCCGGAAATTTTTGCGTAGCAGTACCCTTGCGCATCGGTAGGCGTCGTCTGCGGCTCCGCGTCCGTCTTCGGCGTCGTGGGCGCCGTGATGATGTCGTCGGAGTACTTAGACGCCGCCTCCGCGTGCGGACGTCAGTTCTTAGACACTGCTTTTCCGCGCCAGAAACGCAGAGCCATGTTAAAAACCAACACTGGTGCCATTGAAACTAGGGCCCTGAAGGGGACAACCCTAACCCTAGATATTGGTTCGCAGAACGGGGAGGATGGGTGGGTCGGTAAGGAATCTAATACTAACTAATGTCTCTTACAGATATATCGTTACACAAGTAGTAACTTGTGCATCTGAAAGAGACACGTTAGTATGAGATTCCTTACCTTAGAATAGATACCCCAGCAATACCAACCCCGGTGGTGGGTCTGCGAACCAATAATCACACCAGAAAGTCCTGGAGGACGGAACGGCCAAAGAAGCCATCCCCCCGGACTTGACTGTCCAGGCAGTAGTGTCTTGCAAACGTGTGCAGCGATGCCCACGTAGCTGCCTGACAGATGTCTTGTAAGGGCACACCCCTGCCCAGGGCAGTGGTAGTTTGTGAATGTGAATGTGATTGCTCATTGCTTTCAACTCCGTGATTTTAACTCCGTGATATAATACGGAAATTTAACTTTTTAAAATGTGCTAAAACTCGCATTGCTCACACTCACTTTCCACACTTCCATTGTTTGGGTGTAACGCTGCCATAGGAGACGCATAGTAGATTTCTGATTCGTCTTCCCCTCTGACTGCAAGAGGGAGGACACCACTTCCTGTTTCCAGCTGCTTGGCGGTTAGCGCTCTAGCAGCTGGGTCTCGAGGGGCTACTTAGCCCTCGCCTCTCCATGAGCGCGCAGCGGTCGCGCGCAGTGAAGCCGAAGAGTAGCCAAAGAGTAGCCCGTCTGCGCCCGTCCGCGACAGGACGGGGCCAGGGGCCCTCCACTCTGCCTCTCTTAGGGTATAATGGCCATGCCACTACCTGCTCCTCTTATAAGGTACACAGTACAGGATCTTCTTTCCTTACAACCTCAGGACAATTTTACATGTACCAACAGATTACCCACATGCCCTGAAGGACCTTTCTCTTGTATTTCTTGTGGTTTTCAAGCTACCCCTACCCATATTGTAACCGGGTTACCTTGTGATCATCCTTCTATTGTCAAAGGGTGGAAAAGTTTTCTGTTAAATGTAAGGTCCCTCCCCAAACACCATGTACAACTTTGGGATACCCTACACAGCACTAATCCTGAGATTTGCTTTATTACCGAAACCTGGCTCAAACCCCATACTATCCCCACCATCACCTTAGGGTTACCTTTGGGATACAAAATCCTTCGCCAGGACCGTATTGATAAGGTAGGAGGTGGCATCGCTATTATTTACAAAGATACTTTGAACATCAGAATTCTAGAACAGGTACTGCTACCTACTATGGAAGTAATTATCTTCCACCTTAAAATTAGCCCCACAGTATACTGGAAAGGCGCACTAGTATACCGTCCACCTGGACCTAATGCTGGCTTTTCTTTAGCCCTAACTGAGCTTCTAGCTCCATACTTTAAAGCCAATGAAAATTTTATCTTACTTGGTGACTTTAATTTCCACATTGACATTACAGATCGCTCTGATACAATAGCACTTGTAACCGATCTCACTTTACTAGGCCTCCACCTCTGTAATAATGGCTCCACCCACATTGGTGGACACACCTTGGATTTAATTTTCACTTCCCTTCCTAAAGTTTATTGTCATCCTCCTAAGTACATCCATTGGTCTGACCATAAAATGTTAGATTTCTCTTTCCTGCACCCCCGTGAACCCACTACTTACCCTACCACTCAGTCCATTAAACGCAGACCATGGCACAAAGTCACTCCTGCCAGATTTATTCAAATCTGGAAAGAACCAGTGCTTTTGAGCTCGGATGACATAGAAACATCTCTTTCCAAATTTAACTCTTCTCTGACATCAGCCATTAATACTCTAGCCCCTCAGAAAACTGTTAAACAGCCAATCATGGCCAAAAGAGAAATATGGTACACTGAGGCCCTCAAAATAGAAAAACAAAAATGTCGGAAACTAGAGAAGTGTTGGAGACGGACACGTAAGGAGGAAGATAAGGAACAATATCTGGCAGCTATGAATTCCTATTATAAAAATATCAAAAAGGCGAGGAAAATCAGCCTCACCTCGCAAATCACTGAGGCAGGCAATTCCACTCGAGAGCTATTTAGGATCATAAAGGCCTTCACCAATCCAGCAATGTGTGAGACCCCAGATATTTTCTCTCAAGACCTATGCAATAATATCTCCCAGTTCTTTGAAGACAAAATTGAGGGGATATATAAGAAAATCATGCAAGTCGCAGGTCCCCCAAAGAATGTAGTCTCTGAAACTCCCCTTATGACTACCCCTGGGAATACTTTACATGTGATCCCAGAAATAACCTTACAGCAACTGAATATGCTCATTACCAACATGAAGATCGGTTCCCCTAATGATTTGCTCCCTGCTAAAGTGATTCCTTCTTTGACAGAATCCTTAGGCCCATCCATTCATAAACTAATAAACCTCTCCTTTGCCGAAGGAAAACTCCCACAACATTGGAAAGAAGCGGTTGTGAACCCTATCCGTAAAAACACCACTCTACCCTGGTCAGAGCTCTCCAACCTTCGCCCTATCTCCCTCCTCCATTTTTTCAGCAAACTGGCTGAGAAACACGCTAACACCATCATTTCCAGTTTTATCGAGGCGACAGGGGGCCTGGACCAATCACAATCTGGGTTCAGGCCCAACCACAGCACTGAATCTGCCCTCCTCTCGGTGACTGATAAGATCAAAATGTCACAGGATAGAGGGGGCTCCATGATTCTAGTGCTGTTGGACCTGTCTGCGGCCTTCGATACCGTGTCCCACAACATCCTTCTCAGCCGCTTGCAGGGTGTGGGGATAGGAGGCTTAGCACTATCCTGGCTGGAGAGTTTCCTCTCCGGAAGATCGCAATCAATCAGCCTTGGCCCCTATAGTTCCATCTCGAGGGTGCTCACAAAAGGGGTGCCACAGGGCTCTTGTCTCAGCCCTACATTGTTTAATGTTTATGTGGCCCCCCTCGCTGAGATTGTACGAAAATATGGGTTCACACCAGTCTCTTACGCTGATGACACTCAGCTCCTCTACCCTTTCAACTCCCTTGGCCCTAAAGTGAAGGAAAACTTTGCTGAGGGTATGAGGGCAGTGTCACATTGGATGGCAGCAAACTGCCTCCAATGCAATGTGGCAAAAACAGAGATCATGCTCTTCGGCAAAGCGAATCTTCTGTGGTCTCCCGATTGGTGGCCGCTGGACCTGGGTCCAGTTCCAACATCAAAGCCACATGTTAAAAATTTAAGGGTAAAAATTGACCAAAAACTAACCCTCAAGGATCACACTAACCATATTGCAGGATTGTGCTTTCACACCATTGGCCTTCTAAGACGAGTCTTCCCATACCTCCCTGATACCCATAGGAAGACTCTCGTACAGGCCTTGGTTACTAGCCGCCTGGACTACTGCAACGCCCTGCTGACACTTGCTAATGCGGACGCAGTGGGACGTTTGCAGGTAGTCCAGAATACGGCGGCTAGACTGGTCATGAATGCACCACCTAGGACTCCATCCAAGCCCCTGCTGGAAGAACTGCATTGGCTTCCCATACGGCAGCGAATCAGTTTTAAAATTTGTTGCACGGTACATAAAAGCTTATATGGAGATAGCCCCAAATATCTCTCCCAATCACTAGAGCTGTATCAACCTTGTCAGTCACTCCGCTCCTGCAATCAAGCCCTCTTGAAATCACCAGTTACAAAAAAATCCAGACAGGGAGACCGAGCATTCTCTTCAATCGGCCCCGCTCTATGGAACAAACTTCCCACTGATCTGAGACTGACTACTAACCATATGTCCTTTAGAAAGTCTCTAAAAACTCTACTTTTCCGAGAAGCATTCCAACCGTAATAACTACCCTCACCATATCTGCTAATGTAACACTCTGGTCCTGATGAGCAAAGCGTGGAGATACCCTCACGGGATTGATTCCTGCGCGATATAAGAATTTAAATAAATAAATAAGTAGTCGCAGTGGCTCGGGTAGAATGAGCCCGCAATCCAGCATGGGGCTCCTTCCTAGCCAAGGAGTAGCATGCCTGGATACACAAGATGATCCACCGGGAGATGGTCCTCTTGTGCACCGCTTTCCCCTTGTTAGCGCCCACGTAACCAACAAAGAGTTGGTCATCCACCCGGAACTGGCGTGTGCGATCCAGATAAAACGAGAGCGCACGTTTTGGGTCCAGACGGTGGAGCCGCTCTTCCTCTTTAGAGGGATGCGGTGGCGGAAAGAGGGTTGGCAAGGTGATAGACTGCCCGATGTGGAAGGCCGTGACAACCTTGGGCAGGAAAGATGGTTTGGTACGTAGCACCACTTTGTCCGGATGGACAGAAAGGAAAGGTGGAGTACAAGAAAGAGCCTGGAGCTCACTCACTCTCCTGGCAGAGGTGATGGCAACCAGGAAAGCAGTCTTCAAAGTCAGAAGGCGAAGAGGACAGTTGTGAAGTGGCTCAAAGGGAGCGCACATCAGAAATGTTAGAACCAGGTTCAAGTCCCACTGAGGCATCACAAACGGAACAGGAGGAAACGTGTGAGTGATGCCCTTCAGAAATCTGTTTACAATAGGGGACTTGAACAAAGAAGGCTGATCAGGTAGCCTGAGAAAGGCTGAAAGGGCAGAAAGGTAGCCCTTGATAGTGCCCAGAGCAGAGCCCTGCTGGGCAAGAGAAAGAAGGAAGAGAAGAACATCAGAAAGAGGGGCAGCAAGAGGATCCAGAGCCTTTGCTGTGCACCATGCCACAAATCTGTTCCACCTGCAGGCGTATACCGACTTTGTGGAGGGACGCCTGGCTGCCAGAATGACGTTACAGACTTCAGGAGGCAAGTCAAATGGCCTCAACTGTCGCCGCTCAATCTCCAAGCATGGATGTGGAGACTGGACATGTTCGGGTGGAGGACCGTCCCCTGCTGCTGCGACAGAAGGTCCTCCTGAAGAGGCAGACGAACCGGGGGATCGACTGACATACTGAGTAGCTCTGGATACCAGTACCTTCTCGCCCAGTCCGGAGCCACAAGGATGACTTGGGACCGGTCGCGCCTGATCTTCAGCACTCTGGGCAGAAGTGGTATAGGCGGAAAGGCGTACAACAGACCGCAACTCCACTCGCGACGAAAAGCGTCTCCGAGCGAGTGCCGCATTGGAAATTCCAAAACGCAGAACTGATGACATTGCGCGTTCTCTTCGGTGGCGAATAGATCTAACCAAGGCTCTCCCCATCGCTGAAAGAGGCCTTGTGCCACGTCCGAGTTCAGACGCCATTCGTGATCCATCATGCACCGACGGCTGAGTTCGTCCGCCCTGGCGTTCAGAAAACCTGCCAGGTGTTGAACCACCAGGGTCACACCCTGATGTTCCAGCCATTGCCAAAGGCGCAGAGACTCCTGGCAAAGGGTCCACGACCCCACCTGCCCTGTTTGTTGCAGTACCACATGGCGGTGGTGTTGTCCGTGAACACCTGTACTACACTCCCCCGGACAGAGGGGAGGAATGCCTTCAGTGCTAGACGAATCGCCCGAAGCTCCAACAGGTTGATGTCGAGTCGAGCCTCTGCCGGAGACCAGAGGCCTCTGATCTCCGCCTCTCCCATGTGGCCGCCCCAGCCCTGGAGGGACGCGTCCGTCACAACTACGTGGTCCGGTTGGGGAAGGGAGAGGGATCTGCCGCTGACCCAATCGCGGTCCGTGAGCCACCACTGCAGCTGTCTCGCGGTGCCCTCCGAGATCAGGACATGGTCGGATAGGTTGACTTGATGCTGGGCCCACTGAAACTTCAGGTCCCACTGCAGAGCCCGCATCCGCCACCTGGCGTGATGCACCAGTAGGATGCAGGAGGCCATCAGCCCCAGAATCCGCAGCGTCAACCTGACCGAAACCCGGGATAACGGCTGAAAGATGGGAATCAGAGCCTGAATATCCCGGACCCGCTGCTCTGGCTGATAAACCTGAAACTGCGCCGAGTCTAGAACCGCTCCGATGATGAGGAGCTTCTGAGAGGGGCACAGGTGTGACTTTGGCACATTGATGGAGAACCCCATCTGGTGCAGGAGGTCTGCCGTAGTCTGGAGGTGGCTGACGACTGCCTGGGGCGAGCCCGCCTTCAACAGCCAGTCGTCGAGGTAGGGAAAGACTAAAACACCTAACCTGCGCAGATGAGCTGCGACCACCGCCATCACCTTTGTGAACACCCGTGGGGCGCTGGTAAGTCCGAAGGGGAGCACGGTAATCTGAAAGTGCTCGTGGCCAACCGTGAACCGCAGGTAGCGCCGGTGGGCCAGCAGGACGGGGATGTGGAAATAAGCGTCCTGCAAGTCCAACGCCACCATCCAGTCTCCTGGGTCTAGGGCAGCTAAGACCTGAGCCAGTGTCAGCATCTTGAACTTCTCCTTCCGGAGGAAGCCGTTGACGATCCGTAGATCCAAGATAGGGCGTAGGCCCCCTTTGCCCTTCTTGGGTACCAGGAAGTAGTGGGAGTAGCAACCACTCCCTACTTCTGGCCCAGGAACGCGCTTGATGGCCCCCTTGGCCAAGAGGGCCGTAACTTCCTCCTGCAGAAGTCGCAAGTGATCCCCCGATACACGGTGGTTCTGCGGTGGCATGGCTGGAGGAGTCGCCTCGAAGGGGAGGGAGTAGCCCCTTCAGACGATTTGCAGCACCCACCTGTCTGAAGTGACAGTGCTCCAGTGGAGGTGGTGATGGCGAACCCTGCCCTCCACTGGCGTCACATGGGCCTGGAAGCACGGACTAGGAGGGTTTTGAGGCGGATGCTGCGGGGGAAGGTGTGGACTGACCTCGCCGTTGACCCCTACCACCTGGACGGCGGATACCATGGCCGCCACCGCGTTGGGTATTGCCCTGCAGAGCGTGGCTAGCGGCACGTGTGGGCGCACCCCTTCCGTGGCCACAAAAGGAGTGATAAGCAGCCGATTGCTGGCGCGGGGCCGAGAGGCCCAAGGACTTGACCGTAGCCCTGGAGTCCTTAAAGCGCTCAAGCACATGGTCTGCTTTGTCGCCAAAGAGGCGACGGCCATCGAACGGCATGTCCATGAGCGTGTTCTGGACATCTGCCGAAGAATTGGCGGACCTCAGCCAGGCGTGGCGTCCGACCGCCACCGTCGTTGCCATTGCTCTACCTAGCGAGTCGTGGTATCCAGCCCACACCTAATGGAGTATTTTGCTGCGTCCCGGCCCTCCACAAGGGCTTGGCCGAGTTTGACCCGTACCTCCAACGGACACTCAGGCAGCACATCCGCGACCGTATCCCTCAGAGAGTGGGCGTAACGGCCCAAGAGGCATGCGGTGTTGGAAGACCGCAGACCCAGACTGATGGATGAGAATATTTTCTTTCTATACTGCTCATACCTCTTGGATTCCCTGTCCGGCGGGGCAGACGGGAATGCGGTCTGGGAATTGGAGGCCTGGATGACCAGGCTCTCGGGGGTGGGGTGGGTGGACAGGAAACATGGGTCGCCCGGGGCTGGGCGGTGGCGTCTGGCCACGTTCCAATCTACGGGAGAACCAGTAGCGGGCCTGGACCAAGTGCCCAGAAGAACATCGGTCAAGGCCTCATTAAAGGGCAGCAGAGGCTCGGCCGAGCTTGCCTGCGGTTTAAGGACCTCAGTGAGGAGATTAGTCCTCACGGCCGCGACGGGGAGCTCAAGGCCCAAGGCCTTGGCAGCCCTCATCAGCACCACACTATAAGTTGCCCCCTCCTCCGAAGCCACGGTAGAAGGTGAGACAAAACCAGTATCTGGAGAGGTGTCCAGGCCACTGGCCTCCCCAAGGTCTCCTGTCCAGTCCTCTTGAGACTGACACTCCCTTGTCAGAGGGTCTTCTGACCCCTCCCAGTCCTCTTCATCACCCATCTCCTGACATGCAGGGTCCTCATTCAATGGGGCCTGTTCATAAAAGTGAAATTCACCAAACGGCGTCTGGAGCGGCGCCCATCGGGGCCGTCCCGACGCCGGAACAGGAACGGAGGTGGAACTGGGGACGGCGCCGCCCGAGGACGGCGCCGGAGGTGACACCTGAGGGTCCGACGCCGGGGAGGCCGTAAGATCCACCAGTGACGAACCAGATCCCGAAGGGGGGCCAGCGGCGCCCTGCGGCGCCGGCGGCGCTGGAACAACTGGACCCCGAGGCGCCGGGCCCGAAGGCGCCAGTGGCGTCGGGATAGAGGGAACCTGCGGCGCCGGGCCTGAAGGCGTCGGCGATGTCGGGGCCAAAGCACCCGACGGCGTCGGGGCCGGAGCCGCCGACCCGCTAGGTCCAGATGGGTCCGCTGGGCCCGGAGGCGCCGCGGAGCCCGTCGGAGGAGAGAGTTTCCTCATGGCCATGAGGAAGCGCTCGATCTCCTGCGTCGCGTTCAGCCCAGGGACCGGAGGGTGTGGAGCCGAACGCGGCGCCCGCGACTCCGACGGAGCCGCGTGGGTTGTGTCACCCGAACCCCCGGCCGCATCGCGCGAGCGTCGGGGGGAGTCCGAGGAGCGATGACGCCGCTTGGACTTCTTGTGCCTCTTACCTGACGACGACTTCGACCCGGAGGAGTGCGGCCTACTCTCGGAGCTGTGGTGGCTCCGAGCCCGCGACCTGTCCCTCGACCTCCCATGGGATCGGGACCTCTCACGGCGCGGGACCGACTGCCGGAGTTCGAGGTGCCTACGGGACCGCTCCCGCCTGGCTTTTGAAGAGAGGGCCCGGCAGTCGGAGCAGGCCTTGTCGTCGTGGTCGACGCCCAAACAGGATAAACACACGCGGTGAGGATCCGTGACCGACATCAGGCGGTCGCAATCGTCACAGTGCTTGAAGCCGGGCATCCCTACGGCACCGTTTGGAGTCGAGAGACTTCGAAAAGCAATAAAAAAGGATCAAAAAAGGTTAGTCAAAAATTGACTAGGGTTACTGCTTTTTCCAGATCTGCGCATGCTGGCGCGGAAAAAAGAAGAACTGACGTCAGCACGCGGAGGTGGCGTCTAAGTACTCCGATGACGTCATCACGGCGCCCACGACGCCGAAGACGGACGCGGAGCCGCAGACGACGCCTACCAACGCGCAAGGGTACTGCTACGCAAAAATTTCCGGATCCAGTCTGACGCCTGGGGATATTCTAAGGTAAGGAATCTAATACTAGCGTGTCTCTTTCAGATCAGCAAAGTAAGGCATCAGAAAAATAAATAATCTTTGACAGGTCCCTAAACTGCTAGCAGTTAGTAACAAACAGTATAAAAGAGATGCCAAGCCTAGTAAAATACACAACAATTAAAAATAATAGCACATAAGTTTTTTTCATACAAATATATACATAATACACTGAAATGAACACATCAAGTAGAGGTAACATTAAATATCGAAGCATACCTTTCTGCTCGCATGCCATCCTTTCTTCCTAGCGGTAAAGAAACCGGTAAACATATATAAAACAAAAAGATACACTACATCAATTACAGACAACATTCAATATCAAAGCATAACTTTCTGGTTGCATGCTGTCCTCTGTTGTCACCGCCTTATGAAAGACTGGACACATACAATAGAATGTGATGAAATACATTAAATAGAAGCAACATTAAATATTAAAGCGTACCTGTCTGGTCGCATTCTGTCCAGTCTTCTCAACTCTGTACAAAGAGGTGCACATATACAATACAGAGATATAAAATAGTCAATACATTACAGTAAACTCAAAGTACAGCCAACGTTCAAAACCAAATCTTTCCTTCCTCTTCTCTTGTTGCTATGTCTTTATTACTCCTGTTTGTGATATAGGCATCGCAAAAACACTATCAATATTGTTAGCTGCAATGGGATCCTGTTTTCGCAATACATAAAAAGAAACGTACCTTTCGCTTCACTCGCTGCTACATCTTCTCCTGTCAGGTCTTTGGGGTGAGTTATTAGTTCATAACATAAAATAATATTTTGGTAACGTAAATTATACACACGTAATACCTTACACAACAAAACAAATTCTCAAAATATCAAAATATAAAAAAATATTTGCAAAAAATGTCTTTCAGCTATAACCTTTACAATAAGAAAATGGATAACACATAAATTAGTGTCAATATTAGAAAACACAACTAATCTACGCTTTCCTCAATGCTACCTTGTGCGCTACATAGGATGGAGCATAACAATAACAAACATTAGGTAAAACCATAAATCACACATTTACATTAAGAATATTCACATACAATATACATATATAATGGCAACGTAAACAAATGCATCTTACCTTTCTCTTTCCTCGCTGCTCCCTCTTCTTTTCAGCTACGGTCTGTCTAATGAAGCATTAGAACAAGGACATCAGCATTAATAGTTATGCTAAATAACACACGCGTACTATCAAACACTATCCAGCAGATTCGCAACACACTAAAATGCTACATAAATAATAAAATCTATATGTTGTCTCTAGCCATAACATTTAAAATAGGAAAAAAAGTTAACACAGAAAGCAGTAACAAAAACCCCCCCAAAAAAGTACCTTTTACCTCGCTGGATGCGCCTTGTACTATTTGCTACCAATTATTGCATAAGCAATCACTAAAAAATACCAACAGTTTTGCTGAAGATCCAAGATTTATCCAATGTAACATTAGTCTAAATAAAACAAACTATATATGTAGCACTTGCTATAGACATTAGCAAAGATAAAATACCACCATGCTCATATATAAATGGAATGAAATTTGAACATAAACCAATACAACTACAATTGCATAATTTAGAAGAAAGATGACTTTCTCCAAGAATTCCATTTGCGCAAATTTGAACATTACCTCATGGCTCTCAAAAGTCATCAGGGGCTGTTGTTAATGTACCTGCAGATGATATGACAACAGTCACAATTTTACCAAGGCAAATCAATGATGAAATGACAATTCCAATCAAACTAAAAAGAAAGTTAGCTTTCAAATCATTTACCCATTTTGAAAATGTTAGACCAAACATAGTGAAAAGAGCAGCACTATGGCTAGCAACAAACAGTCACATGTTTAAAGAATATGGAGTCACTGTTAATCTAGATTGGGAATATATACCACAAGAAATAAACTATTGCAGTGAAACATCTGAAGATCATAATTCAACAAGCTCCTCAGACAACATACAAGCAGGAAATTTAGATACTTTATTAATAAATGAAACAATCACAACCGATAGTCCCAATGTATTATGTTTAGCACCTGCTGAACATAACACACCTAGAGGTTTATATGAAGACAAAGATTCTGAATTTTTAGCTTTTCCAACCATATTTGTTGGCCCTCGAAGACCTAATAATAATGATAGACATGTACCTGTACATTATAGTACAATATGCCAATGGGAATTAAGGAGCTATGATAGAAAAGTGTCCAAATCTATTACAAATATTTTCTTTAAACTAAAAAATTTGCACTTAAAACAAATACAATGGAAAGTCAATATTTCTTTAATGACATTTTTCAACAATGGTGAATGTATTACTGCCAAAGACAAAACATAACTTAGAAAGCATCTTTAAATATGATGAAGGGTACAAAATATTAAATACTATTTGCGGTTCACCACCATATTGAGAGCACTGCAAAAAATATCTCTTTGCAATGATAAGGCAACTTGGAATACGAACATTTTTCCTCACTGTATCTGCCGCAGAAACTAAATGGCAACACTTAATAATATATTATTACGAGTGCAAAATCTACATGATTGCACTGAAGAACAATTTAAAGAAATGTCCTGGGAAAGAAAATGTAAATTAATACTTGAAGTTCCAATTACCTGTGCAAGGCATTTTGACTTTCAAGTAAGAAAATGATTAAATTGCGTGATAATGGACAAAACAAACCCTATTGGAAAATTACAAGACTTGTTTTACAGGGTTGAATTCCGACAAAGAGTTTCACCACATATACACGCATTATTATGGATGGAAAATGCACCATTATATGGAATAGCAAAGTTACCACAAGTCATTACATTTATAGACAAATGTATAACTTGCAGTAAATCACAAGAACCAGAATTAGAGAAATTACTACCTCTACGAAAGCATGCACACACCAACAATTGCAGAAGATAGAGGGATGGAGAGATGGAAGAGATAGGAGGGATGGAAGAGAGCGATAGAGGGATGTATCTTCATAGTACCATAAATAAATTGTTACAATAATATACAACCACATTCAAGTGGAGGTAACATTCAATATCGAAGCATACCTTTCTGCTCCCATGCCATCCTTTCTTCCTAGCGGTAAGGAAACAGGTAAAAATAGATGAAACAAAAAGATAAACTACATCAATATCAAAGCATACCTTTCTGGTTGCATGCTGTCCTCTGTTGTCACCGCCTGATGAAAGACTGGACACATACAATAGAATGTGATGAAATACATAAAATAGAAGCAAGATTAAATATTAAAGCGTACCTTTCTGGTTGCCTGCTGTCCAGTCTTCTCAACTCTGTACAAAGAGGTGCACATATACAATACAGAGATATAAAATAGTCAATACATTACAGTAAACTCAAAGTACAGCCAACGTTCAAAACCAAATCTTTAATTCCTCTTCTCTTGTTGCTATGTCTTTATTACTCCAGTTTGTGATATAGGCATCGCAAAAACACTATCAATATTGTTAGTTGCAATGGGATTCTATTTTCGCTATACATAAAAAGAAACGTACCTTTCACTTCACTCGCTGCTACATCTTCTCCGGTCAGGTCTTTGGGGTGGGTTATTAGCTAATAACATAAAATAAAATTATGGTAACTTAAATTATACACACGTAATACCAAACACAACAAAAAAACGCAAAATATCAAAGTATAAAAAATGTTTGCAAAAAAATTTCTTTTAGCTATGACATTTACAGAAGATAGAGGGATGGAGGGATGGAAGAGATTGGAGGGAAGGTAACACTGTTCCAGCCCTGGTGGGAGAGATGGAGGGAGGGAGTGAGGGATAGAGGGATGGGTATAGGGTTATACCTAACCCTTTAGCTATATACCTAACCCTGAAGCTATATACCTACGCCTAAAGCTATATACCTAAGCCTAAAGCTATATACCTAAGCCTAAAGCTATATACCTAAGCCTAAAGCTATATACCTAAGCCTAAAGCTATATACCTAAGCCTAAAGCTATATACCTAAGCCTAAAGCTATATACCTAAGCCTGAAGCTATGTACCTAACCCTGAAGCTATGTACCTAACACATGGAAGGGAAAGGAGGTAACACTCTGTTCCAGCCCTGGTGGGAGGGATGGAGGCAGGGATGGAATGGAGGGTTAGAGGGATGGATCTTCATAGTACCGTAAATAAATTGTTACAATAATATATAACCACGATCACATAAAAGTACACTAACTTTATTACACACTATCTATTTACCTTTCTATTAGCTTGCTGCTCCATTTTTTTCACTCCGTTCAGCAAAGTAAGGCATCAGAAAAATAAATAATCTTTGACAGGTCCCTAAATTGCAAGCAGTTAGAAACAAACAGTATAAAAGAGATGCCAAGCCTAGCAAAATACACAACAATTAAAAATAATAGCACATAATAGGTTTTTTTCATACAAATATATATAATACACTGAAATGAACACATCAAGTAGAGGTAACATTAAATATCGAAGCACACCTTTCTGCTCGCATGCCATCCTTTCTTCCTAGCGGTAAAGAAACAGGTAAGCATATATAAAACAAAAAGATAAACTACATCAATTACAGACAACATTCAATATCAAAGCATACCTTTCTGGTTGTATGCTGTCCTCTGTTGTCACGCCTTATGAAAGACCGGACACATACAATAGAATGTGATGAAATACATAAAATAGAAGCAATATTAAAGCTTACCCTTCTGGTCGCATGCTGTCATGTCTTCTCAACTCTGTACAAAGAGGTGCACATATAAAATACAGAGATATAAAATAGTCAATACATTACAGTAAACACAGAAAGATGTAACAAAAAAAAACCAAAACAAAGTACCTTTTACCTCGCTCGCTGCGCCTTGTACTATTTGCTACCAATTATGGCATAAGCAATCACTAAAAAATACCAACAATTTGCTGAAAATCCCAGATTTATCCAATGTAACATTAGTCTAAATAAAACAAACTATATATGTAGCACTTGCTATAGACATTAGCAAAGATAAAATACCACCATGCTCATATATAAATGGAATGAAATTTGAACATAAACCAATACAATTACAATTGCATAATTTAGAAGAAAGATGACTTTCTCCACGAATTCCTTTTGCGCAAATTTGAACATTACCTCATGGCTCTCAAAAGTCATCAGGGGCTGTTGTTAATGTACCTGCAGATGATATGACAACAGTCACAATTTTACCAAGGCAAATCATTGATGAAATGACAATTCCAATCCAACTAAAAAGAAAGTTAGCTTTCAAATCATTTACCCATTTTGAAAATGTTAGACCAAACATAGTGAAAAGAGCAGCACTATGGCTAGCAACAAACAGTCACATGTTTAAAGAATATGGAGTCACTGTTAATCCAGATTGGGAATATATACCACAAGAAATAAACTATTGCAGTGAAACATCTGAAGATCATAATTCAACAAGCTCCTCAGACAACATACAAGCAGGAAATTTAGATACTTTATTAATAAATGAAACAATCACAACCGATAGTCCCAATGTATTATGTTTAGCACCTGCTGAACATAACACACCTAGAGGTTTATATGAAGACAAAGATTCAGAATTTTTAGCTTTTCCAACCATATTTGTTGGCCCTCGAAGACCTAATAATAATGATACACATGTACCTGTACATTATAGTACAATATGCCAATGGGAATTAAGGAGCTATGATAGAAGAGTGTCCAAATCTATTACAAATATTTTCTTTAAACTAAAAAATTTGCACTTAAAACAAATACAAGGGAAAGTAAATATTTCTTTAATGACATTTTTCAACAATGGTGAATGTATTACTGCCAAAGACAAAACATAACTTAGAAAGCATCTTTAAATATAATGAAGGGTACACAATATTAAAAACTATTTGCAGTTCACCACCATATTGAGAGCACTGCAAAAAATATCTCTTTGCAATGATAAGGCAACTTGGAATACGAACATTTTTCCTCACTGTATCTGCCGCAGAAACTAAATGGCAACACTTAATTAATATATTATTACGAGTGCAAAATCTACATGATTGCACTGAAGAACAATTTAAAGAAATGTCCTGGGAAAGAAAATGTAAATTAATACTTGAAGTTCCAATTACCTGTGCAAGGCATTTTGACTTTCAAGTAAGAAAATGATTAAATTGTGTGATAATGGACAAAACAAACCCTATTGGAAAATTACAAGACTTGTTTTACAGGGTTGAATTCCGACAAAGAGTTTCACCACATATACACGCATTATTATGGATTAAAAATGCACCATTATATGGAATAGCAAAGTTACCACAAGTCATTACATTTATAGACAAATGTATAACTTGCAGTAAATCACAAGAACCAGAATTAGCGAAATTACTACCTCTACGAAAGCATGCACACACCAACAATTGCAGAAGATAGAGGGATGGAGGGATGGAAAAGATAGGAGGGATGGAAGAGAGCGATAGAGGGATGGATCTTCATAGTACCATAAATAAATTGTTACAATAATATACAACCACATTCAAGTGGAGGTAACATTAAATATCGAAGCATACCTTTCTGCTCCCATGCCATCCTTTCTTCCTAGCGGTAAGGAAACAGGTAAAAATAGATAAAACAAAAAGATAAACTACATCAATTTCAAAGCATACCTTGCTGGTCGCAAGCTGTCCTCTGTTGTCACCGCCTGATGAAAGACTGGACACATACAATAGAATGTGATGAAATATATAAAATAGAAGCAAGATTAAATATTAAAGCATACCTTTCTGGTTGCATGCTGTCCAGTCTTCTCAACTCTGTACAAAGAGGTGCACATATACAATACAGAGATATAAAATAGTCAATACATTACAGTAAACTCAAAGTACAGCCAACGTTCAAAACCAAATATTTAATTCCTCTTCTCTTGTTGCTATGTCTTTATTACTCCAGTTTGTGATATAGGCATCGCAAAAACACTATTGTAGGAAGGTAGATCCCTGACTATGGTTGCCCCCAACTTTTTGCCTGGTGTTTTGCTGGTTTTCTGACTTAGTTGACCTGGGACCCTGCTATTCAGGGCCCCAGGCCTACTGCTCTCTCTGTAAAATGGATTCCATGTACCTTAGGTACATATCTAAATTGGATACTGAGTCACCTTATCAGTCCCTGTACAGTGTACCTTAGGTACCCAGGGCATAGGTGTACCCAGGGCCTACCAGGGGCTGCAGCATGTATTATGCCACCCCTGGCTGGCCATCCAAATCTGACACAACTGGCTGCACGACAGCTGGGGCAAGGTGGTGTACTCACCCTTTGCTTTAGATATAGTATACCTATATCTAACCCTAAAATGGACACACAGATCTCCTATCAGTCACTCCTATGGCAGGCCTTAACAATCCTGAAGGCAGAGTGCTTGGAATCGTGTGAGATGGTGCTCTGGCATGAGCTGAGCCTGTCTGCGGCTTTCGGGATCCATCCCTTAGCCGTTTCCATGATATCGCATACCATATACTCTTAAGTGCATTATAACCCTCGCGGTTATATGCCAACTCTGGTATCGCTTTATCAAAACATGTCGAGTAAGGTGTCATACGAATTGGAATACTAACCCCTCGCCAATTCTGGCGACGGGGTTAGCATTCCACCCTTCTAGAGGGACACGACATGTATATAACCCCTAACCCCGGTTAAAGTCAAACAGAGCCTCAGCTCCACAAAATGGATGCTGCCACCGAGACACAAGTCTGCCCTCCTGCTGCTGGGAGTCCTCCCAGAGCAGTAGATAAGGACAAAGGGTTTCCTGCCAGGGGCGGTGCCAGCACCGTCCCAGACAGGGTTTTGTGTATTGTAGGTAGGCAGGGCTTTAGAGGAAGGTGACTGCACGTGGCACCCCGGTGCTCACTGTGCATAGGCTGGCTGGAACCAGTTCCAGGGTCACTCCAGACCCTGTGCTGGGGAAAAGCCCGCCAAGGAAGTGGGTGTAACCACCCCCCTCCTAGTCCCACCCCTAGGGCAGGACTTAGTCGCGTGCCAGCCCCTTTTTACAGGATAAAGGTAGGAACTGGCCCCCTTCCAAATCAGATCATCTTTGAATCCTGAAACTACTTTCCACGAAAGGAACTCAAGACTTCTTCCTAAGATTTCTCCCTTGTGACTAAGGAGTAGTCACCCTGCATCCGCAGGCACCATCTTAAGAACACTGCGGTCTGCTGCAAGTCTCTCCTCCGGATCAAGACTGCCCAGCTCGACGAGAACCGGCTTCCCTGGCACCTCTGACCTCTACCTGCATCATCAGTCACGCTGAGATTCGTGGGTGTGACGAGACCTCGAGGGACCGGCCATCTTCAAGACTGCACGACTTCTTTCCAGCAAGCCCGCCGAGTAATTTCCTGGTGAGTGCTTTGGGGTCCGAGAAGCCCCGACCCTGAGCAGCTCCAGCACCGAAGTGCAGCCTCCCAGCATCTCCACGATCTGCGTGGGGCCCTTCTGCTTTTTGCTGCTCACCGCGTTGTTTGGCTACTAGCCCGTTGGCTTGTGGCCTTCTGAACGACGCCCGACGACATTTCTGCTGCTGGTCTGGTTGCTCCAGGCTGGCCCTTGCTCCCTTCCAAAAGAGGAGCACCCCGGACCCTCCTGGTCCACTCAAGACGCCATTTTGAGTCCACCGCGTGGGCTTGAATTAGCCAAGGCTTGTTGCCCAATCCTGGTTAACTTCGACGCCGACAGCTTCATCCATCGTGGGACAGCTCGCCTCTCCATCCTGGTCGCCGACAACGCCTCCTGGTCCGTGAGATCTGCAGAGCCAGCGCCGCCCACTCACCTGACTGCGGTGACTTCGCCCGGTGCCATCCTGGTGCCCACTTAATCACTGGCTAGTGATTCAAGAACTTGGTCCCCTCTGCTTTCAGGTTTCTTCTTCCTTGATCCAGGCTTGGATCCAACGAACTTTCCTTCACTGGTCGCCTGCCAGCAACTTCCTTCTTCCAGGCTCCTGGTCCGGCAACGAGATCCCCGACGTCTTTTCAGACCTATGCAGCTGCAGCCCCTGGGCTAGGTAACTTCGGCACTTCGGTGTCCCAGCATAGCCTCACTATCCTAGGGTCAGGATCCACTGTCGTTTTCTTCCTACCAGGTCGGGTTCGCCCGTGAACACTAACTTTGCCTTTACTAGCCTCCATAGACTTTGTCCCGCATCCCGCGTGAGAGTGCACACTCTGCACCCGAGTCCCCTAGGTCTCCTAGAAGTAATCTAACGATTCTATAGTCAAGTCCTAGCGATTCCAAAGCCTATTAGTACTGTACTTACCTGCTAGTAATTTCGCATTCCACTTTTAGAATATATGGTTTTTCGTGCCCCTCGGGCATTTGTGTATAACGTGCTAACTTAAGTATTTTCGTAAGAGTTTTGTTGTGTGCCTAGCACCCTGTCCTCATAAAGAGTACAGGGTTGTTGTGATTCTAATAAATACACTGTTTATTTTCATAACACTTGTGTGGTGTCCTTTCACTGGGTGTTCAAGGGGTAATGTGATGGTAAAACAGCTGGCTTAACACGCCCTCTAGAGTCTTAGCCTTAGACTGCTCGTATCCATGCTACTAGGATAGCTGGTCTATAAGGTTGACTTACAACCAATCATCAATAAGGGTTGTTTGGACTGATATATAGTGATCACTAGAATAGTGAACACTGCACATCAGGCCAACTTCTCACATTGGTGGCAGCGGTGGGATGATTTAGAGCTCTCAGCCTGGGCTGAAGTTGAGCAAGAAACCCATTCTAAAATGGTAAACATCCATGGTAAGGTTAGTGGGGCAGTGATAGCCACAGCCCCAGTCCAAGATGTCCTCCCTGAACAGGTCAGGAGGGTTGTGCCAGTCACCACCCAATCTCAGACAACTTCCTTCCCAGAACAGGTTGTCAAGGCTGTCATGGTAACAGCCCACACCCAAACTGAGCCCCCTCCTGAAAAGGTTGGGAGAGTTGTGATGGCCACAGCTCAAACTCAGACAAATGATAGTGTTGTGAAGCCTGAAACTATGGATCACTCCACTCAGACAGAGAGCATTGAGGAGGAAGAGAAATCTCCCTCCCACCAGACTTTAGGAAAAGATCAGCCTCCTCAGGGAACTGATCTGACCCCTTGTGAAGAAACTGCCACAGAGGTAGTCAGGCCTAGCCTGGCAGAACCCCTGATGTCAGTGGACCCTTCCAAGATGGGACCCAGTCTGGAGCAGGTAACCTGCCCCTCTCTACCCTGCCTCAGTCAGCCCAGGGCTGTAGAGGTCAGGGAGGCCAGTGGTGGACCCCAAAGGGCCCCCTGTCCAAAAGAATTCCCCAATCAGCAGATTAAGGGCACTGAAGCTAGTAGTCCTAGCCAAGTGAAAATACAACCAACTCCTGAGGGATCCCCCTTAAATTTAGTTAGGGACCTCCCACAGATGGAAACTGTTGGGCACAGCCAAACCTGGGACCTGAGGGCCCCAAACCTGACCTGTCCCTCCAGTAAGCCAAACAGAGGGACCCAACCTCCAGCTGTAGGTAGCCAGAGGTTGACCCTGAGAGCCCAAAACAACTCAGTCTTGGAAAGAAAGGCCCCTATGGTGGAAAATGATTGGAGGAAGCTGAGCCCAAAATTAGTGGAGCCTCACTTCAGTACCCCATTTCAGCACCAGCCTTTGACTTTGCCAAAACACACCACAGGTAGAGATTCCCTATGGTGGAGACCCTCAGACACCCTTAGGGTGAGGGATTGCTTAGTGGACCATGAGATAGGGGGTAACCATGCCAGTGCTGGTACTTCCTTATATGGCCACTCAGGCAATATAGGCTTACCTGGCAAGGCTAGCCTTATCTCCTTTCGTTTGGGGGGGGGTTATGTAGGAAGGTAGA
Source organism: Lissotriton helveticus (assembly GCF_964261635.1). Taxonomy (NCBI): domain Eukaryota; kingdom Metazoa; phylum Chordata; class Amphibia; order Caudata; family Salamandridae; genus Lissotriton; species Lissotriton helveticus. The sequence continues at coordinate 1,220,283,344 of NC_136071.1, read as the reverse complement.
TCCCTGACTATGGTTGCCCCCAACTTTTTGCCTGGTGTTTTGCTGGTTTTCTGACTTAGTTGACCTGGGACCCTGCTATTCAGGGCCCCAGGCCTACTGCTCTCTCTGTAAAATGGATTCCATGTACCTTAGGTACATATCTAAATTGGATACTGAGTCACCTTATCAGTCCCTGTACAGTGTACCTTAGGTACCCAGGGCATAGGTGTACCCAGGGCCTACCAGGGGCTGCAGCATGTATTATGCCACCCCTGGCTGGCCATCCAAATCTGACACAACTGGCTGCACGACAGCTGGGGCAAGGTGGTGTACTCACCCTTTGCTTTAGATATAGTATACCTATATCTAACCCTAAAATGGACACACAGATCTCCTATCAGTCACTCCTATGGCAGGCCTTAACAATCCTGAAGGCAGAGTGCTTGGAATCGTGTGAGATGGTGCTCTGGCATGAGCTGAGCCTGTCTGCGGCTTTCGGGATCCATCCCTTAGCCGTTTCCATGATATCGCATACCATATACTCTTAAGTGCATTATAACCCTCGCGGTTATATGCCAACTCTGGTATCGCTTTATCAAAACATGTCGAGTAAGGTGTCATACGAATTGGAATACTAACCCCTCGCCAATTCTGGCGACGGGGTTAGCATTCCACCCTTCTAGAGGGACACGACATGTATGTAACCCCTAACCCCGGTTAAAGTCAAACAGAGCCTCAGCTCCACAAAATGGATGCTGCCACCGAGACACAAGTCTGCCCTCCTGCTGCTGGGAGTCCTCCCAGAGCAGGAGATAAGGACAAAGGGTTTCCTGCCAGGGGCGGTGCCAGCACCGTCCCAGACAGGGTTTTGTGTATTGTAGGTAGACAGGGCTTTAGAGGAAGGTGACTGCACGTGGCACCCCGGTGCTCACTGTGCATAGGCTGGCTGGAACCAGTTCCAGGGTCACTCCAGACCCTGTGCTGGGGAAAAGCCCGCCAAGGAAGTGGGTGTAACCACCCCCCTCCTAGTCCCACCCCTAGGGCAGGACTTAGTCGCGTGCCAGCCCCTTTTTACAGGATAAAGGTAGGAACTGGCCCCCTTCCAAATCAGATCATCTTTGAATCCTGAAACTACTTTCCACGAAAGGAACTCAAGACTTCTTCCTAAGATTTCTCCCTTGTGACTAAGGAGTAGTCACCCTGCATCCGCAGGCACCATCTTAAGAACACTGCGGTCTGCTGCAAGTCTCTCCTCCGGATCAAGACTGCCCAGCTCGACGAGAACCGGCTTCCCTGGCACCTCTGACCTCTACCTGCATCATCAGTCACGCTGAGATTCGTGGGTGTGACGAGACCTCGAGGGACCGGCCATCTTCAAGACTGCACGACTTCTTTCCAGCAAGCCCGCCGAGTAATTTCCTGGTGAGTGCTTTGGGGTCCGAGAAGCCCCGACCCTGAGCAGCTCCAGCACCGAAATGCAGCCTCGCAGCATCTCCACGATCTGCGTGGGGCCCTTCTGCTTTTTGCTGCTCACCGCGTTGTTTGGCTACTAGCCCGTTGGCTTGTGGCCTTCTGAACGACGCCCGACGACATTTCTGCTGCTGGTCTGGTTGCTCCAGGCTGGCCCTTGCTCCCTTCCAAAAGAGGAGCACCCCGGACCCTCCTGGTCCACTCAAGACGCCATTTTGAGTCCACCGCGTGGGCTTGAATTAGCCAAGGCTTGTTGCCCAATCCTGGGTAACTTCGACGCCGACAGCTTCATCCATCGTGGGACAGCTCGCCTCTCCATCCTGGTTGCCGACAACGCCTCCTGGTCCGTGAGATCTGCAGAGCCAGCGCCGCCCACTCACCTGACTGCGGTGACTTCGCCCGGTGCCATCCTGGTGCCCACTTAATCACTGGCTAGTGATTCAAGAACTTGGTCCCCTCTGCTTTCAGGTTTCTTCTTCCTTGATCCAGGCTTGGATCCAACGAACTTTCCTTCACTGGTCGCCTGCCAGCAACTTCCTTCTTCCAGGCTCCTGGTCCGGCAACGAGATCCCCGACGTCTTTTCAGACCTATGCAGCTGCAGCCCCTGGGCTAGGTAACTTCGGCACTTCGGTGTCCCAGCATAGCCTCACTATCCTAGGGTCAGGATCCACTGTCGTTTTCTTCCTACCAGGTCGGGTTCGCCCGTGAACACTAACTTTGCCTTTACTAGCCTCCATAGACTTTGTCCCGCATCCCGCGTGAGAGTGCACACTCTGCACCCGAGTCCCCTAGGTCTCCTAGAAGTAATCTAACGATTCTATAGTCAAGTCCTAGCGATTCCAAAGCCTATTAGTACTGTACTTACCTGCTAGTAATTTCGCATTCCACTTTTAGAATATATGGTTTTTCGTGCCCCTCGGGCATTTGTGTATAACGTGCTAACTTAAGTATTTTCGTAAGAGTTTTGTTGTGTGCCTAGCACCCTGTCCTCATAAAGAGTACAGGGTTGTTGTGATTCTAATAAATACAGTGTTTATTTTCATAACCCTTGTGTGGTGTCCTTTCACTGGGTGTTCAAGGGGTAATGTGATGGTAAAACAGCTGGCTTAACACGCCCTCTAGAGTCTTAGCCTTAGACTGCTCGTATCCATGCTACTAGGATAGCTGGTCTATAAGGTTGACTTACAACCAATCATCAATAAGGGTTGTTTGGACTGATATATAGTGATCACTAGAATAGTGAACACTGCACATCAGGCCAACTTCTCACATCGCAAAAACACTATCAATATTGTTAGTTGCAATGGGATTCTATTTTCGCTATAAATAAAAAGAAACGTACCTTTCACTTCACTCGCTGCTACATCTTCTCCGGTCAGGTCTTTGGGGTGGGTTATTAGCTAATAACATAAAATAAAATTATGGTAACTTAAATCATACACACGTAATACCAAACACAACAAAAAAAATCGCAAAATATCAAAGTATAAAAAAGTTTTGCAAAAAAATTTCTTTTAGCTATGACATTTACAGAAGATAGAGGGATGGAGGGATGGAAGAGATTGGAGGGAAGGTAACACTCTGTTCCAGCCCTGGTGGGAGAGATGGAGGGAGGGAGTGAGGGATAGAGGGATGGGTATAGGGTTATACCTAACCCTTTAGCTATATACCTAACCCTGAAGCTATATACCTAAGCCTAAAGCTATGTACCTAAGCCTAAAGCTATATACCTAAGCCTAAAGCTATATACCTAAGCCTAAAGCTATATACCTAAGCCTAAAGCTATATACCTAAGCCTGAAGCTATGTACCTAACCCTGAAGCTATGTACCTAACCCTGAAGCTATGTACCTAACACATGGAAGGGAAAGGAGGTAACACTCTGTTCCAGCCCTGGTGGGAGGGATGGAGGCAGGGATGGAATGGAGGGATAGAGGGATGGATCTTCATAGTACCGTAAATAAATTGTTACAATAATATATAACCACGATCACATAAAAGTACACTAACTTTATTACACACTAGCTATTTACCTTTCTATTAGCTTGCTGCTCCATTTTTTTCACTCCGTTCAGCAAAATAAGGCATCAGAAAAATAAATAATCTTTGACAGGTCCCTAAATTGCAAGCAGTTAGTAACAAACAGTATAAAAGAGATGCCAAGCCTAGTAAAATACACAACAATTAAAAATAATAGCACATAATAGTTTTTTTCATACAAATATATATAATACACTGAAATTAACACATCAAGTAGTGGTAACATTAAATATCGAAGCATACCTTTCTGCTCGCATGCCATCCTTTCTTCCTAGCGGTAAAGGAACAGGTAAACATATATAAAACAAAAAGATAAACTACATCAATTACAGACAACATTCAATATCAAAGCATACCTTTCTGGTTGCATGCTGTCCTCTGTTGTCACCGCCTTATGAAAGACTGGACACATACAATAGAATGCGATGAAATACATAAAATAGAAGCAATATTAAAGCGTACCTTTCTGGTCGCATGCTGTCCTGTCTTCTCAACTCTGTACAAAGAGGTGCACATATACAATACAGAGATATAAAATAGTGAATACATTACAGTAAACTCAAATTACAGCCAACGTTCAAAACCAAATCTTTCCTTCCTCTTCTCTTGTTGCTATGTCTTTATTACACCTGTTTGTGATATAGGCATCGCAAAAACACTATCAATATTGTTAGTTGCAATGGAATTCTATTTTCGCAATACATAAAAAGAAACGTACCTTTCACTTCACTCGCTGCTACATCTTCTCCGGTCAGGTCTTTGGGGTGGGTTATTAGCTAATAACATAAAATAACATTATGGTAACTTAAATTATACACGCGTAATACCAAACACAACATAATATAATCGCAAAATATCAAAGTATAAAAAACATTTTTCAAAAAAATTTCTTTTAGCTATGACATTTACAGAAGATAGAGGGATGGTGGGATGGAAGAGATAGAAGGGAAGGTAACACTCTGTTCCAGACCTGGTGGGAGAGATGGAAGGGAGGGAGTGAGGGATAGAGGGATGGGTATAGGGTTATACCTAACCCTTTAGCTATATACCTAACCCTTAACCTATATACCTAAGCCTAAAGCTATATACCTAAGCCTAAAGCTATATACCTAAGCCTAAAGCTATATACCTAAGCCTAAAGCTATATTCCTAAGCCTGAAGCTATGTACCTAACCCTGAAGCTATGTACCTAACACATGGAAGGGAAAGGAGGTAACACTCTGTTCCAGCCCTGGTGGGAGGGATGGAGGCAGGGATGGAATGGAGGGATAGAGGGATGGATCTTCATAGTACCGTAAATAAATTGTTACAATAATATATAACCACGATCACATAAAAGTACACTGACTTTATTACACACTAGGGGGCAGATTTATGAAGGCCCTGCGCCGCCGGTGCGTCACTTTTTCCCATGTTAAAAGTGACGCACCGGTGGCGCAAGCCCTTCATAAATCTGCCCCTAGCTATTGACCTTTCTATTAGCTTGCTGCTCCATTTTTTTCACTCCGTTGCACAAGTTACTACTTGTGTAACAATATATCTGTAAGAGACATTAGTTAGCATTAGATTCCTTACCTTACAATATCCCCAGGCGTCAGACTGGATCCGGAAATTTTTGCGTAGCAGTACCCTTGCGCGTCGGTAGGCGTCGTCTGCGGCTCCGCGTCCGTCTTCTGAGTATTTAGACGCCGCCTCCGCATACTGACGTCAGTTCTTAGACACAGCTTTTCCGCGCCAGAAACGCAGAGCCATGTTAAAAACCAACACTGGTGCCATTGAAACTAGGGCCCTGAAGGGGACAACCCTAACCCTAGATATTGGTTCGCAGAACGGGGAGGATGGGTGGGTCGGTAAGGAATCTAATACTAACTAATGTCTCTTACAGATATATCGTTACACAAGTAGTAACTTGTGCATCTGAAAGAGACACGTTAGTATTAGATTCCTTACCTTAGAATAGATACCCCAGCAATACCAACCCTGGTGGTGGGTCTGCGAACCAATAATCACACCAGAAAGTCCTGGAGGACGGAACGGCCAAAGAAGCCATCCCTCCGGACTTGACTGTCCAGGCAGTAGTGTCTTGCAAACGTGTGCAGCGATGCCCACGTAGCTGCCTGACAGATGTCTTGTAAGGGCACACCCCTGCCCAGGGAAGTGGTTGTCGCCGTGGCTCGGGTAGAATGAGCCCGCAATCCAGCAGGGGGCTCCTTCCTAGCCAAGGAGTAGCATGCCTGGATACACAAGATGATCCACCGGGAGATGGTCCTCTTGTGCACCGCTTTCCCCTTGTTAGCGCCCACGTAACCAACAAAGAGTCAGTCATCCACCCGGAACTGGCGTGTGCGATCCAGATAAAACGAGAGCGCACGTTTTGGGTCCAGACGGTGGAGCCGCTCTTCCTCTTTAGAGGGATGCGGTGGCGGAAAGAAGGTTGGCAAGTTGATAGACTGCCCGATGTGGAAGGCCGTGACAACCTTGGGCAGGAAAGATGGTTTGGTACGTAGCACCACTTTGTCTGGATGGACAGAAAGGAAAGGTGGAGTACAAGAAAGAGCCTGGAGCTCACTCACTCTCCTGGCAGAGGTGATGGCAACCAGGAAAGCAGTCTTCAAAGTCAGAAGGCGAAGAGGACAGTTGTGAAGTGGCTCAAAGGGAGCGCACATCAGAAATGTTAGAACCAGGTTCAAGTCCCACTGAGGCATCACAAACGGAACAGGAGGAAACGTGTGAGTGATGCCCTTCAGAAATCTGTTTACAATAGGGGACTTGAACAAAGGAGGCTGATCAGGTAGCCTGAGAAAGGCTGAAAGGGCAGAAAGGTAGCCCTTGATAGTGCCCAAAACAGAGCCCTGCTGGGCAAGAGAAAGAAGGAAGAGAAGAACATCAGAAAGAGGGGCAGCAAGAGGATCCACAGCCTTTGCTGTGCACCATGCCACAAATCTGTTCCACCTGCAGGCCTATACCGACTTTGTGGAGGGACGCCTGGCTGCCAGAATGACGTTACAGACTTCAGGAGGCAAGTCAAATGGCCTCAACTGTCGCCGCTCAATCTCCAAGCATGGATGTGGAGACTGGACAGGTTCGGGTGGAGGACCGTCCCCTGCTGCTGCGACAGAAGGTCCTCCTGAAGAGGCAGACGAACCGGGGGATCGACTGACATACTGAGTAGCTCTGGATACCAGTACCTTCTCGCCCAGTCCGGAGCCACAAGGATGACTTGGGCCCGGTCGCGCCTGATCTTCAGCACTCTGGGCAGAAGTGGTATAGGCGGAAAGGCGTACAACAGACCGCAACTCCACTCGCGACGAAAAGCGTCTCGAGCGAGTGCCGCATTGGAAATTCCGAAACGCAGAACTGATGACATTGCGCGTTCTCTTCGGTGGCGAATAGCTCTAACCAAGGCTCTCCCCATCGCTGAAAGAGGCCTTGCGCCACGTCCGAGTTCAGACGCCATTCGTGATCCATCATGCACCGACGGCTGAGTTCGTCCGCCCTGGCGTTCAGAAAACCTGCCAGGTGTTGAACCACCAGGGTCACACCCTGATGTTCCAGCCATTGCCAAAGGCGCAGAGACTCCTGGCAAAGGGTCCACGACCCCACCTGCCCTGTTTGTTGCAGTACCACATGGCGGTGGTGTTGTCCGTGAACACCTGCACTACACTCCCCCGGACAGAGGGGAGGAATGCCTTCAGTGCTAGACGAATCGCCCGAAGCTCCAACAGGTTGATGTCGAGTCGAGCCTCTGCCGGAGACCAGAGGCCTCTGATCTCTGCCTCTCCCATGTGGCCGCCCCAGCCCTGGAGGGACGCGTCCGTCACAACTACGTGCTCCGGTTGGGGAAGGGAGAGGGATCTGCAGCTGACCCAATCGCAGTCCGTGAGCCACCACTGCAGCTGTCTCGCAGTGCCCTCCGAGATCAGGACATGGTCGGATAGGTTGCCTTGATGCTGGGCCCACTGAAACTTCAGGTCCCACTGCAGAGCCCGCATCCGCCACCTGGCGTGATGCACCAGTTTGATGCAGGAGGCCATCAGCCCCAGAATCCGCAGCGTCAACCTGACCGAAACCCGGGATAACGGCTGAAAGATGGGAATCAGAGCCTGAATATCCCGGACCCGCTGCTCGGGCGGATAAACCCGAAACTGCGCCGAGTCTAGAACCGCTCCGATGAAGAGGAGCTTCTGAGAGGGGCACAGGTGTGACTTTGGCACATTGATGGAGAACCCCATCTGGTGCAGGAGGTCTGCCGTAGTCTGGAGGTGGCTGACGACTGCCTGGGGCGAGCCCGCCTTCAACAGCCAGTCGTCGAGGTAGGGAAAGACTAAAACACCTAACCTGCGCAGATGAGCTGCGACCACCGCCATCACCTTTGTGAACACCCGAGGGGCGCTGGTAAGTCCAAAGGGGAGCACGGTAATCTGAAAGTGCTCGTGGCCAACCGTGAACCGCAGGTAGCGCCGGTGGGCCAGCAGGACGGGGATGTGGAAATAAGCGTCCTGCAAGTCCAACGCCACCATCCAGTCTCCTGGGTCTAGGGCAGCTAAGACCTGAGCCAGTGTCAGCATCTTGAACTTCTCCTTCCGGAGGAAGCCGTTAACGTTCCGTAGATCCAAGATAGGGCGTAGGCCCCCTTTGCCCTTCTTGGGTACCAGGAAGTAGTGGGAGTAGCAACCACTCCCTACTTCTGGCCCAGGAACGCGCTTGATGGACCCCTTGGCCAAGAGGGCCATAACTTCCTCCTGCAGAAGTCGCAAGTGATCCCCCGATACATGGTGGTTCTGCGGTGGCATGGCTGGAGGAGTCGCCTCGAAGGGGAGGGAGTAGCCCCTTCAGACGATATGCAGCACCCACCTGTCTGAAGTGACAGTGCGTCAGTGGAGGTGGTGATGGCGAACCCTGCCCCCCACTGGTGTCACATGGGCCTGGAAGCACGGACTAGGAGGGTTTTGAGGCGGATGCTGCGGGGGAAGGTGTGGACTGACCTCGCCGTTGACCCCTACTGCCTGGACGGCGGTTACCACGGCCGCCACCGCGTTGGGTATTGCCCTGCAGAGCGTGGCTAGCGGCACGTGTGGGCGCACCCCTTCCGTGGCCACGAAAGGAGTGATAAGCAGCCGATTGCTGGCGCGGGGCCGAGAGGCCCAAGGACTTGGCCGTAGCCCTGGAGTCCTTAAAGCGCTCAAGCACATGGTCTGCTTTGTCGCCAAAGAGGCGACGGCCATCGAACGGCATGTCCATGAGCGTGTTCTGGACATCTGCCGAAAAGTTGGCGGACCTCAGCCAGGCGTGGCGTCTGACCGCCAACGTCGTTGCCATCGCTCTGCCTAGCGAGTCGGTGGTATCCAGCCCACACCTAATGGAGTATTTTGCTGCGTCCCGGCCCTCCACAAGGGCTTGGCCGAGTTTGACCCGTACCTCCAACGGACACTCAGGCAGCACATCCGCGACCGTATCCCTCAGAGAGTGGGCGTAACGGCCCAAGAGGCATGCGGTGTTGGAAGACCGCAGACCCAGACTGATGGATGAGAATATTTTCTTTCCATACTGCTCATACCTCTTGGATTCCCTGTCCGGCGGGGCAGACGGGAATGCAGTCTGGGAATTGGAGGCCTGGATGACCAGGCTCTCGGGGGTGGGGTGGGTGGACAGGAAACATGGGTCGCCCGGGGCTGGGCAGTGGCGTCTGGCCACGTTCCTATCTACGGGCGAACCCGTAGCGGGCCTGGACCAAGTGCCCGGAAGAACGTCGGTCAAGGCCTCATTAAAGGGCAGCAGAGGCTCGGCCGAGCTTGCCTGCGGTTTAAGGACCTCAGTGAGGAGATTAGTCCTCACGGCCGCGACGGGGAGCTCAAGGCCCAAGGCCTTGGCAGCCCTCATCAGCACCACACTATAAGTTGCCCCCTCCTCCGAAGCCACGGTAGGAGGGGAGACAAAACCAGTATCTGAAGAGGTGTCCAGGCCACTGGCCTCCCCAAGGTCTCCTGTCCAGTCCTCTTGAGACTGACACTCCCTTGTCAGAGGGTCTTCTGACCCCTCCCAGTCCTCTTCATCACCCATCTCCTGACATGCAGGGTCCTCATTCAATGGGGCCTGTTCATAAAAGTGAAATTCACCAAACGGCGTCTGGAGCGGCGCCCATCAGGGCCGTCCCGATGCCGGAACAGGAATGGAGGTGGAACTGGGGATGGCGCCGCCCGAGGACGGCGCCGGAGGTGACACCTGAGGGTCCGACGCCGGGGAGGCCGTAAGATCCACCAGTGACAAACCAGATCCCGAAGGGGGGCCAGCGGCGCCCTGCGGCGCCGGGCCCGAAGGCGCCGGTGGCGCTGGAACAACTGGACCCCGCGGCGCCGGGCCCAAAGGCGGCGGCGGGATAGAGGGAACATGCGGCGCCGGGCCTGAAGGCGTCGGCGATGTCGGGGCCAAAGCACCCGACGGCGTCGGGGCCGAGCCGCCGACCCGCTAGGTCCAGACGGGTCCACTGGGCCCGGAGGCGCCGCGGAGCCCGTCGGAGGAGAGAGTTTCCTCATGGCCATGAGGAAGTGCTCAATCTCCTGCGTCGCGTTCAGCCCAGGGACCGGAGGGTGTGGAGCCGAACGTGGCGCCCGCGACTCCGACGGAGCCGCGTGGGTTGTGTCACCCGAACCCCCGGCCGCATCGCGCGAGCGTCGGGGGGAGTCCGAGGAGCGATGACGCCGCTTGGACTTCTTGTGCCTCTTACCTGACGATGACTTCGACCCAAAGGAGTGCGGCCTACTCTCGGAGCTGTGGTGGCTCCGAGCCCGCGACCTGTCCCTCGACCTCCCATGGGATCGGGACCTCTCACGGCGCGGGACAGACTGCCGGAGTTCGAGGCGCCTACGGGACCGCTCCCGCCTGGCTTTTGAAGAGAGGGCCCGGCAGTCGGAGCAGGCCTTGTCGTCGTGGTCGACGCCCAAACAGGATAAACACACGCGGTGAGGATCCGTGACCGACATCAGGCGGTCGCAATCGTCACAGTGCTTGAAGCGGGGCATCCCTACGGCACCGTTTGGAGTCGAGAGACTTCGAAAAGCAATCAAAAAGGATCAAAAAAGGTTAGTCAAAAATTGACTAGGGTTACTGCTTTATCCAGATCTGCGCTTGCTGGCGCGGAAAAAAGAAGAACTGACGTCAGCACGCGGAGGCGGCGTCTAAGTACTCCGATGACGTCATCACGGCGCCCACGACGCCGAAGACGGACGCGGAGCCGCAGACGACGCCTACCGACGCGCAAGGGTACTGCTACGCAAAAATTTCCGGATCCAGTCTGACGCCTGGGGATATTCTAAGGTAAGGAATCTAATACTAATGTGTCTCTTTCAGATCAGCAAAGTAAGGCATCAGAAAAATAAATAATATTTGACAGGTCCCTAAATTGCAAGCAGTTAGTAACAAACAGTATAAAAGAGATGCCAAGCCTAGTAAAATACACAACAATTAAAAATAATAGCACATAATAGTTTTTTTCATACAAATATATATAATACACTGAAATGAACACATCAAGTAGAGGTAACATTAAATATCGAAGCATACCTTTCTGCTTGCATGCCATCCTTTCTTCCTAGCGGTAAAGAAACAGGTAAACATATATAAAACAAAAAGATAAACTACATCAATTACAGACAACATTCAATATCAAAGCATAACTTTCTGGTTGCATGCTGTCCTCTGCTGTCACCGCCTTATGAAAGACTGGACACATACAATAGAATGTGATGAAATACATAAAATAGAAGCAACATTAAATATTAAAGCGTACCTTTCTGGTCGCATGCTGTCCAGTCTTCTCAACTCTGTACAAAGAGGTGCACATATACAATACAGAGATATAAAATAGTCAATACATCACAGTAAACTCAAAGAACAGCCAACGTTCAAAACCAAATCTTGAATTCCTCTTCTCTTGTTGCTATGTCTTTATTACTCCAGTTTGTGATATAGGCATCGCAAAAACACTATCAATATTGTTAGTTGCAATGGGATTCTATTTTCGCTATACATAAAAAGAAACGTACCTTTCACTTCACTCGCTGCTACATCTTCTCCGGTCAGGTCTTTGGGGTGGGTTATTAGCTAATAACATAAAATAAAATTATGGTAACTTAAATTATACACACGTAATACCAAACACAACAAAAAAATCGCAAAATATCAAAGTATAAAAAATGTTTGCAAAAAAATTTCTTTTAGCTATGACATTTACAGAAGATAGAGGGATGGAGGGATGGAAGAGATTGGAGGGAAGTCAACACTCTGTTCCAGCCCTGGTGGGAGAGATGGAGGGAGGGAGTGAGGGATAGAGGGATGGGTATAGGGTTATACCTAACCCTTTAGCTATATACCTAACCCTGAAGCTATATACCTAAGCCTAAAGCTATATACCTAAGCCTAAAGCTATATACCTAAGCCTAAAGCTATATACCTAAGCCTGAAGCTATGTACCTAACCCTGAAGCTATGTACCTAACCCTGAAGCTATGTACCTAACACATGGAAGGGAAAGGAGGTAACACTCTGTTCCAGCCCTGGTGGGAGGGATGGAGGCAGGGATGGAATGGAGGGATAGAGGGATGGATCTTCATAGTACCGTAAATAAATTGTTACAATAATATATAACCACGATCACATAAAAGTACACTAACTTTATTACACACTAGCTATTTACCTTTCTCTTAGCTTGCTGCTCCATTTTTTTCACTCTGTTCAGCAAAGTAAGGCATCAGAAAAATAAAAAATCTTTGACAGGTCCCTAAATTGCAAGCAGTTAGAAACAAACAGTATAAAAGAGATGCCAAGCCTAGTACAATACACAACAATTAAAAATAATAGCACATAATAGGTTTTTTTCATACAAATATATATAATACACTGAAATGAACACATCAAGTAGAGGTAACATTAAATATCAAAGCACACCTTTCTGCTCGCATGCCATCCTTTCTTCCTAGCGGTAAAGAAACAGGTAAACATATATAAAACAAAAAGATAAACTACATCAATTACAGACAACATTCAATATCAAAGCATACCTTTCTGGTTGCATGCTGTCCTCTGTTCTCACCGCCTTATGAAAGACTGGACACATACAATAGAATGTGATGAAATACATAAAATAGAAGCAATATTAAAGCTTACCCTTCTGGTCGCATGCTGTCATGTCTTCTCAACTCTGTACAAAGAGGTGCACATATACAATACAGAGATATAAAATAGTCAATACATTACAGTAAACACAGAATGATGTAACAAAAAAAACCAAAACAAAGTACCTTTTACCTCGCTCGCTGCGCCTTGTACTATTTGCTACCAATTATGGCATAAGCAATCACTAAAAAATACCAACAATTTGCTGAAAATCCCAGATTTATCCAATGTAACATTAGTCTAAATAAAACAAACTATATATGTAGCACTTGCTATAGACATTACCAAAGATAAAATACCACCATGCTCATATATAAATGGAATGAAATTTGAACATAAACCAATACAATTACAATTGCATAATTTAGAAGAAAGATGACTTTCTCCACAAATTCCTTTTGCGCACATTTGAACATTACCTCATGGCTCTCAAAAGTCATCAGGGGCTGTTGTTAATGTACCTGCAGATGATATGACAACAGTCACAATTTTACCAAGGCAAATCAATGATGAAATGACAATTCCAATCAAACTAAAAGGAAAGTTAGATTTCAAATCATTTACCCATTTGGAAAATGTTAGACAAAACATAGTGAAAAGAGCAGCACTATGGCTAGCAACAAACAGTCACATGTTTAAAGAATATGGAGTCATTGTTAATCCAGATTGGGAATATATACCACAAGAAATAAACTATTGCAGTGAAACATCTGAAGATCATAATTCAACAAGCTCCTCAGACAACATACAAGCAGGAAATTTAGATACGTTATTAATAAATGAAACAATCACAACTGATAGTCCCAATGTATTATGTTTAGCACCTGCTGAACATAACACACCTAGAGGTTTATATGAAGACAAAGATTCAGAATTTTTAGCTTTTCCAACCATATTTGTTGGCCCTCGAAGACCTAATAATAATGATAGACATGTACCTGTACATTATAGTACAATATGCCAATGGGAATTAAGGAGCTATGATAGAAGAGTGTCCAAATCTATTACAAATATTTTCTTTAAACTAAAAAATTTGCACTTAAAACAAATACAAGGGAAAGTCAATATTTCTTTAATGACATTTTTCAACAATGGTGAATGTATTACTGCCAAAGACAAAACATAACTTAGAAAGCATCTTTAAATATAATGAAGGGTACAAAATATTTAAAACTATTTGCAGTTCACCACCATATTGAGAGCACTGCAAAAAAGATCTCTTTGCAATGATAGGGCAACTTGGAATACGAACATTTTTCCTCACTGTATCTGCCGCAGAAACTAAATGGCAACACTTAATTAATATATTATTACGAGTGCAAAATCTACATGATTGCACTGAAGAACAATTTAAAGAAATGTCCTGGGAAAGAAAATGTAAATTAATACTTGAAGTTCCAATTACCTGTGCAAGGCATTTTGACTTTCAAGTAAGAAAATGATTAAATTGCGTGATAATGGACAAAACAAACCCTATTGGAAAATTACAAGACTTGTTTTACAGGGTTCAATTCCGACAAAGAGTTTCACCACATATACACACATTATTATGGATTGAAAATGCACCATTATATGGAATAGCAAAGTTACCACAAGTCATTACATTTATAGACAAATGTATAACTTGCAGTAAATCACAAGAACCAGAATTAGCGAAATTACTACCTCTACGAAAGCATGCACACACCAACAATTGCAGAAGATAGAGGGATGGAGGGATGGAAGAGATAGGAGGGATGGAAGAGCGCGATAGAGGGATGGTCTTCATAGTACCATAAATAAATTGTTACAATAATATACAACCACGTTCAAGTGGAGGTAACATTAAATATCGAAGCATACCTTTCTGCTCCCATGCCATCCTTTCTTCCTAGCGGTAAGGAAACAGGTAAAAATAGATAAAACAAAAAGATACACTACATCAATATCAAAGCATACCTTTCTGGTTGCATGCTGTCCTCTGTTGTCACCGCCTGATGAAAGACTGGACACACAATAGAATGTGATGAAATACATAAAATAGAAGCAAGATTAAAGCGTACCTTTCTGGTCGCATGCTGTCCCGTCTTCTCAACTCTGTACAAAGGGGTGCACATATACAATACAGAGATATAAAATAGTCAATACATTACAGTAAACTCAAAGTACAGCCAACGTTCAAAACCAAATCTTTAATTCCTCTTCTCTTGTTGCTATGTCTTTATTACTCCAGTTTGTGATATAGGCATCGCAAAAACACTATCAATATTGTTAGTTCCAATGGGATTCTATTTTCGCTATACATAAAAAGACACGTACCTTTCACTTCACTCGCTGCTACATCTTCTCCGGTCAGGTCTTTGGGGTGGGTTATTAGCTAATAACATAAAATAAAATTATGGTAACTTAAATTATACACAAGTAATACCAAACACAACAAAAAAAATCGCAAAAATCAAAGTATAAAAAATGTTTGCAAAAAAATTACATTTCTTTTAGCTATGACATTTACAGAAGATAGAGGGATGGAGGGATGGAAGAGATTGGAGGGAAGGTAACACTCTGTTCCAGCCCTGGTGGGAGAGATGGAGGGAGGGAGTGAGGGATAGAGGGATGGGTATAGGGTTATACCTAACCCTTTAGCTATATACCTAACCCTGAAGCTATATCCTAAGCCTAAAGCTATGTACCTAAGCCTAAAGCTATATACCTAAGCCTAAAGCTATATACCTAAGCCTAAAGCTATATACCTAAGCCTAAAGCTATATACCTAAGCCTGAAGCTATGTACCTAACCCTGAAGCTATGTACCTAAAACATGGAAGGGAAAGGAGGTAACACTCTGTTCCAGCCCTGGTGGGAGGGATGGAGGCAGGGATGGAATGGAGGGATAGAGGGATGGATCTTCATAGTACCGTAAATAAATTGTTACAATAATATATAACCACAATCACATAAAAGTACACTAACTTTATTACAAACTAGCTATTTACCTTTCTATTTGCTTGCTGCTCCATTTTTTTTACTCCGTTGAGCAAAATAAGGCATCAGAAAAATAAATAATCTTTGAGAGGTCCCTACATTGCAAGCAGTTAGTAAAAACAGTATAAAAGAGATGCCAAGCCTAGTAAAATACACAACAATTAAAAATAATAGCACATAATAGTTTTTTTCATACAAATATATATAATACACTGAAATTAACACATCAAGTAGAGGCAACATTAAATATCGAAGCATACCTTTCTGCTCGCATGCCATCCTTTCTTCCTAGCGGTAAAGAAACAGGTAAACATATATAAAACAAAAAGATAAACTACATCAATTACAGACAACATTCAATATCAAAGCATACCTTTCTGGTTGCATGCTGTCCTCTGTTGTCACCGCCTTATGAAAGACTGGACACATACAATAGAATGTGATGAAATACATAAAATAGAAGCAATATTAAAGCGTACCTTTCTGGTCGCATGCTGTCCTGTCTTCTCAACTCTGTACAAAGAGGTGCACATATACAATACAGAGATATAAAATAGTGAATACATTACAGTAAACTCAAATTACAGCCAACGTTCAAAACCAAATCTTTCCTTCCTCTTCTCTTGTTGCTATGTCTTTATTACTCCTGTTTGTGATATAGGCATCGCAAAAACACTATCAATATTGTTAGTTGCAATGGAATTCTATTTTCGCAATACATAAAAAGAAACGTACCTTTCACTTCACTCGCTGCTACATCTTCTCCGGTTGGAGTTCTGGACTTTTTCGCTACGTCCAGAGGTGTCAGGGACAACACCCGAAGACCCCGGAGTTCAACCTGTCTTGGTACACAAACAAACAGAAACACGGGCTTCTCGATGGTGGCGTCAAAGACCAAAGGTTTATTACTGCAGGGACACAGAAGTCACAGAAACTACACATGGGCAGTATCTAGGAGCCTGTTCGATTCGTACAAAGAGGATTGCTCCTTATATACTAAATATTGGGCTTCAGGCAAATTCTTTACATGTTACCACAGTTCTAAACATTCGTGTCTTAAACAATAAATATTTGGCGTTGCACAGGAATCGTCAACAGTATCTGATGTCAAAACATTACGAATGAGGGGTTCCCACTAGTCCATCATACTCCCATGTCAATTCTTCATTCAAGACCCGGACCGCCTCATCGTAAATTTCGTTACCTCCCCCTAATAAAGGCCCAGAAGGAAAGGAGCAGAGCCAGGTGTAGAAGATAGAAAGACAGGATAAGAAATGTTTGTGGGTCGTAAATGGGCACGGTTACCAGCTTCGGCCGCCTAATCATGATCAGGCCAACGAACACAAGAACCAGTATAGCAGGACTGGCCTCAGGCTGGGGAGGCAGTTCTTGCCGAGTCATGCTGCTACAGCGTTGCTGGCCTAAAGTGCACGTGTCACTAGCAAGGTGAATTGCCGGTTAAAGCCTACGTGTCCTTTAATGAAAAAGAGATCATTGCGTGTCCATTGACTATGTGAGGGCAAGGAATACAAAATGGCTTCCGTGTTCTAAGATGGATGTCACGGGTAGAACAGAAATGTGTTTGTAACTGGAGTGCTCTTGCTCGTAGCATAGCGAAAACACCAGGATATACTAAATGGATCATTTGCGGTTCACTGATACCAAAATTATGTATTTCCGACAATGTTACAAACAGGAGTAAAATCGTCACGGAACCTCAGACCCTCCTTTTGCCCTTACATAGGCAATTACTTAGTCTATATCAGAGTCAGAGTCTAATTCTATGCTCATCAGGTCAGTGACATGTTGTTGTATCATCATCCTGTCTCGTGTCTTTTCTCCTAATGTAGGTGGTTTTCTGAAACAGGTTGCAGCACAGAGGCTACACAGAGCGGGACCACATTGGATAATAAGACAGCACGAGAACAGAAATACTAGGATGACACCAATGACCATCAGAACCTTCCATCCCCACTCTGATACCAGAGTCCAAAACCACTCCATGAAGGACCAGTTTCCCTTATCTACGTGTATAGAGTCGGAAATCTTATGTAGCTTAGAGATTGCTTCATAGACTGTTGGAGCATTATTAGGAATAAAGACACAGCAGCTCGATTGGATCATTCTGCATACCCCACCTCGATCTGCAAGTATTACGTCTAGAACCATACGGTTCTGCAATGTCATGAGACGATCCGCTTGAAGCTCAGCAGTTAAGTTACTAAGGGCACCAGCAGTTTCTGTAATAGTAGATTCAACTACTCGTGTTAGTTGACGTATACTTCTACTATTAGCCATAGGCCCCCAAAACGGAAGGAAACCTTTGAAGAAGTCTCCAGCTTCTTGACCAGCGGTATCTTCCTTGCTGAAGACACCTCTTGCTACTCTGGTTTTGTGATAATCTGAAGAAGCAGTGTATGTCGGAGGTAACAATCGAGCAATATAACATGAACCTGAAAAGTCAGCAGGTAGCCATGTATATGCTCTGTCCTGACAAATGAAGTAGGTACCCCTAGCAGTCAGAAAGGCAGGGGAGGAGTCAGACGGAAATACGTAAGTCTCAACGCACTCACTGCTCCCTAGCTGAGCTCTCGGATTTCTCCCATTTCCTTGCAAACAGACCTGACCTCGGTGAGGCACGACCCAAACTGAAGTGGAGCTTTTACGCTTGCTTTCTCCCAAACCAAGGCGGTACTCTGTAGAGTTCCAAGTCAAATACACCAGCAATTCATCTCTAGGATAAGATGGAGTATTATTGACGTCTTTAATCATATCAATAATTCCCTGGACTAAAGCTTTGTTGGCTGAGTTGTATTTAGTGGACCGTGGTGGACGCGGAGGATAGGTCTCAAGGGCATATGAAAAAATGGTCTGAAAGGCCTGAAATGATCCATTATAGCTAAAAGGCAAGACTAGATAGGGAATGCCTTTATCCATAGTGTGAGGTATCAAACCACACACCCAGCAGTCTGTAGTATTAACTATCAGTTGGTGTTGATGCAAGAGCTGTACAAATGTATTGTTAATAAATTCTGAGCGTCGAGCTTGTTCGTGTTCAGGAAATGAGTGAAAAGAATGCATAGAAGAAACCGTAGAAGTAGCAGGATCAAGGGAAGGTACTGTAGTTACTGGCATAAAAATCAAATGTACACCAAAGACGATTCCACCCACCAACGTTATTAAAACAATTAAAAATGTAACTGCACATTGCATTAGAAAGCATTTGCTGTGTAGTATTCTGTTCAGTCTATTTCTGCGAACATAAATTACATTTTCTCGTTGTAGCTCAGGAAGCTCCATCTTCTACGACCGTTCGCGACCACTGATGATGTGTACGTAGATGAAAATGCCTCTATCAGCCCTGGGAGTTCCCAGAACTAACAGAAAGATCGACCTTGTGTCGGACCCCCGCAGATTCAACTAGGCACACAGCCACGACCCTACGGCTACCCAGACGGCAAGGCAATTTTAAAACAAAAAGAAACAATACATAGTATTAGCAAACTTCCTGGCTGGAGGCAATGTATAGCAAATTCAAATCTGAAAATAGGCAGTTTCCTGCTTTATTTGTCCATATTGCGAGAACGTAAGTTGTATCTCAGTTTTGCAGGAGCTGTCTGATCTGGAAACAATGTATTTTCAGCTGACGTTGCAATGTTCACGTTCGCAGATGACAAATGTTCTTTTGGTACAGATGACAAATGTTCAGGGTTCAAAAGAGCAGTTTCGGGAGGAGAGTCAGAATTTGGTGAATCCGTGATCAGTTCTGCATCACTGAAAGGTATGAACCTGGGGATTTGTTCCGTTTCAGAGGCACCGATTCCTTTCTTTACCCAGTTGTCGTAAGGAAGTGGCAGAGGCACACGTTTAGCATGAGTCGTATGGATCCAATTTCTTCTTCCGGCCACACGAACAGCAGTTCTCGTTGCTAGCAGGACTTGGAACGGGCCAATAAATCTGGGCTGAAGATTTTTCGTTCTTGCAAAATTTCGGATGACCACCTGATCACCCGGTTTCAGCTGATGACCTGGACTCTCCGATGGCTTTGGCAATGCATCGAAAACCTGTTGGTGAATAAGACTCAATTTAGCAGTCAAGTCGAAAAGGTAATCAATTAACATTGGGTATTCCAGCTGCTTAAATTCTTTCGGTCTAGGTACCCCCCAAACATTTGCAGGACGACCGAAAACTATTTCGTAGGGACTAAGCCCTACTCTAGAATGTACAGTTGCTCTTGTTGATAGCAAAGCCAAAGGCAATGCGTCTGGCCAGGACAAACCCGTGGATGCTTGTATCTTAGCGAGTTTCAGTTTAAGGGTGCCATTGTAACCCTCGACTAAACCCGCGGACTGGGGATGATTCGCACTATGAAATTTCTGTCTAATCCCTAGGCCGGCACACACACTCTGCATAACTTTCCCTACGAACTCACTTCCGTTGTCTGACCATACAATCCGTGGCATTCCGTATCTGGGGAAGTATTCTTTAAGAAGAATTTTGGCAGTGGATAAGGCAGTATTGTCCTTCAGTGGGTATGCTTCGATCCATCTGGAGAAAGCACAAACTACCACTAGGACGTATTTCAGGTTATTACAACGATCCATGTGAATGAAGTCTAGCTGGATCACCTCAAAGGGGCAGGAAGGAGGAGCGAAGTGACCTGCAGGTGTGGGGATTCCCTTGCCAGGATTATGCATCAAGCATACCATACAATTCCTCACCACTCTCTCTGCACACCTACTAATCCCGTCATTCTTCCAGACCGGAGCCAACATCTTACAAATCCCTTTTGAACTGATGTGCGCTGTTCCATGTGCCATCATTACTACTGCAAGCACATACGCATCAGGCAACATCCAACGCTGTTGTTCCGACAAGTCAATCCAACACCCACTCGAGTCCAATTTACCCGTGCTCTCTTTCCATGCAAGTTTTTCCTCCTCAGTCGCCTCTTTCTGAATTTCCTTCACGCTTTCCACTGTGTCTTCACACATTCCAGACTCAGAAATCCATCTTGCAGACGTTGCAACATACATTCTACTCATCATATTTCTGGCTGTCTGTTTTGCAGTCTCATCAGCAAAAGCATTCCCACGACCAACATCATCCGTGATTGCTTTATGAGCACTGCATTTCACAATCGCAACTTCAGTCGGTAAGGTTAGAGATTCCAACAAGTCATTAACTAGCTGACCATGTTGAATCTTAGTCCCATGGGACGTAATGAAACCTCTCTCTTTCCACAAACGGCCAAAACTATGGGCCACGCCGAACGCGTACTGACTATCTGTGAACACGTTCACTCTCTTTCCCTTAGCTAAAACGCACGCTCTTGTTAGCGCGATCAATTCTGCAGCCTGGGCAGAATTCTGACTCACTCTTGCAGTCTCCACAATCGTACTCAAGGTCGTTACTGCATAAGCAGCAGTCACATCACCATTCTCCAATTTGAAGCAAGACCCATCAACATACAACGTGCCATCTGGTTCTGACAACGGAGTGTCTTTTAGGTCGATTCGTCCTTTTGTTTCTTCCTCAGTTCTGAAACAACAGTCGTGTGGTTCGGAATCACTCGACTCTTCGCTAGTCGGCAACAATGTTGCTGGATTCAATACATTGCATCTTTTGATCTGAATATGACTAGCTAACAGTGTCAGTTCATAACCTGATAATCTAGCACTGGTAAGGTGTTGTGTCTTGGTTCGGTTCATGAGTGTATCCACAGCATGAGGAACCATGACTACTAACATGTTGTTCATTACTAAACCAGCAGATTGTCGAATGGAGGCTGCAGCTGCGGCTGTAGCTCTCAAGCAACTAGGCAATGCTCTAGCTACTGGATCTAATGTTGATGAAAAATACGCACAAGGGCGTTGTTTATCACCGAATTTCTGCGTCAAAACACTCAATGCACAACCTTCTCTCTCGTGGACATAGAGCGTGAATGGCTTACTGTAGTCGGGTGTACCCAATACAGGTGCTGAACACAGTGCATTCCGTAACTCAGAAAAACTCTGTTGACATTCAGCAGACCATGGTACCGGACTCGGGACACCTTTCCCAGTCAAGGCTACCAATGGTTTTGCTAGAAGAGAAAAATTTGGGATCCATTGCCTACAATATGAGGTAATACCCAAAAAGGCACGTACTTCTCTCTGCGTGCTAGGAACGTTCATCTGTGTAATTGCTTTTATTCTCTCTGGGGTCAATTTCCTTCCCTCCTTTGACAAGAGATGACCTAGGTAGGTCACTTCTTGGCAGCAGTATTGCATTTTTGAAGGTGACACCTTGTGATTCAAATCTGACAAGTGATGCAATAAAGAAATCGTAGCTGTTTTGCAAGTTTCCTTGTCATCGGCAGCCACTAGAAGATCATCGACATACTGTACTAAAGCAGAACCACTAGGAAGTACGAAGGAATCTAACTGGCTTTTTAATGCTTGACTGTAAATGGATGGGCTTTCACAATAACCTTGTGGAGCGCGTTTAAATCTAAAACTTCGTCCTCCTAGAGAGAAACCGAAGATATCTCTGCTTTCCTCGGCTATCGGAATGCTGAAAAAGGCATTTTTCAAGTCGACAACCGAAAACCATGCTGCTGTAGCAGGAATCAACGTTAACAATGCAGTAATGTCTGGAACCACAGGAAACTGTGGGATCACAATTTTATTAACCTCTCTAAGATCAATTACGAACCTATATACTGGAGGCTTTGTAGGGTCAGTTCGTTTCAAAATAGGCAGTACAGGACTATTACAGACATTACCTCTAGTCTCTTCTACAACATCTTTCTTGATCAGGTCTTGTACTATCAGTAGGAGCGCACGCTCACCTTCACTAGAGATTCTGTATTGTGGAATTCGTGGAAGTTTGACATTTGCTTTCAAAGTTACTACATAGGGTGGAATTTCCAATAGGCCTACATCATTAGGACCAGTCGCCCAAAGAGTATCAGGGAGTGAACGCAGCTCTGGTGGGAGCGCATCCATCGACAAATACATCGGAGAGATTATTCTTTTACCCAACGTAAGCTGTACTCCTGCTGGAGAACAGTATAATGTCGCGTACAGGCGTTTTAACAAGTCTAAACCAAGCAGATTTTCGTTACAACCTGTCGTCAAAATCAGGGGTGCTTTCAATTGACGGGGTCCAACAGAAATAGACAAAGGACCAGAAACAGGGTTGTGAACAGGGGCGCCCGAAAAACCTACTGAAACGTTTGTTGAGCCAGACAAAGGTGCGCCAGGGAGTTTCGCATGTATGATAGAACTTTTTGCTGCACCAGTATCCAACAGAAACGGTTCGACTATACCTGATGTTGCTACCGCGACATAAGGCCCACTCTGATCTACTGGTACTGATACTACTCCCTCTCTTTGTCCATGGCTGTCCTAGTATTCACTTTGCTGACCTTCCTCACTAGCTTCATAATAGTCTTCAACATGATACTGTGGAGACCTATTCTGTTGGGCAGATTGTCCATTACGCTGGTCGAAATAATTAGAGGGGCGATCACTTGTCTGTGGAGGCATAGCACCTCGTCCTCGACCTCTAGTGTTTTGCATAGAACTACCACGACCTCTCTGAGCGGCCGCATCATTATTTTGCGCCCGAACTGGACAATCACTTTTGTAATGACCTTCCTTTTTGCAATAAGCACATTGATTCCATTGGTATTGTGGCCTTTGAAAATTATAATCCGTTCTTTGATATGACCCTTGCTGCATATTAGTTTGATTCATGCGAGGCGGATAAGCTTGCTGTAAAAGTACTTTAGTTTTTAAATCTTTCGTCTTTTTATCTGATTTTTCCTTCTCTTCTTTATCCCTATTTTCGTAGTACTGAGCAGTCGCAAGTATTTGCGCAGTCGTAGAGACAGCCCACGCACTTTCAGAATTCTTTAATTTACCACTAAGTTCTGGCAACAGATTGTGCACAAATTTATCAACAAATAATCTCTGGCCCCCTTCTGTGCTCATATCCTGACCACTATGATCTACGAAAGTCTCTTCGAATCTTGTGAAAAAGTCGGAGACGCTTTCGTCTTTCTTTTGTTTGCATGCGGACAATTTATCCCAGTTAACGCGTAATGCAGGCATTAAGGTTTTCATTAAATCGATTATTCTACCAGGCAAGTTAGCAATTAAAGGTTCAGGTTTGGAACCACCTATTTGTTGACCATCCGCTGCAGTTATAGCTGCCCAGTCACCACCTAGGGCAACTGGATGATTCTCTTTACGAATTTTAGCCCAAATTGGTTGCGGTACTACGTTACCAAATAGCAGGTCTATGTCAGCAAGATTCAATACACAAGCGTCAACTGTTTGAGCCAACTCTTTGTAGTACCCTGCAGGATTTTTACGCGGATCTGGCAAGGCCTGTTTTACTGCTAACACTTCAGCTCGTTTCCATGGAATATGTATCCAGACTCTCTGGAATTGGGCCGGAGCGGCTGCAATACCAAGCGGTGCATTAGCTTGCACAGCTTCGCGCCAAATTGGTGGAACCTCTCTCATTGGATATTGACGATTTCGTTTCGTACTACGTTTCT
The DNA here is from genome assembly GCF_964261635.1 of Lissotriton helveticus. NCBI lineage: Eukaryota > Metazoa > Chordata > Amphibia > Caudata > Salamandridae > Lissotriton > Lissotriton helveticus. The sequence goes on along the minus strand of NC_136071.1, from coordinate 1,220,259,174 downwards.
CTAACTCTCTCGGTGAAAGAAGGGATGAGTCGGATCTATAACTTAAAATTAGTTCCATCGCTTCTTTTATATTTTGACCAACTATCATACCTGTAGAAAACTCTTTCTGAACATTAATTAATTCTCCTAAATTTGATTCAGGGTCATCCTCTTCCAATTCCTCACGTAGAAGGAAACACATTTCATCGAACACATATCGTTGTGTCGGTTCGTTCCATTGCATAAATGTATCTAATACATTTTGTACATTATATCTTCCAACTTTCGAAACCCATCTAAGGGCAGTGGAATCTAGTATTCCTCTTTCTTCAGTACTGGGAAGCTGACTACGTCTCTGCACAGAGTCAGAGGTAGGAGTCTTAATCAGAGTTTTATAGAAGGGAGATAGAATATTAGAGACAGACTCAGTGATTCTTCGTCGAACAGAAATCGGAGTCATAATACTTGCAGAGGCAGTGAATAGAGTAGTAGTTGGAATAGATAGATCAGGAACAGTAGGAGTAGCAGGCAAGATAGCTTGTGAAGTAGCAGGTGTGAGTGACACAGGCATAGGAAAAGAAGCCGGCAACCCTAGAAGAGGGGTTGTCGAAGGAACATTAATATTGACCACAGGAGGTACAGGAACTAGATTCAGGGGAGCGGGAACAGGGACACCAGGTTGTCCAGCAACCGGTAATTGAACATTCGGTATAGGTGGAGCCGTAGCACCCTGTGCATACGGTGGGGGTGATCGTAACAAGTAAGACAACAGGGGATCCTTTTCAGGGTCCTCTACTGTCTTAGCCGTACTCGATGGCAAAGCAGGATAGCACTTGTCTATCGCTAAATTACGCTCTCTATCGGCCACCTCCATCGCTTTCTCAGACTCGTTGAGTTGCAGCTGCCTAGCAGACTGTTCTAAAGTCAACTCTTGCTCTTTCTGTTCTTTCTTCAACTTTTTAATTTCTCTCTGTTTAGATTCTTTTCGCCAATAACGGAAAGAATCAAACATTGCCGGCCGGACTTTCTTCTTAAACAACCTTCTTTCTAGATTATCGAGAACTTCAGGTTCAAAACTACCATGTAGTGGCCAACTAAGGACACCGTCTTTCTCTGTGTAGCGGATCCATACCTCATTATAAGAGATAGGGCCCACACCAAATTTGCAATATAGATCATAAAGGGGAGTTCCAATCGGAGGAACCAAACACGAGTCCTCCAACCGGGAATCACTGTTGCAACTAAAACAAGACAACATACAATTTTTCCGACTTACCATTTTATAATCCGGAACACAAGACAAACAAGACACAAACAGAAAAGATGCGCACTCGGACCACGAACTTAGGCCTACCAGAACTGACAAATGTATCGATACCTGAACTGAACAGAATGATTATCGTAACCAGAATAACCAGTGATAACCTTACAGAACTGAACTGAACTGAGAACTAAAAGGATTATCCAAACAGGAGCAATCCTCACAAAATATTTAACTAGCAACCACTGAATACTTAACTGAGGCACTGAAGACGTCACCAAGGAGAAACCCGTCACGTTTCGCCGTACTGAGGACTGCACCTCGGGTCCAAGACAGGGCGACGGTCAAGGCAACGGAGCACTGCAGCCGTCTGAACGGGAACCCTCGTGGAAGAGGACGTCGGGGCCACTTTTGCGATATGCCGGGATCGATGAAGTGGGGCGCCTCCCTCTGAAATCTTCACACGAAGCTCCTCGAACTCTTCAGGCTTTTGGACCGGTACCGAATGACGTCGCCCCACGTTGGGCGCCAAATGGAGTTCTGGACTTTTTCGCTACGTCCAGAGGTGTCAGGGACAACACCCGAAGACCCCGGAGTTCAACCTGTCTTGGTACACAAACAAACAGAAACACGGGCTTCTCGATGGTGGCGTCAAAGACCAAAGGTTTATTACTGCAGGGACACAGAAGTCACAGAAACTACACATGGGCAGTATCTAGGAGCCTGTTCGATTCGTACAAAGAGGATTGCTCCTTATATACTAAATATTGGGCTTCAGGCAAATTCTTTACATGTTACCACAGTTCTAAACATTCGTGTCTTAAACAATAAATATTTGGCGTTGCACAGGAATCGTCAACAGTATCTGATGTCAAAACATTACGAATGAGGGGTTCCCACTAGTCCATCATACTCCCATGTCAATTCTTCATTCAAGACCCGGACCGCCTCATCGTAAATTTCGTTACCTCCCCCTAATAAAGGCCCAGAAGGAAAGGAGCAGAGCCAGGTGTAGAAGATAGAAAGACAGGATAAGAAATGTTTGTGGGTCGTAAATGGGCACGGTTACCAGCTTCGGCCGCCTAATCATGATCAGGCCAACGAACACAAGAACCAGTATAGCAGGACTGGCCTCAGGCTGGGGAGGCAGTTCTTGCCGAGTCATGCTGCTACAGCGTTGCTGGCCTAAAGTGCACGTGTCACTAGCAAGGTGAATTGCCGGTTAAAGCCTACGTGTCCTTTAATGAAAAAGAGATCATTGCGTGTCCATTGACTATGTGAGGGCAAGGAATACAAAATGGCTTCCGTGTTCTAAGATGGATGTCACGGGTAGAACAGAAATGTGTTTGTAACTGGAGTGCTCTTGCTCGTAGCATAGCGAAAACACCAGGATATACTAAATGGATCATTTGCGGTTCACTGATACCAAAATTATGTATTTCCGACAATGTTACAAACAGGAGTAAAATCGTCACGGAACCTCACGGTCAGGTCTTTGGGGTGGGTTATTAGCTAATAACATAAAATAACATTATGGTAACTTAAATTATACACGCGTAATACCAAACACAACATAATATAATCGCAAAATATCAAAGTATAAAAAACATTTTGCAAAAAAAAATTGTTTTAGCTATGACATTTACAGAAGATAGAGGGATGGTGGGATGGAAGAGATAGAAGGGAAGGTAACACTCTGTTCCAGCCCTGGTGGGAGAGATGGAAGGGAGGGAGTGAGGGATAGAGGGATGGGTATAGGGTTATACCTAACCCTTTAGCTATATACCTAACCCTGAAGCTATATACCTAAGCCTAAAGCTATATACCTAAGCCTAAAGCTATATACCTAAGCCTGAAGCTATGTACCTAACCCTGAAGCTATGTACCTAACACATGGAAGGGAAAGGAGGTAACACTCTGTTACAGCCCTGGTGGGAGGGATGGAGGCAGGGATGGAATGGAGGGATAGAGGGATGGATCTTCATAGTACCGTAAATAAATTGTTACAATAATATATAACCACGATCACATAAAAGTACACTGACTTTATTACACACTAGGGGGCAGATTTATGAAGGCCCTGCGCCGCCGGTGCGTCACTTTTTCCCATGTTAAAAGTGACGCACCGGCGGCGCAAGCCCTTCATAAATCTGCCCCTAGCTATTTACCTTTCTATTAGCTTGCTGCTCCATTTTTTCACTCCGTTGCACAAGTTACTACTTGTGTAACGATATATCTGTAAGAGACATTAGTTAGCATTAGATTCCTTACCTTAGAATATCCCCAGGCGTCAGACTGGATCCGGAAATTTTTGCGTAGCAGTACCCTTGCGCGTCGGTAGGCGTCGTCTGCGGCTCCGTGTCCGTCTTCGGAGTACTTAGACGCCGCCTTCGCGTGCTGACGTCAGTTCTTAGACACAGCTTTTCCGCGCCAGAAACGCAGAGCCATGTTAAAAACCAACACTGGTGCCATTGAAACTAGGGCCCTGAAGGGGACAACCCTAACCCTAGATATTGGTTTGCAGAACGGGGAGGATGGGTGGGTCGGTAAGGAATCTAATACTAACTAATGTCTCTTACAGATATATCGTTACACAAGTAGTAACTTGTGCATCTGAAAGAGACACGTTAGTATTAGATTCCTTACCTTAGAATAGATACCCCAGCAATACCAACCCTGGTGGTGGGTCTGCGAACCAATAATCACACCAGAAAGTCCTGGAGGACGGAACGGCCAAAGAAGCCATCCCTCCGGACTTGACTGTCCAGGCAGTAGTGTCTTGCAAACGTGTGCAGCGATGCCCACGTAGCTGCCTGACAGATGTCTTGCAAGGGCACACCCCTGCCCAGGGAAGTGGTAGTCGCCGTGGCTCGGGTGGAATGAGCCCGCAATCCAGCATGGGGCTCCTTCCTAGCCAAGGAGTAGCATGCCTGGATACACAAGATGATCCACCGGGAGATGGTCCTCTTGTGCACCGCTTTCCCCTTGTTAGCGCTCACGTAACCAACAAAGAGTTGGACATCCACCCGGAACTGGCGTGTGCGATCCAGATAAAACGAGAGCGCACGTTTTGGGTCCAGACGGTGGAGCCGCTCTTCCTCTTTAGAGGGATGCGGTGGCGGAAAGAAGGTTGGCAAGGTGATAGACTGCCCGATGTGGAAGGCTGTGACAACCTTGGGCAGGAAAGATGGTTTGGTACGTAGCACCACTTTGTCTGGATGGACAGAAAGGAAAGGTGGAGTACAAGAAAGAGCCTGGAGCTCACTCACTCTCCTGGCAGAGGTGATGGCAACCAGGAAAGCAGTCTTCAAAGTCAGAAGGCGAAGACGACAGTTGTGAAGTGGCTCAAAGGGAGCGCACATCAGAAATGTTAGAACCAGGTTCAAGTCCCACTGAGGCATCACAAATGGTACAGGAGGAAACGTGTGAGTGATGCCCTTCAGAAATCTGTTTACAATAGGGGACTTGAACAAAGAAGGCTGATCAGGTAGCCTGAGAAAGGCTGAAAGGGCAGAAAGGTAGCCCTTGATAGTGCCCAGAGCAGAGCCCTGCTGGGCAAGAGAAAGAAGGAAGAGAAGAACATCAGAAAGAGGGGCAGCAAGAGGATCCACAGCCTTTGCTGTGCACCATGCCACAAATCTGTTCCACCTGCAGGCCTATACCGACTTTGTGGAGGGACGCCTGGCTGCCAGAATGACGTTACAGACTTCAGGAGGCAAGTCAAATGGCCTCAACTGTCGCCGCTCAATCTCCAAGCATGGATGTGGAGACTGGACAGGTTCGGGTGGAGGACCGTCCCCTGCTGCTGCGACAGAAGGTCCTCCTGAAGAGGCAGACGAACCGGGGGATCGACTGACATACTGAGTAGCTCTGGATACCAGTACCTTCTCGCCCAGTCCAGAGCAACAAGGATGACTTGGCCCCGGTCGCGCCTGATCTTCAGCACTCTGGGCAGAAGTGGTATAGGCGGAAAGGCGTACAACAGACCGCAACTCCACTCGCGACGAAAAGCGTCTCCGAGCGAGTGCCGCATTGGAAATTCCAAAACGCAGAACTGATGACATTGCGCGTTCTCTTCGATGGCGAATATATCTAACCAAGGCTCTCCCCATCGCTGAAAGAGGCCTTGCGCCACGTCCGAGTTCAGACGCCATTCGTGATCCATCATGCACCGACGGCTAAGTTCGTCCGCCCTGGCGTTCAGAAAACCTGCCAGGTGTTGAACCACCAGGGTCACACCCTGATGTTCCAGCCATTGCCAAAGGCGCAGAGCCTCCTGGCAAAGGGTCCACGACCCCACCTGCCCTGTTTGTTGCAGTACCACATGGCGGTGGTGTTGTCCGTGAACACCTGCACTACACTCCACCGGACAGAGGGGAGGAATGCCTTCAGTGCTAGACGAATCGCCCGAAGCTCCAACAGGTTGATGTGGAGTCGAGCCTCTGCCGGAGACCAGAGGCCTCTGATCTCCGCCTCTCCCATGTGGCTGCCCCAGCCCTGGAGGGACGCGTCCGTCACAACTACGTGCTCCGGTTGGGGAAGGGAGAGGGATCTGCCGCTGACCCAATCGCGGTCCGTGAGCCACCACTGCAGCTGTCTCGCAGTGCCCTCCGAGATCAGGACATAGTCGGATAGGTTGCCTTGATGCTGGGCCCACTGAAACTTCAGGTCCCACTGCAGAGCCCGCATCCGCCACCTGGCGTGATGCACCAGTAGGATGCAGGAGGCCATCAGTCCCAGAATCCGCAGCGTCAACCTGACCGAAACCCGGGATAACGGCGGAAAGATGGGAATCAGAGCCTGAATATCCCGGACCCGCTGCTCGGGCGGATAAACCCGAAACTGCGCCGAGTCTAGAACCGCTCCGATGAAGAGGAGCTTCTGAGAGGGGCACAGGTGTGACTTTGGCACATTGATGGAGAACCCCATCTGGTGCAGGAGGTCTGCCGTAGTCTGGAGGTGGCTGACGACTGCCTGGGGCGAGCCCGCCTTCAACAGCCAGTCGTCGAGGTAGGGAAAGACTAAAACACCTAACCTGCGCAGATGAGCTGCGACCACCGCCATCACCTTTGTGAACACCCGTGGGGCGCTGGTAAGTCCGAAGGGGAGCACGGTAATCTGAAAGTGCTCGTGGCCAACCGTGAACCGCAGGTAGCGCCGGTGGGCCAGCAGGACGGGGATGTGGAAATAAGCGTCCTGCAAGTCCAACGCCATCATCCAGTCTCCTGGGTCTAGGGCAGCTAAGACCTGAGCCAGTGTCAGCATCTTGAACTTCTCCTTCCGGAGGAAGCCGTTGACGTTCCGTAGATCCAAGATAGGGCGTAGGCCCCCTTTGCCCTTCTTGGGTACCAGGAAGTAGTGGGAGTAGCAACCACTCCCTACTTCTGGCCCAGGAACGCGCTTGATGGCCCCCTTGGCCAAGAGGGCCGTAACTTCCTCCTGCAGAAGTCGCAAGTGATCCCCCGATACACGGTGGTTCTGCGGTGGCATGGCTGGAGGAGTCGCCTCGAAGGGGAGGGAGTAGCCCCTTCAGACGATTTGCAGCACCCACCTGTCTGAAGTGACAGTGTGCCAGTGGAGGTGGTGATGGCGAACCCTGCCCCCCACTGGCGTCACATGGGCCTGGAAGCACGGACTAGGAGGATTTTGAGGCGGATGCTGCGGGGGAAGGTGTGGACTGACCTCGCCATTGACCCCTACCGCCTGGACGGCGGTTACCACGGCCACCACCGTGTTGGGTATTGCCCTGCTGAGCGTGGCTAGCGGCACATGTGGGCGCACCCCTTCCGTGGCCACGAAAGGAGTGATAAGCAGCCGATTGCTGGCGCGGGGCCGAGAGGCCCAAAGACTTGGCCGTAGCCCTGGAGTCCTTAAAGCGCTCAAGCACATGGTCTGCTTTGTCGCCAAAGAGGCGACGGCCATCGAACGGCATGTCCATGAGCGTGTTCTGGACATCTGCCGAAAAGTTGGCGGACCTCAGCCAGGCGTGGCGTCTGACCGCCACCATAGTTGCCATCGCTCTACCTAGCGAGTCGGTGGTATCCAGCCCACACCTAATGGCGTATTTTGCTGCGTCCCGGCCCTCCACAAGGGCTTGGCCGAGTTTGACCCGTACCTCCAACGGACACTCAGGCAGCACATCCGCGACCGTATCCCACAAAGAGTGGGTGTAACGGCCCAAGAGGCATGCGGTGTTGGAAGACCGCAGACCCAGACTGATGGATGAGAATATTTTCTTTCCATACTGCTCATACCTCTTGGATTCCCTGTCCGGCGGGGCAGACTGGAATGCGGTCTGGGAATTGGAGGCCTGGATGACCAGGCTCTCGGGGGTGGGGTGGGTGGACAGGAAACATGGGTCTCCCGGGGCTGGGCGGTGGCGTCTGGCCACGTTCCTATCTACGGGCGAACCCGTCGCGGGCCTGGACCAAGTGCCCAGAAGAACGTCGGTCAAGGCCTCATTAAAGGGCAGCAGAGGCTCGGCCGAGCTTGCCTGCGGTTTAAGGACCTCAGTGAGGAGATTAGTCCTCACGGCCTCGACGGGGAGCTCAAGGCCCAAGGCCTTGGCAGCCCTCATCAGCACCACACTATAAGTTGCCCCCTCCTCCGAAGCCACGGTAGAAGGTGAGACAAAACCAGTATCTGGAGAGGTGTCCAGGCCACTGGCCTCCCCAAGGTCTCCTGTCCAGTCCTCTTGAGACTGACACTCCCTTGTCAGAGGGTCTTCTGACCCCTCCCAGTCCTCTTCATCACCCATCTCCTGACATGCAGGGTCCTCATTCAATGGGGCCTGTTCATAAAAGTGAAATTCACCAAACGGCGTCTGGAGCGGCGCCCATCGGGGCCGTCCCGATGCCGGAACAGGAACGGAGGTGGAACTGGGGACGGCGCCGGAGGTGACACCTGAGGGTCCGACGCCGGGGAGGCCGTAAGATCCACCAGTGATGAACCAGATCCCGAAGGGGGGCCAGCGGCGCCCTGCGGCGCCGGGCCCAAAGGCGCCGGCGGCGCTGGAACAACTGGACCCCGCGGCGCCGGGCCCGAAGGCGCCGGCGGCGTCGGGATAGAGGGAACCTGAGGTGCCGGGCCTGAAGGCGTCGGCGATGTCGGGGCCAAAGCACCCGATGGCGTCGGGGCCGAGCCGCCGACCCGCTAGGTCCAGACGGGTACGCTGGGCCCGGAGGCGGCGCGGAGCACGTCGGAGGAGAGAGTTTCCTCATGGCCATGAGGAAGTGCTCGATCTCCTGCGTCGCGTTCAGCCCAGGGACCGGAGGGTGTGGAGCCGAACGCGGCGCCCGCGACTCCGATGGAGCCGCGTGGGTTGTGTCACCCGAACCCCCGGCCGCATCGCGCGAGCGTCGGGGGGAGTCCGAGGAGCGATGACGCCGCTTGGACTTCTTGTGCCTCTTACCTGACGACGACTTCGACCCAAAGGAGTGCGGCCTACTCTCGGAGCTGTGGTGGCTACGAGCCCGCGACCTGTCCCTCGACCTCCCATGGGATCGGGACCTCTCACGGCGCGGGACCGACTGCCGGAGTTTGAGGCGCCTACGGGACCGCTCCCGCCTGGCTTTTGAAGGGGGGGACCGTCAGTCAGAGCAGGCCTTGTCGTCGTGGTCGACGCCCAAACAGGATAAACACACGCGGTGAGGATCCGTGACCGACATCAGGCGGTCGCAATCGTCACAGTGCTTGAAGCGGGGCATCCCTACGGCACTGTTTGGAGTCGAGAGACTTCGAAAAGCAATCAAAAAGGATCAAAAAAGGTTAGTCAAAAATTGACTAGGGTTACTGCTTTATCCAGATCTGCGCTTGCTGGCGCGGAAAAAAGAAGAACTGACGTCAGCACGCGGAGGCGGCGTCTAAGTACTCCGATGACGTCATCACGGCGCCCACGACGCCGAAGACAGAGGCGGAGCCGCAGACGACGCCTACCGACGCGCAAGGGTACTGCTACGCAAACATTTCCGGATCCAGTCTGACGCCTGGGGATATTCTAAGGTAAGGAATCTAATACTAACGTGTCTCTTTCAGATCAGCAAAGTAAGGCATCAGAAAAATAAATAATATTTGACAGGTCCCTAAATTGCAAGCAGTTAGAAACAAACAGTATAAAAGAGATGCCAAGCCTAGTAAAATACACAACAATTAAAAATAATAGCACATAATAGTTTTTTTCATACAAATATATATAATACACTGAAATGAACACATCAAGTAGAGGTAACATTAAATATCGAAGCATACCTTTCTGCTCGCATGCCATCCTTTCTTCCTAGCGGTAAAGAAACAGGTAAACATATATAAAACAAAAAGATAAACTACATCAATTACAGACAACATTCAATATCAAAGCATAACTTTCTGGTTGCATGCTGTCCTCTGTTGTCACCGCCTTATGAAAGACTGGACACATACAATAGAATGTGATGAAATACATAAAATAGAAGCAACATTAAATATTAAAGCGTACCTTTCTGGTTGCATGCTGTCCAGTCTTCTCAACTCTGTACAAAGAGGTGCACATATACAATACAGAGATATAAAATAGTCAATACATTACAGTAAACTCAAAGTACAGCCAACGTTCAAAACCAAATCTTTCCTTCCTCTTCTCTTGTTGCTATGTCTTTATTACTCCTGTTTGTGATATAGGCATCGCAAAAACACTATCAATATTGTTAGTTGCAATGGGATTCTGTTTTCGCAATACATAAAAAGAAACGTACCTTTCACTTCACTCGCTGCTACATCTTCTCCTGTCAGGTCTTTGAGGTGAGTTATTAGTTCATAACATAAAATAATATTATGGTAACGTAAATTATACACACGTAATACCTTACACAACAAAACAAATTTGCAAAATATCAAAATATAAAAAAATATTTGCAAAAAATGTCTTTCAGCTATAACCTTTACAATAAGAAAATGGATAACACATAAATTAGTGTCAATATTAGAAAACACAACTAATCTACGCTTTCCTCAATGCTACCTTGTGCGCTACATAGGATGGAGCATAACAATAACAAACATTAGGTAAAACCATAAATCACACATTTACATTAAGAATATTCACATACAATATACATATATAATGGCAACGTAAACAAATGCATCTTACCTTTCTCTTTCCTCGCTGCTCCCTCTTCTTTTCAGCTACGGTCTGTCTAATGAAGCATTAGAACAATGACATCGGCATTGATAGTTATGCTAAATAACACACGCGTACTATCAAACACTATCCAGCAGATTCGCAACACACTAAAATGCTACATAAATAATAAAATCTATATGTTGTCTCTAGCCATAACATTTAAAATAGGAAAAAAAGTTAACACAGAAAGCAGTAACAAAAAAAACAAAAATAAAGTACCTTTTACCTCGCTCGCTGCGCCTTGTACTATTTGCTACCAATTATGGCATAAGCAATCACTAAAAAATACCAACAGTTTTGCTGAAAATCCAAGATTTATCCAATGTAACATTAGTCTAAATAAAACAAATTATATATGTAGCACTTGCTATAGACATTAGCAAAGATAAAATACCACCATGCTCATATATAAATGGAATGAAATTTGAACATAAACCAATACAACTACAATTGCATAATTTAGAAGAAAGATGACTTTCTCCAAGAATTCCATTTGCGCAAATTTGAACATTACCTCATGGCTCTCAAAAGTCATCAGGGGCTGTTGTTAATGTACCTGCAGATGATATGACAACAGTCACAATTTTACCAAGGCAAATCAATGATGAAATGACAATTCCAATCAAACTAAAAAGAAAGTTAGCTTTCAAATCATTTACCCATTTTGAAAATATTACACCAAACATAGTGAAAAGAGCAGCACTATGGCTAGCAACAAACAGTCACATGTTTAAAGAATATGGAGTCACTGTTAATCCAGATTGGGAATATATACCACAAGAAATAAACTATTGCAGTGAAACATCTGAAGATCTTAATTCAACAAGCTCCTCAGACAACATACGAGCAGGAAATTTAGATACTTTATTAATAAATGAAACAATCACAACCGATAGTCCCAATGTATTATGTTTAGCACCTGCTGAACATAACACACCTAGAGGTTTATATGAAGACAAAGAATCAGAATTTTTTGCTTTTCCAACCATATTTGTTGGCCCTCGAAGACCTAATAATAATGATAGACAAGTACCTGTACATTATAGTACAATATGCCAATGGGAATTAAGGAGCTATGATAGAAGAGTGTCCAAATCTATTACAAATATTTTCTTTAAACTAAAAAATTTGCACTTAAAACAAATACAAGGGAAAGTCAATATTTCTTTAATGACATTTTTCAACAATGGTGAATGTATTACTGCCAAAGACAAAACATAACTTAGAAAGCATCTTTAAATATATTGAAGGGTACAAAATATTAAAAACTATTTGCAGTTCACCACCATATTGAGAGCACTGCAAAAAAGATCTATTTGCAATGATAAGGCAACTTGGAATACGAAAAAATTTTCTCACTGTATCTGCCGCAGAAACTAAATGGCAACACTTATATTATTACGAGTGCAAAATCTACATGATTGCACTGAAGAACAATTTAAAGAAATGTCCTGGGAAAGAAAATGTAAATTAATACTTGAAGTTCCAATTACCTGTGCAAGGCATTTTGACTTTCAAGTAAGAAAATGATTAAATTGCGTGATAATGGACAAAACAAACCCTATTGGAAAATTACAAGACTTGTTTTACAGGGTTGAATTCCGACAAAGAGTTTCACCACATATACACGCATTATTATGGATGGAAAATGCACCATTATATGGAATAGCAAAGTTACCACAAGTCATTACATTTATAGACAAATGTATAACTTGCAGTAAATCACAAGAACCAGAATTAGAGAAATTACTACCTCTACAAAAGCATGCACACACCAACAATTGCAGAAGATAGAGGGATGGAGGGATGGAAGAGATAGGAGGGATGGAAGAGAGCGATAGAGGGATGGATCTTCATAGTACCATAAATAAATTGTTACAATAATATACAACCACATTCAAGTGGAGGTAACATTAAATATCGAAGCATACCTTTCTGCTCCCATGCCATCCTTTCTTCCTAGCGGTAAGGAAACAGGTAAAAATATATAAAACAAAAAGATAAACTACATCAATATCAAAGCATACCTTTCTGGTTGCATGCTGTCCTCTGTTGTCACCGCCTGATGAAAGACTGGACACATACAATAGAATGTGATAAAATACATAAAATAGAAGCAAGATTAAATGTTAAAGCGTACCTTTCTGGTTGCATGCTGTCTAGTCTTCTCAACTCTGTACAAAGAGGTGCACATATACAATACAGAGATATAAAATAGTCAATACATTACAGTAAACTCAAAGTACAGCCAACGTTCAAAACCAAATCTTTAATTCCTCTTCTCTTGTTGCTATGTCTTTATTACTCCAGTTTGTGATATAGGCATCGCAAAAACACTATCAATATTGTTAGTTGCAATGGGATTCTATTTTCGCTATACATAAAAAGAAACGTACCTTTCACTTCACTCGCTGCTACATCTTCTCCGGTCAGGTCTTTGGGGTGGGTTATTAGCTAATAACATAAAATAAAATTATGGTAACTTAAATTATACACACGTAATACCAAACACAACAAAAAAATCGCAAAATATCAAAGTATAAAAAATTTTTGCAAAAAAATTTCTTTTAGCTATGACATTTACAGAAGATAGAGGGATGGAGGGATGGAAGAGATTGGAGGGAAGGTAACACTCTGTTCCAGCCCTGGTGGGAGAGATGGAGGGAGGGAGTGAGGGATAGAGGGATGGGTATAGGGTTATACCTAACCCTTTAGCTATATACCTAACCCTGAAGCTATATACCTAAGCCTAAAGCTATATACCTAAGCCTAAAGCTATATACCTAAGCCTAAAGCTATATACCTAAGCCTAAAGCTATATACCTAAGCCTGAAGCTATGTACCTAACCCTGAAGCTATGTACCTAACACATGGAAGGGAAAGGAGGTAACACTCTGTTCCAGCCCTGGTGGGAGGGATGGAGGCAGGGATGGATTGGAGGGATAGAGGGATGGATCTTCATAGTACCGTAAATAAATTTTTACAATAATATATAACCACAATCACATAAAAGTACACTAACTTTATAACACACTAGCTTTTTACCTTTCTATTAGCTTGCTGCTCCAGTTTTTTTCACTCCGTTCAGCAAAGTAAGGCATCAGAAAAATAAATAATCTTTGACAGGTCCCTAAATTGCAAGCAGTTAGAAACAAACAGTATAAAAGAGATGCCAAGCCTAGTACAATACACAACAATTAAAAATAATAGCACATAATAGGTTTTTTTCATACAAATATATATAATACACTGAAATGAACACATCAAGTAGAGGTAACATTAATTATCGAAGCACACCTTTCTGCTCGCATGCCATCCTTTCTTCCTAGCGGTAAAGAAACAGGTAAACATATATAAAACAAAAAGATAAACTACATCAATTACAGACAACATTCAATATCAAAGCATACCTTTCTGGTTGCATGCTGTCCTCTGTTGTCACCGCCTTATGAAAGACTGGACACATACAATAGAATGTGATGAAATACATAAAATAGAAGCAATATTAAAGCTTACCCTTCTGGTCGCATGCTGTCATGTCTTCTCAACTCTGTACAAAGAGGTGCACATATACAATACAGAGATATAAAATAGTCAATACATTACAGTAAACACAGAAAGATGTAACAAAAAAAAAACAAAACAAAGTACCTTTTACCTCGCTCGCTGCGCCTTGTACTATTTGCTACCAATTATGGCATAAGCAATCACTAAAAAATACCAACAATTTGCTGAAAATCCCAGATTTATCCAATGTAACATTAGTCTAAATAAAACAAACTATATATGTAGCACTTGCTATAGACATTAGCAAAGATAAAATACCACCATGCTCATATATAAATGGAATGAAATTTGAACATAAACCAATACAATTACAATTGCATAATTTAGAAGAAAGATGACTTTCTCCACGAATTCCTTTTGCGCAAATTTGAACATTACCTCATGGCTCTCAAAAGTCAGCAGAGGCTGTTGTTAATGTACCTGCAGATGATATGACAACAGTCACAATTTTACCAAGACAAATCAATGATGAAATGACAATTCCAATCAAACTAAAAAGAAAGTTAGATTTCAAATCATTTACCCGTTTGGAAAATGTTAGACCAAACATAGTGAAAAGAGCAGCACTATGGCTAGCAACAAAGAGTCACATGTTTAAAGAATATGGAGTCACTGTTGATCCAGATTGGGAATATATACCACAAGAAATAAACTATTGCAGTGAAACATCTGAAGATCATAATTCAACAAGCTCCTCAGACAACATACAAGCAGGAAATTTAGATACTTTATTAATAAATGAAACAATCACAACCGATAGTCCCAATGTATTATGTTTAGCACCTGCTGAACATAACACACCTAGAGGTTTATATGACGACAAAGATTCAGAATTATTAGCTTTTCCAACCATATTTGTTGGCCCTCGAAGACCTAATAATAATGATAGACATGTACCTGTACATTATAGTACAATATGCCAATGGGAATTAAGGAGCTATGATAGAAGAGTGTCCAAATCTATTACAAATATTTTCTTTAAACTAAAAAATGTGCACTTAAAACAAATACAAGGGAAAGTCAATATTTCTTTAATGACATTTTTCAACAAAGATGAATGTATTACTGCCAAAGACAAAACATAACTTAGAAAGCATCTTTAAATATAATGAAGGGCACAAAAAATTAAAAACTATTTGCAGTTCACCACCATATTGAGAGCACTGCAAAAAATATCTCTTTGCAATGATAAGGCAACTTGGAATACGAACATTTTTCCTCACGGTATCTGCCGCAGAAACTAAATGACAACACTTAATTAATATATTATTACGAGTGCAAAATCTACATGATTGCACTGAAGAACAATTTAAAGAAATGTCCTGGGAAAGAAAATGTAAATTAATACTTGAAGTTTCAATTACCTGTGCAAGGCATTTTGACTTTCAAGTAAGAAAATGATTAAATTGCGTGATAATGGACAAAACAAACCCTATTGGAAAATTACAAGACTTGTTTTACAGGGTTGAATTCCGACAAAGAGTTTCACCACATATACACGCATTATTATGGATTGAAAATGCACCATTATATGGAATAGCAAAGTTACCACAAGTCATTACATTTATAGACAAATGTATAACTTGCAGTAAATCACAAGAACCAGAATTAGCGAAATTACTACCTCTACGAAAGCATGCACACACCAACAATTGCAGAAGATAGAGGGATGGAGGGATGGAAAAGATAGGAGGGATGGGATAGAGGGATGGATCTTCATAGTACCATAAATAAATTGTTACAATAATATACAACCACATTCAAGTGGAGGTAACATTAAATATCGAAGCATACCTTCCTGCTCCCATGCCATCCTTTCTTCCTAGCGGTAAGGAAACAGGTAAAAATAGATAAAACAAAAAGATAAACTACATCAATATCAAAGCATACCTTTCTGGTTGCATGCTGTCCTCTGTTGTCACCGCCTGATGAAAGACTGGACACATACAATAGAATGTGATGAAATACATAAAATAGAAGCAAGATTAAATATTAAAGCGTACCTTTCTGGCTGCATGCTGTCCAGTCTTCTCAACTCTGTACAAAGAGGTGCACATATACATATGGCCGGGATGCCTGCCACCCCCTCCCAACACGTTTCCCCAAGAATGGGAAGTCGGACAATAGTTGAACTTTTGGAAGGCGGGAGGGAGTCACCCTCCCGGCCGTATTTATTAAAATATGAAACAAAATTTAAAACATTAAATAAAAGTTTCATCATTATGCATAATGTACAATTTGTCATTTATTACATTTCGATGCAGTCATGTACTTTTGGCTAACATCCTGAAAATGCATACACTCTAACTCAAATTGTACATCCTAGCATTAAGGGCCAACGGCAAGGTCTTAACCGGTGTCAGATCCCTACTACCAGACTCCCGCCCTCACGGTGTGAGCGGCGCATGCGCAGAGGACTGTACCCTCATTGCCAACTGTAACTTCCCTTGTCGTGGTGGGGGCCCCCTTTCTACTCGACGCCATCTTAAGGGTCGTCCGAGTTCCCGTATGAGGTCTCTGTAGGAAGGACAGCGTGGACTCTCCCCCCATCCTCACACTCTCTATCCGCCGTCGCGGATATCCGGCCCCGGGAAATTAGTAGGAGGGGCATCTAACCGCCTCCCCCCCTGGGAGGGGCCCATGGCCATCTCCCCCTAGGCGTCCCATCCTTAGTGGGTGCCGCCTCCCCGTGGAAGGGGCCAATGGCCGTCTTCCCCTGGGCGCTCCCATCCATTGTGGGTGGCGCCCCACTCTAGGGACCTTGAAATTACTGCTCACCGATCATGACCTTACCACCACAGACCGGATAGTTGACCGACTATCCGGTCCCCCCAAATCCTCCTAAAGGTCATGCTTCCTCAAACCCCTTAGCCATGCTACGAAGTCTCCTATGAGTAAGTCATTCCCCTCCCTGGACAGGTGAACCCCATCGTTCAGATACATTTGATCACCCCGAATACACCCATGAGGAATGTTATGCAACTGCGCAGAACGGAACAATCTACCTATTTTATTATTGACCCGTTTAACTGAATGGTTCAGTGCTGACACCGAAAGGCCCCCCTGCCACATCTTCCTAGGAATCATGTGGGACCAGGCAATCGTACACCCCGGGAGTCTTTTAGCCAACCAGCTAACCGCTGACAAAATTTGTTCAAGTAACACTCGTCTACCCAGTGTCACCAAGTCGTTGCCTCCCAGGTGTACTATGACTTCAGACGGCGGTGACCTATACCGCCCTAGAAGCCCCTCGAAAAATGATTCAAAGTGGTCAAAAACGAGCCCACCCTTCCCATGGAAGGACACTCTGAACCCGTATTCCCCAGGTGCGTGAATCGCATCATCTTCCTTGAATACGTCGCCGGCGCGCCTCACGTATGAGTGGCCCACGACCCATACCATCCTCTCTCCAGTCGGTGGCCTCTGACCGCTGGTCTCCCGGTGCTGGGTCGACCTCAAATTCCGCCCCGCGTGGCAGGCTCGCGAAACTGTAAAGTAAACAAAGACAGAAAACGTGAGTGCATGTCAATTGATCACTCACAACATGTGCAATCGCACATACCTCTTGAAGCAATTCGAGGACCAACGGCCCAATTGTTTAACTTCCTCAGCACTCTGACCCCTGGCTGTAGCCTCAGTAGCAGCCCCTATCCTAAAGGAGTGGGTCCCAAAATCGCACGGGTCCATGCCCGCGTCAGCGATTGACAGTGCTAGCACCCTCTGAAACTGAAATCTCGTCAGTGGAGTGACATCCTTGTGTCGGAGCAAGCTCCCCCCCATGCGGCCGCCCTTAGCGCCAAATAGTCTTCCAAACACTTCAACGGGCAGATGGGGGACCCACGCTTGCGCTGTATGACCACACTGTTTCCCATAGCCCACTGGTCAGTCTTGGACCTGAATATCACGATCACCATCGAATCACCCCTTATTTGGATGTGATCCCTGCACAAGCCTCCCTCCATATCTCTCTTGTTCCTTGCGACAAGTTCGCTCACCCTCATAGCCCCATGGAATGCCAATGTGAACGCTGCCCGGAACAGAACTGCTTCAAAATGGGAGGAACACGTCTCATCCAGCTTTGCTAAAAGCAGAGACAGTCTGTCTAAGCCAATCGGGTGCCTCGTATCTTGCTTGCAACCCTCAAGGCGCTGCCAGCCGCGAAGGGCTTTTTTCACCAAAAAGGAACCTGTAGGGTCTTTTATGCCGTGTACCTGGGCCATGAATGAAATGGCCGCCCTATGCCTACTGGCCGTTGCCGCTGATCGGCCCTCTCTGTGCAGCGCTACCAAGTACCCCAGGAAGGATTCCTCCTGACCCCATTTCTGACTCTCTGTGGGACCCAAATATGTGCAATAGGAACGAAACGCTCCTTCGTATGCTTTCCTTGTTCTGGGGGCTAAACTCGCTGCCACGAGGTCTTGTAATCCGGGGCACCGATTAGCCATATTGTTTCGGGGAATGGTGCTGCCTCTAGGTCCGCTGTGGGTAGATAACCCCTGAATGCCTGCATATGTGAACGAGAGAGTGCATCAGCCGCATGATTCAGTACACCTGGCACATGTTTCGTCCTGAACTGTACATTCAATCTCATGCAAAGCAGCACAATTTCTTTCAACAATCTCAAGATCAATTTGCAGCGTGCTGCCTGTTGGTTAATGCACTCGACAACAGTCATATTATCAGACCAAAACACCACTGAGCGGTCCCTGAAGTCGTCAGACCATGTCATCAGAGCAACCCAGATGGGGAATAACTCCAGGAAACCAATGTTACTTGTGAGACCGTTGGAGTGCCACCATGTTGGCCATGTTTGTGCCGACCATCGATTACCTAAGATGGCGCCAAAACCCACGCTCCCTGCTGAGTCGGTCCATAGACCTAGTTCATCTGAAGATTCCGGCGGGGAGTTCCACATGACTCGACCGTTGAAGTCCGCCTGAAATGCCATCCAAATACGCATATCCTGGCGAACCTCCCCTGACAGTCTCGTACGGTGGTGACCCTCTTTGAGACCTACCATAGCTTGCGCTATAGAGCGCGAAAAGGGGCGGGCCATAGGCATCACCCTCAATGCAAAATTAAGCTGACCCACTGTTTGTTGTAACTGGTGCAGGGTCACTTTCTCCCCACTCAGGCATTGCATCAGGGAAGCCCGAAACTTGACCACTTTGTCCATTGGCAATCGGAAACACCCCTCCACAGAATCGAGTTCAATTCCCAGAAACTCCAGTGAAGTAGATGGTCCAACCGTCTTACCTGGTGTCAATGGGACTCCAAATTCACTTATGAGGATGCAGAAATCATACAGCGCCTGCGCGCAGTTCGTATCACCGGCTGCCCCCAAAAACAGGAAGTCATCCAGATAATGCATAACATGTCTATGCCCTGTAGCCTCGGTGAATGCCCATTCTAAAAAACAGCTAAACATTTCAAAATACGCACAAGAAATGGAGCAACCCATGGGCATGCATTTATCCATGTAATAACTCCCCTGAAATGCAAAACCTAGCAGGCGCTGATCCTGCGGGTGCACCGGAAGCAACCGGAACGCTGATTCGATATCACATTTCGCCATCAGCGCCCCAGGGCCTAGGTGGTTCAACATGGCCAAGGCATCGTCGAACGATGCATATCGTACTGCACAAACTTCTGGGTCAATGGCATCATTCACCGAGGAACCCTTAGGAGCAGAAAGATTATGTATGAGTCTAAACTCCCCTGGGTCCTTCTTCGGGACAACCCCCAACGGGGAACAGATGAACTCAGCCACCGGCGGGCAACGAAAGGGCCCAGCCACTCGCCCTAAACTGACTTCTTTTGCTATTTTCTTTTCTACCACGCCTGGGTTGTGCTGTACCGATAACTGGTTTCTACAAAAGGAGTTCCCCCGAAAATCCCCCGCCGGGATGTGGAAGCCATGTAAGAATCCCTTCCTCAACACCCCAGCGGATACATGATCAGGGTATTTGTTTAACCAAGGAATCATAACCATGAGATCAACGGGTGTAGGCAATTGGTCACAAAACTCTACCTCACTCCTGTTTAGACCCGCCTTTACCCCCCGTCCCGCCAATTTTTGATCTACATGCACTTTCCGGGTGTGAGGAATTCCCACAGCCGGCACACACATGCTTAAACTTGCATGTCCCCTGTGGTCTGTTACAGTTGCCTCTATTGAAGCCCCAACAGACCCCCCCTTTTCCGCCATTCCCGCCAACTCTGGGCTGGTAGCCCCCCCCTGTGCCTGCTCGAAAGGGAACCCCGGGCTTTTGGCGGACCACTCCGGACCCGCTCCCGCCTGGCGAGGACGTACCTGTCGCCCCTGGCAGGAGCTGCTTGTGCCATGACACCGAGTCCAAACAATCCCAAGACAAAGAAGCATCAAATTCTTTTGCTTTACGGAATTTCATGTCATAGCCTTTCCATTCTTCCCCCTCATACATTGAATAGAAATCCATAATGCGATTCTGATAGCAAATCAAATCAGTCATAACCTCGGGTTTACGTTCCCCCATCACTGCGGTAAATATAGAGAAGGCCTTAACCCAGTTCGTCACTGTCTCGTCCACCCTGAACTCGGCCATCTTGGCGCTCCAGACACTCGGGTGCCACAAATCTTTCTGTGTTTTAGCATACTCCATCTCGCGATGGTCAGTTAACAATGAAAACATGTTGACATACTTGTCTCCCCATATTAACTCTTTCGTGGCCATGGGAATGTGCTGTGCAACCTTTTCCCGCCTTGAGGGTATTGAGCCCTCCCCCACCATCGGCAATGCGAGCTTACCCGGATCGGCCGTTGCTGCCGCCGTCTTTTCCCGACCAGCTGCTGGTACTCCAGGTGCCACCTGTGGGGGAACAAGAGGAACACTCGCCTTTGCGACATCTCTCGATTGCCGCAACTGCTTTATTAATACTCTGGCTTCCTCGGCCGGATCTCCCAGGGTCACTGTGCCCCCGACTTTTGTTTTGAGCCATGCCGTCAACTGTGCGGCCAATTCTGGAGGCATTTCATCATCCTCGGTCGAGGTGATCACCACCGGGATAGGCTGGCCTAAAACTGGTTCCTGAACCGGGTTACCAGCCGGTACGAGGGGGACGATGGAGGGTACCTCTGGGACCGGGACCCCCCCCCCGAGACCGCCCTTTCTTTGACCCGCTTCCCTCTTAACCCGGGGACGACTCCCGGCAAGGCCAGGCCTATTACCCTTTTCGGCTGACCTGGGTCGTTCAATGCGGCCAATTGCTTCTTCACCTCCGCTAGACCTCTCCCGAGCGATTGGACTTGTCCGAGCTTTCGGTCCATACAAGCCATCCGGTTCGACAACAGGCGTAACACCCTCTCCGTCTCGAAACCCTTTCCTGCTTTCTTGTTAGGCATGGTTTCGAGTCTTCCGCCCTTGGTCGATCCACGAGGTCCTGAAATCTGTGAGCCTTCGAAACTGAAAGAGAAAAACAAGATTAACAAGTTCAAAATTGCTGCTTGTTCCGTCGAGGGCTCACGGGCAACGAGTGGTGCAGCCTTCCGATCCGAGGAACAAGAGGACGCTCCTCTGGATTCCCGCTCCTTTATTCTTCTGCGGGAGGGCGTGTACCCGTCCCCAGTACGCCCACGGGGCGTGGTCGTCTTCCGTTGAGGTGTCTAGGACAGCCCCTCTTGGGCGGGGGAAGGCGTGCCCCGGCTACACCGCTTCGGGCATACCAGCCGGGCTACGCCCACCCTGCCCAAAATGGTTTCCCGGGAGGTTCGGGGCACCCATCCATACGTTCGGGGGGACCGAGTGGTCGCCCCTTTCCAATACAGAGATATAAAATAGTCAATACATTACAGTAAACTCAAAGTACAGCCAACGTTCAAAACCAAATCTTTAATTCCTCTTCTCTTGTTGCTATGTCTTTATTACTCCAGTTTGTGATATAGGCATCGCAAAAACACTATCAATATTGTTAGTTGCAATGGGATTCTATTTTCGCTATACATAAAAAGAAACGTACCTTTCACTTCACTCGCTGCTACATCTTCTCCGGTCAGGTCTTTGGGGTGGGTTATTAGCTAATAACATAAAATAAAATTATGGTAACTTAAATTATACACACGTAATACCAAACACAACAAAAAAAATCGCAAAATATCAAAGTATAAAAAATGTTTGCAAAAAAAATTCTTTTAGCTATGACATTTACAGAAGATAGAGGGATGGAGGGATGGAAGAGATTGGAGGGAAGGTAACACTCTGTTCCAGCCCTGGTGGGAGAGATGGAGGGAGGGAGTGAGGGATAGAGGGATGGGTATAGGGTTATACCTAACCCTTTAGCTATATACCTAACCCTGAAGCTATATACCTAAGCCTAAAGCTATATACCTAAGCCTAAAGCTATATACCTAAGCCTAAAGCTATATACCTAAGCCTAAAGCTATATACCTAAGCCTAAAGCTATATACCTAAGCCTAAAGCTATATACCTAAGCCTAAAGCTATATACCTAAGCCTAAAGCTATATACCGAAGCCTGAAGCTATGTACCTAACCCTGAAGCTATGTACCTAACACATGGAAGGGAAAGGAGGTAACACTCTGTTCCAGCCCTGGTGGTAGGGATAGAGGCAGGGATGGAATAAAGGGATAGAGGGATGGATCTTCATAGTACCGTAAATAAATTGTTACAATAATATATAACCACGATCACATAAAAGTACACTAACTTTATTACACACTAGCTATTTACCTTTCTATTAGCTTGCTGCTCCATTTTTTTCACTCCGTTCAGCAAAGTAAGGCATCAGAAAAATAAATAATCTTTGACAGGTCCCTAAATTGCAAGCAGTTAGAAACAAACAGTATAAAAGAGATGCCAAGCCTAGTACAATACACAACAATTAAAAATAATAGCACATAATAGGTTTTTTTCATACAAATATATATAATACACTGAAATGAACACATCAAGTAGAGGTAACATTAAATATCGAAGTACACCTTTCTGCTCGCATGCCATCCTTTCTTCCTAGCGGTAAAGAAACAGGTAAACATATATAAAACAAAAAGATAAACTACATACAGACAACATTCAATATCAAAGCATACCTTTCTGGTTGCATGCTGTCCTCTGTTGTCACCGCCTTATGAAAGACTGGACACATACAATAGAATGTGATGAAATACATAAAATAGAAGCAATATTAAAGCTCACCCTTCTGGTCGCATGCTGTCATGTCTTCTCAACTCTGTACAAAGAGGTGCACATATACAACACAGTGATATAAAATAGTCAATACATTACAGTAAACACAGAAAGATGTAACAAAAAAAAACCAAAACAAAGTACCTTTTACCTCGCTCGCTGCGCCTTGTATTATTTGCTACCAATTATGGCATAAGCAATCACTAAAAAATACCAACAATTTGCTGAAAATCCCAGATTTATCCAATGTAACATTAGTCTAAATAAAACAGACTATATATGTAGCACTTGCTATAGACATTAGCAAAGATAAAATACCACCATGCTCATATATAAATGGAATGAAATTTGAACATAAACCAATACAATTACAATTGCATAATTTAGAAGAAAGATGACTTTCTCCACGAATTCCTTTTGCGCAAATTTGAACATTACCTCATGGCTCTCAAAAGTCATCAGGAGCTGTTGTTAATGTACCTGCAGATGATATGACAACAATCACAATTTTACCAAGGCAAATCATTGATGAAATGACAATTCCAATCAAACTAAAAAGAAAGTTAGCTTTCAAATCATTTACCCATTTTGAAAATGTTAGACCAAACATAGTGAAAAGAGCAGCACTATGGCTAGCAACAAACAGTCACATGTTTAAAGAATATGGAGTCAATGTTAATCCAGATTGGGAATATATAGCACTAGAAATAAACTATTGCAGTGAAACATCTGAAGATCATAATTCAACAAGCTCCTCAGACAACATACAAGCAGGAAATTTAGATACTTTATTAATAAATGAAACAATCACAACAGATAGTCCCAATGTATTATGTTTAGCACCTGCTGAACATAACACACCTAGAGGTTTATATGAAGACAAAGATTCAGAATTTTTAGCTTTTCCAACCATATTTGTTGGCCCTCGAAGACCTAATAATAATGATAGACATGTACCTGTACATTATAGTACAATATGCCAATGGGAATTAAGGAGCTATGATAGAAGAGTGTCCAAATCTATTACAAATATTTTCTTTAAACTAAAAAATGTGCACTTAAAACAAATACAAGGGAAAGTCAATATTTCTTTAATGACATTTTTCAACAATGGTGAATGTATTACTGCCAAAGACAAAACATAACTGAGAAAGCATCTTTAAATATAATGAAGGGTACAAAATATTAAAAACTATTTGCAGTTCACCACCATATTGAGAGCACTGCAAAAAATATCTCTTTGCAATGATAAGGCAACTTGGAATACGAAAATTTTTCCTCACTGTATCTGCCGCAGAAACTAAATGGCAACACTTAATTAATATATTATTACGAGTGCAAAATCTACATGATTGCACTGAAGAACAATTTAAAGAAATGTCCTGGGAAACAAAATGTAAATTAATACTTGAAGTTCCAATTACCTGTGCAAGGCATTTTGACTTTCAAGTAAGAAAATGATTAAATTGCGTGATAATGGACAAAACAAACCCTATTGGAAAATTACAAGACTTGTTTTACAGGGTTGAATTCCGACAAAGAGTTTCACCACATATACACGCATTATTATGGATTGAAAATGCACCATTATATGGATCAGCAAAGTTACCACAAGTCATTACATTTATAGACAAATGTTTAACTTGCAGTAAATCACAAGAACCAGAATTAGCGAAATTACTACCTCTACGAAAGCATGCACACACCAACAATTGCAGAAGATAGAGGGATGGAGGGATGGAAAAGATAGGAGGGATGGAAGAGAGCGATAGAGGGATGGATCTTCATAGTACCATAAATAAATTGTTACAATAATATACAACCACATTCAAGTGGAGGTAACATTAAATATCGAAGCATACCTTTCTGCTCCCATGCCATCCTTTCTTCCTAGCGGTAAGGAAACAGGTAAAAATAGATAAAACAAAAAGATAAACTACATGAATATCAAAGCATACCTTTCTGGTTGCATGCTGTCCTCTGTTGTCACCGCCTGATGAAAGACTGGACACATACAATAGAATGTGATGAAATACATAAAATAAAAGCAAGATTAAATATTAAAGCGTACCTTTCTGGTTGCATGCTGTCCAGTCTTCTCAACTCTGTACAAAGAGGTGCACATATACAATACAGAGATATAAAATAGTCAATACATTACAGTAAACTCAAAGTACAGCCAACGTTCAAAACCAAATCTTTAATTCCTCTTCTCTTGTTGCTATGTCTTTATTACTCCAGTTTGTGATATAGGCATCGCAAAAACACTATCAATATTGTTAGCTGCAATGGGATTCTATTTTCGCTATACATAAAAAGAAACGTACCTTTCACTTCACTCGCTGCTACATCTTCTCCGGTCAGGTCTTTGGGGTGGGTTATTAGCTAATAACATAAAATAAAATTATGGTAACTTAAATTATACACACGTAATACCAAACACAACAAAAAAAATCACAAAATATCAAAGTATACAAATTGTTTGCAAAACAATTTCTTTTAGCTATGACATTTACAGAAGATAGAGGGATGGAGGGATGGAAGAGATTGGAGGGAAGGTAACACTCTGTTCCAGCCCTGGTGGGAGAGATGGAGGGAGGGAGGGAGTGAGGGATAGAGGGATGGGTATAGGGTTTTACCTAACCCTTTAGCTATATACCTAACCCTGTAGCTATATACCTAACCCTGAAGCTATATACCTAACCCTGAAGCTATATACCTAAGCCTAAAGCTATATACCTAAGCCTAAAGCTATATACCTAAGCCTAAAGCTATATACCTAAGCCTGAAGCTATATACCTAAGCCTGAAGCTATGTACCTAACCCTGAAGCTATGTACCTAACACATGGAAGGGAAAGGAGGTAACACTCTGTTCCAGCCCTGGTGGGAGGGATGGAGGCAGGGATGGAGGCAGGGATGGAATGGAGGGATAGAGGGATGGATCTTCATAGTACCGTAAATAAATTGTTACAATAATATATAACCACGATCACATAAAAGTACACTAACTTTATTACACACTAGCTATTTACCTTTCTATTAGCTTGCTGCTCCATTTTTTTCACTCCGTTCAGCAAAGTAAGGCATCAGAAAAATAAATAATCTTTGACAGGTCCCTAAATTGCAAGCAGTTAGAAACAAACAGTATAAAAGAAATGCCAAGCCTAGTACAATACACAACAATTAAAAATAATAGCACATAATAGGTTTTTTTCATACAAATATATATAATACACTGAAATGAACACATCAAGTAGAGGTAACATTAAATATTGAAGCACACCTTTCTGCTCGCATGCCATCCTTTCTTCCTAGCGGTAAAGAAACAGGTAAACATATATAAAACAAAAAGATAAACTACATCAATTACAGACAACATTCAATATCAAAGCATACCTTTCTGGTTGCATGCTGTCCTCTGTTGTCACCGCCTTATGAAAGACTGGACACATACAATAGAATGTGATGAAATACATAAAATAGAAGCAATATTAAAGCTTACCCTTCTGGTCGCATGCTGTCTTGTCTTCTCAACTCTGTACAAAGAGGTGCACATATACAATACAGAGATATAAAATAGTCAATACATTACAGTAAACACAGAAGGATGTAACAAAAAAACCCAAAACAAAGTACCTTTTACCTCGCTCGCTGCGCCTTGTACTATTTGCTACCAATTATGGCATAAGCAATCACTAAAAAATACCAACAATTTGCTGAAAATCCCAGATTTATCCAATGTAACATTAGTCTAAATAAAACAAACTATATATGTAGCACTTGCTATAGACATTAGCAAAGATAAAATACCACCATGCTCATATATAAATGGAATGAAATTTGAACATAAACCAATACAATTACAATTGCATAATTTAGAAGAAAGATGACTTTCTCCACAAATTCCTTTTGCGCAAATTTGAACATTACCTCATGGCTCTCAAAAGTCATCAGGGGCTGTTGTTAATGTACCTGCAGATGATATGACAACAGTCACAATTTTACCAAGGCAAATCAATGATGAAATGACAATTCCAATCAAACTAAAAAGAAAGTTAGATTTCAAATCATTTACCCATTTGGAAAATGTTAGACCAAACATAGTGAAAAGAGCAGCACTATGGCTAGCAACAAACAGTCACATGTTTAAAGAATATGGAGTCACTGTTAATCCAGATTGGGAATATATACCACAAGAAATAAACTATTGCAGTGAAACATCTGAAGATCATAATTCAACAAGCTCGTCAGACAACATACAAGCAGGAAATTTAGATACTTTATTAATAAATGAAACAATCACAACCGATAGTCCCAATGTATTATGTTTAGCACCTGCTGAACATAACACACCTAGAGGTTTATATGAAGACAAAGATTCAGACTTTTTAGCTTTTCCAACCATATTTGTTGGCCCTCGAAGACCTATTAATAATGATAGACATGTACCTGTACATTATAGTACAATATGCCAACGGGAATTAAGGAGCTATGATAGAAGAGTGTCCAAATCTATTACAAATATTTTCTTTAAACTAAAAAATTTGCACTTAAAACAAATACAAGGGAAAGTCAATATTTCTTTAATGACATTTTTCAACAATGGTGAATGTATTACTGCCAAAGACAAAACATAACTTAGAAAGCATCTTTAAATATAATGAAGGGTACAAAATATTAAAAACTATTTGCAGTTCACCACCATATTGAGAGCACTGCAAAAAATATCTCTTTGCAATGATAAGGCAACTTGGAATACGAACATTTTTCCTCACTGTATCTGCCGCAGAAACTAAATGGCAACACTTAATTAATATATTATTACGAGTGCAAAATCTACATGATTGCACTGAAGAACAATTTAAAGAAATGTCCTGGGATTGAAAATGTAAATTAATACTTGAAGTTCCAATTACCTGTGCAAGGCGTTTTGACTTTCAAGTAAGAAAATGATTAAATTGCGTGATAATGGACAAAACAAACCCTATTGGAAAATTACAAGACTTGTTTTACAGGGTTGAATTCCGACAAAGAGTTTCACCACATATACACGCATTATTATGGATTGAAAATGCACCATTAAATGGAATGGCAAAGTAACCACAAGTCATTACATTTATAGACAAATGTATAACTTGCAGTAAATCACAAGAACCAGAATTAGCGAAATTACTACCTCTACGAAAGCATGCACACACCAACAATTATAGAGGGATGGAGGGATGGAAAAGATAGGAGGGATGGAAGAGAGCAATAGAGGGATGGATCTTCATAGTACCATAAATAAATTGTTACAATAATATACAACCACATTCAAGTGGAGGTAACATTAAATATCGAAGCATACCTTTCTGCTCCCATGCCATCCTTTCTTCCTAGAGGTAAGGAAACAGGTAAAAATAGATAAAACAAAAAGATAAACTACATCAATATCAAAGCATACCTTTCTGGTTGCATGCTGTCCTCTGTTGTCACCGCCTGATGAAAGACTGGACACATACAATAGAATGTGATGAAATACATAAAATGAGAAGCACGATTAAATATTAAAGCGTACCTTTCTGGTTGCATGCTGTCCAGTCTTCTCAACTCTGTACAAAGAGGTGCACATATACAATACAGAGATATAAAATAGTCAATACATTACAGTATATTCAAAGTACAGCCAACGTTCAAAACCAAATCTTTAATTCCTCTTCTCTTGTTGCTATGTCTTTATTACTCCAGTTTGTGATATAGGCATCGCAAAAACACTATCAATATTGTTAGTTGCAATGGGATTCTATTTTCGCTATACATAAAAAGAAACGTACCTTTCACTTCACTCGCTGCTACATCTTCTCCGGTCAGGTCTTTGGGGTGGGTTATTAGCTAATAACATAAAATAAAATTATGGTAACTTAAATTATACACACGTAATACCAAACACAACAAAAAAAATCACAAAATATCAAAGTATACAAATTGTTTGCAAAACAATTTCTTTTAGCTATGACATTTACAGAAGATAGAGGGATGGAGGGATGGAAGAGATTGGAGGGAAGGTAACACTCTGTTCCAGCCCTGGTGGGAGAGATGGAGGGAGGGAGTGAGGGATAGAGGGATGGGTATAGGGTTTTACCTAACCCTTTAGCTATATACCTAACCCTGTAGCTATATACCTAACCCTGAAGCTATATACCTAACCCTGAAGCTATATACCTAAGCCTAAAGCTATATACCTAAGCCTAAAGCTATATACCTAAGCCTAAAGCTATATACCTAAGCCTGAAGCTATATACCTAAGCCTGAAGCTATGTACCTAACCCTGAAGCTATGTACCTAACACATGGAAGGGAAAGGAGGTAACACTCTGTTCCAGCCCTGGTGGGAGGGATGGAGGCAGGGATGGAGGCAGGGATGGAATGGAGGGATAGAGGGATGGATCTTCATAGTACCGTAAATAAATTGTTACAATAATATATAACCACGATCACATAAAAGTACACTAACTTTATTACACACTAGCTATTTACCTTTCTATTAGCTTGCTGCTCCATTTTTTTCACTCCGTTCAGCAAAGTAAGGCATCAGAAAAATAAATAATCTTTGACAGGTCCCTAAATTGCAAGCAGTTAGAAACAAACAGTATAAAAGAAATGCCAAGCCTAGTACAATACACAACAATTAAAAATAATAGCACATAATAGGTTTTTTTCATACAAATATATATAATACACTGAAATGAACACATCAAGTAGAGGTAACATTAAATATCGAAGCACACCTTTCTGCTCGCATGCCATCCTTTCTTCCTAGCGGTAAAGAAACAGGTAAACATATATAAAACAAAAAGATAAACTACATCAATTACAGACAACATTCAATATCAAAGCATACCTTTCTGGTTGCATGCTGTCCTCTGTTGTCACCGCCTTATGAAAGACTGGACACATACAATAGAATGTGATGAAATACATAAAATAGAAGCAATATTAAAGCTTACCCTTCTGGTCGCATGCTGTCATGTCTTCTCAACTCTGTACAAAGAGGTGCACATATACAATACAGAGATATAAAATAGTCAATACATTACAGTAAACACAGAAGGATGTAACAAAAAAACCCAAAACAAAGTACCTTTTACCTCGCTCGCTGCGCCTTGTACTATTTGCTACCAATTATGGCATAAGCAATCACTAAAAAATACCAACAATTTGCTGAAAATCCCAGATTTATCCAATGTAACATTAGTCTAAATAAAACAAACTATATATGTAGCACTTGCTATAGACATTAGCAAAGATAAAATACCACCATGCTCATATATAAATGGAATGAAATTTGAACATAAACCAATACAATTACAATTGCATAATTTAGAAGAAAGATGACTTTCTCCACAAATTCCTTTTGCGCAAATTTGAACATTACCTCATGGCTCTCAAAAGTCATCAGGGGCTGTTGTTAATGTACCTGCAGATGATATGACAACAGTCACAATTTTACCAAGGCAAATCAATGATGAAATGACAATTCCAATCAAACTAAAAAGAAAGTTAGATTTCAAATCATTTACCCATTTGGAAAATGTTAGACCAAACATAGTGAAAAGAGCAGCACTATGGCTAGCAACAAACAGTCACATGTTTAAAGAATATGGAGTCACTGTTAATCCAGATTGGGAATATATACCACAAGAAATAAACTATTGCAGTGAAACATCTGAAGATCATAATTCAACAAGCTCGTCAGACAACATACAAGCAGGAAATTTAGATACTTTATTAATAAATGAAACAATCACAACTGATAGTCCCAATGTATTATGTTTAGCACCTGCTGAACATAACACACCTAGAGGTTTATATGAAGACAAAGATTCAGACTTTTTAGCTTTTCCAACCATATTTGTTGGCCCTCGAAGACCTATTAATAATGATAGACATGTACCTGTACATTATAGTACAATATGCCAACGGGAATTAAGGAGCTATGATAGAAGAGTGTCCAAATCTATTACAAATATTTTCTTTAAACTAAAAAATTTGCACTTAAAACAAATACAAGGGAAAGTCAATATTTCTTTAATGACATTTTTCAACAATGGTGAATGTATTACTGCCAAAGACAAAACATAACTTAGAAAGCATCTTTAAATATAATGAAGGGTACAAAATATTAAAAACTATTTGCAGTTCACCACCATATTGAGAGCACTGCAAAAAATATCTCTTTGCAATGATAAGGCAACTTGGAATACGAACATTTTTCCTCACTGTATCTGCCGCAGAAACTAAATGGCAACACTTAATTAATATATTATT
This sequence comes from Lissotriton helveticus, assembly GCF_964261635.1. Lineage (NCBI taxonomy): Eukaryota > Metazoa > Chordata > Amphibia > Caudata > Salamandridae > Lissotriton > Lissotriton helveticus. The sequence continues at coordinate 1,220,227,722 of NC_136071.1, read as the reverse complement.
ACGAGTGCAAAATCTACATGATTGCACTGAAGAACAATTTAAAGAAATGTCCTGGGATTGAAAATGTAAATTAATACTTGAAGTTCCAATTACCTGTGCAAGGCGTTTTGACTTTCAAGTAAGAAAATGATTAAATTGCGTGATAATGGACAAAACAAACCCTATTGGAAAATTACAAGACTTGTTTTACAGGGTTGAATTCCGACAAAGAGTTTCACCACATATACACGCATTATTATGGATTGAAAATGCACCATTAAATGGAATGGCAAAGTAACCACAAGTCATTACATTTATAGACAAATGTATAACTTGCAGTAAATCACAAGAACCAGAATTAGCGAAATTACTACCTCTACGAAAGCATGCACACACCAACAATTATAGAGGGATGGAGGGATGGAGGGATGGAAGAGATAGGAGGGATGGAAGAGAGCGATAGAGGGATGGATCTTCATAGTACCGTAAATAAATTGTTACAATAATATACAAACACATTCAAGTGGAGGTAACATTAAATATCGAAGCATACCTTTATGCTCCCATGCCATCCTTTCTTCCTAGCGGTAAGGAAACAGGTAAACATATATAAAACAAAAAGATAAACTACATCAATATCAAAGCATACCTTTCTGGTTGCATGCTGTCCTCTGCTGTCACCGCCTTATGAAAGACTGGACACATACAATAGAATGTGATGAAATACATAAAATAGAAGCAACATTAAATATTAAAGCGTACCTTTCTAGTTGCATGCTGTCCAGTCTTCTCAACTCTGTACAAAGAGGTGCACATATACAATACAGAGATATAAAATAGTGAATACATTACAGTAAACTCAAAGTACAGCCAACGTTCAAAACCAAATCTTTCCTTCCTCTTCTCTTGTTGCTATGTCTTTATTACTCCTGTTTGTGATATAGGCATCGCAAAAACACTACCAATATTGTTAGTTGCAATGGGATTCTATTTTCGCAATACATAAAAAGAAACGTACCTTTCACTTCACTCGCTGCTACATCTTCTCCGGTCAGGTCTTTGGGGTGGGTTATTAGCTAATAACATAAAATAACATTATGGTAACTTAAATTATACACACGTAATATCAAACACAACAACAACAAAAAATCGCAAAATATCAAAGTATAAAAAATGTTTGCAAAAAAATTTCTTTTAGCTATGACATTTACAGAAGATATAGGGATGGAGGGATGGAAGAGATAGGAGGGAAGGTAACACTCTGTTCCAGCCCTGGTGGGAGAGATGAAAGGGAGGGAGTGAGGGATAGAGGGATGGGTATAGGGTTATACCTAACCCTTTAGCTATATACCTAACCCTGAAGCTATATACCTAAGCCTAAAGCTATATACCTAAGCCTAAAGCTATATACCTAAGCCTAAAGCTATATACCTAAGCCTGAAGCTATGTACCTAACCCTGAAGCTATGTACCTAACACATGGAAGGGAAAGGAGGTAACACTCTGGTCCAGCCCTGGTGGGAGGGATGGAGGCAGGGATGGAATGGAGGGATAGAGGGATGGATCTTCATAGTACTGTAAATAAATTGTTACAATAATATATAACCACGATCATATAAAAGTACACTAACTTTATTACACACTAGCTATTTACCTTTCTATTAGCTTGCTGCTCCATTTTTTTCACTCCGTTCAGCAAAGTAAGGCATCAGAAAAATAAATGATCTTTGACAGGTCCCTAAATTGCAAGCAGTTAGTAACAAACAGTATAAAAGAGATGCCAAGCCTAGTAAAATACACAACAATTAAAAATAATAGCACTTAATAGTTGTTTTCATACAAATATATATAATACACTGAAATGAACACATCAAGTAGGGGTAACATTAAATATCGAAGCATACCTTTCTGCTCGCATGCCATCCTTTCTTCCTAACGGTAAAGAAACAGGTAAACATATATAAAACAAAAAGATAAACTACATCAATTACAGACAACATTCAATATCAAAGCATACCTTTCTGGTTGCATGCTGTCCTCTGTTGTCACCGCCTTATGAAAGACTGGACACATACAATAGAATGTGATGAAATACTCAAATCAAATTTCAAAGCTTTATTCGACAGCATGTCATAAAAGCGGTTATACATCCTAACACTACACAATAAATACTACTATAATAAAATTCATTATCTTTAAAAAACTTATTAAACCATTATGCTGTCATATTCCAAATAAAAAGACAATTAATACATGATAGTTAGAAATAGTTCAGTAGTACATGATTTTTAAAAAATTGATCTACATTAAGTGGTGTCAGTTAATTCGTTGGGCAGTATCTAACTGTTGTAAAGTGCGGGTGCGTAATGTCCATGCCCACCCTAAACATTTTGCAACGGCATCGCCACACAGGGTGTACAATCTGATTCCAGCACTCTTAACGCCTCTATGTACCTACGTGTACATAGGTTTAAACACACAGGTTTTATCCACTTCCGACGGGGGCTTACATAAAGGGGACAAACAAACAGTAGATGAGCAATGTTCTCGATCAAGTCTTTACAATGATGGCATTTGTCATCCTGATTAACTGACCATTTGTGGGTAAATGCCTTTAAAGGAAGGGTCCCGATTCTGAATTGAAAATACAATTTTCTATCAAACGGCCTTTCAATAATGTCCCAGTATGGCTCACAGGATGGTAGGAGTTTGATATCCAGAAAACGTCCTGTTAAATTAGTTTTGGATCCAGTGCTGTAAGCAGTCGACCATACCATTTCCCAATAAATTTTTTTCAGAGTTGCCTTTGTTGGAAAACTTAAGGCATTGGAGGTGTTCCATAGGTGGTCTAGATCCAACTTAATTAACATACCCCTAATGTCCTTTAACCACGGGATCGGATGAAATCGATCTGCCCTGATGATATCCATCAGGGCAGTGGCATAGTGAGCCATTTCAGGGGTAGTCATAATACGTCTCCAATATAATAAGGGTCGCAGCCGTGCCAAATCCTAAATGTTCTTCCTGCCAAGATCATATACCAGTGGGACAATATGGGTACTTTGGGGAACCCCAACAAGACGGCGTAGAAACCTGTTCTCCGCCAATTTTAGTTGTTTCAAATTGGAGAATCCCCAAAGTTCTGAGCCGTACAAAGAGGCACTGATCACTTTCATATTATAAATTTCTAGGGCAGGGGTGATTGGCTTAGTCAAGAAAGCTTTGTGTTTAAGTGCCACTACACCCGCCAACTGGTGGAATTTTAAAACAGCCATATCAATGTGATTTTTCCAACACATGTTGTACTGAAGGGATATTCCTAGATACGTGAAGGCCTCAACCTGTTCTAAAGGAATGCCATTAAAATTGATTGAACCTTTGAATGTATTCCGCTGGTTCAAGCACATGAACTTTGTTTTGGAGGTGTTTATCTCAAGTCCACGTTTTTGACAGAACTCACCAAAAGCGTTAACTGCCTTCTGGAGCCCACTCGGAGTTCGAGAAACTATCAGTATGTCGTCCGCAAACATGAGGACTGGCGCGCGTGCCCCTGCAAGGACAGGAGCATCGGTGGGAGAACGGCTTAGATGCTCTACAATGCCATTGATGTAAATAGAAGACAGTGTGGGTGCCAGAACACACCCCTGCTGGACCCCACGTTCGACAGGGAATGTGTCCGTCACCTCACCCTGAGCCCCCCACATGATTCTAGCATAATTGTTCTCATGTAGGCGGACAAGAAGCGTCAGCAATTCCGGGGCCAACCCAGCTTCGGCAAGTACGCTCCAAAGTTTAGAACGAGGAACTAAATCAAAAGTTGATTTTAGATCTACGAAAACAGCATAGAGAGTCCCATTGGTTAGCATCACGTTCCTCCAATAGAGAGCTATGAAAAAAAAACTTGATCAACTGAACTTGTACAGTGACGGAAACCAGCTTGGTAAGGGGACAAAATATCTTTATCCACTATCCAGGTTTGCAATTTGTTTTGCACTAATAGACCTATTAATTTTTGGGCAGAGTCTATAAGACTGATAGGTCTATAGTTACTAGGTAGTGATTTGTCACCCTTTTTAAAAACTGGAATTATTTCTGCACCCTTCCAAGAGGTCGGTATTGGTGCACCCCTGGCTACACAATTAGCTAGCCACTCAAAATACTGACACCAAGATAGACGGTCACTTAAAAACACATCAGCAGGTATGCCATCCATTCCAGGGGCTCTGCCCCCTATCACGCAGTCTAGCGCTAAGCTGACATCTTTTGTTGTAAATAACTGACTTTGATAGAAAACTGTAGGGGGAGGTATACACTCTCCTTCCGCTAAGTCACAAGCGTATTTTGGTTTGAAGAAGTCTACCCACTGATTTTTTGTGACATTATTTTGAGGGGTTGTGCTATCCCCCCTCTGTCCCACTTAACCAGGGCCCAAAATTGTTTTCGATTCTTTGCTGCACAGGCGGATGAAATACATAAAATAGAAGCAACATTAAAGCGTACCTTTCTGGTTGCATGCTGTCCTCGGTTGTCACCGCCTTATGAAAGACTGGACACATACAATAGAATGTGATGAAATACATAAAATAGAAGCAACATTAAATATTAAAGCGTACCTTTCTGGTCGCATGCTGTCCAGTATTCTCAACTCTGTACAAAGAGGTGCACATATACAATACAGAGATATAAAATAGTCAATACATTACAGTAAACTCAAAGTACAGCCAACGTTCAAAACCAAATCTTTCCTTTCTCTTCTCTTGTTGCTATGTCTTTATTACTCCTGTTTGTGATAGAGGCATCGCAAAAACACTATCAATATTGTTAGTTGCAATGGGATTCTATTTTCGCAATACATAAAAAGAAACGTACCTTTCACTTCACTCACTGCTACATCTTCTCCGGTCAGGTCTTTGGGGTGGGTTATTAGTTCATAACATAAAATAACATTATGGTAACGTAAATTATACACACGTAATACCAAACACAACAAAGCAAATTCAGAAAATATCCAAGTATAAAAAAATATTTGCAAAAAAATGTCTTTTAGCTATAACATTTACAGAAGATAGAGGGATGGAGGGATGGAAGAGATAGGAGGGAAGGTAACACTCTGTTCCAGCCCTGGTGGGAGAGATGGAAGGGAGGGAGTGAGGGATAGAGGGATGGGTATAGGGTTATACCTAACCCATTAGCTATATACCTAACCCTGAAGCTATATACCCAAGCCTAAAGCTATATACCTATGCCTTAAGCTATATACCTATGCCTGAAGCTATATACCTAACCCTGAAGCTATATATCTAAGCCTGAAGATATATACCTAACCCTGAAGCTATGTACCTAACCCAGGTCACGGGTCTGTGAGGAGCTGGAGGAAGGCCCGTCCCTGGTACCAGACCGCTGTGGAAAGTTGTTTTGCCCCCCCCCCCCGGAGTTTGAGGTGCCGTGGATTGCAGCGGGGACGCGAACGCCTTTTGAGGTGTCAGCTGTGGGCGCCGAGGACTTCGGGCGGCCTGCTTAGGAGCACCCATACCCGGCGGGCACAGCGGGAGCCTGCAGCCCAGTGCAAAACACCGAAGCAGAGCTGGCAGTGGGAAGCAGTGGGACGCGGAGAGGCTGCAGGACCCTGCGGGAAGCCGAACTGGCCCCGTCCCTGGAGGAGGCGCCTGGAGAAAGGAGAGGAGGTGAGAGGGGCCTGATGTAGGCTGTTGGCCATATTGAATCCCTAATGCTAGGAGTCAGGCCATGCAAGAGCATCCTGCCAGAATGAATCCAGCCCTGCATATTTATCCAAGAAGAGGCCACCGTTTTGTGCGATACTTCTACTCAACTGGAGTACTTTCTACTGGGTTTTCAGCAAGTGCTACCTCGTTGGGTAAATGTATAGTGCTTTTCCTACACTACAGCTGCGTAAAGGGCCAGAAGAGGTGTCTCCAGTGACCATGTGTGTGTAACTATGCCATCGCGCCGAAGGGCGCCGGGGTCCCTTAGAGTCAGAGACCATCAGAGCAGCAGATGAGGAGAAAGAAGTCCTGGTCAGAGGAACTGCACGGGGATTGCACTCGTGAATGAAAGTCAAGGATGCAAAGGCCTCCATCAAGCATCTGGCTTGGTTGTACAGCCGCTTCAATTTCTCCAAGGACTTCTTCTTTTTCTTGTTAATAATGTACCCCTTTAGTCGTCCCATTTTTAAGGAGGAGCAGCCCTTTGCAGCTCTTCGTCCTAATTCCTATGGCCCTGTGTGGTCCTCCTGGTTGCAAATATAATTGATGTTCTAGCCCTCATAAAGGGAACACTGTAAAAGCCTATTGAAATTTGTTTTTTAGATATGTGCTGTTGGCTATTCTGAAATTGGAATGAATGGTCACTGAAATGCATAGTAGCCCTGAAAATGTTTACTAGATGGTTCTAGGATTTGCTCAGGACTAGAGAACTGATAATTCTGTTTGTGATAATGGTCATTACTCTCTCCTGCTATCTGTATGTTAATTATGACCCGATGCTTTGTTCCCTTTGTATTCGTGCCTATACCTCATATGTACCCGCTTAATGAAATGTATAGAATGGAGAATGCCCACATAGCAATGAATTAGGATATTGATAAATTTGTGAAAATTAATGTGCAAATTTTTTCTATGTTCCTACTGGATCATAGGAATGTCTTTAGCTTATGCTAAAAGAACCATCTGTTAAAGATTGCAGGGATTTGTTAGCATGATCTGGAAGCCATTTTGTATTTGGCAGCCATTTTAGGTAGCCATGTGCTCGCCATGTGCTGTTTCCCTCTTCAGAGCCTTGCACATGCTCAGAAGGGCGTAGCTAGTAAAATGCACCTGCTCCTCTTATATAACGGTCAGGCTATTTTTACTGATGTATAGAGAAGCAACTCTCCTCCCACTTTGTTGAGCAAGAAGATCTTGCATGCCCATATTAGGCATTTTGCATGCTTACATAAGCCAGGACCTCCCCTTGGTTTTATGCTGACTATGTAACCCTAAGCATATATATCAGACCCCAGTTTTCTGTACTCCTTAGACTGCCTCTGCAGTTTGAGGGTACTGTGTGACGGAGTCTCCCTCATCTGAGGTTAATAAATATATTTTATATTTCAGCTTCTGTGCCAATTTCTTCTTTGTTGGTTTAAAAGGACCAGGTATCAGTGAGTCCCCTGAGATGGTTTCTATTTTTCTTCACTGTGGTACCTAATGACACTTCATGCTTCCATCTCACACAGTGGTACCCAGTGACACGTGATGCTGCAATCTCATACAGTGGTACCTAGTGACACGTGATGCTGCCATCTCATAGTGGTACCTAGTGATGGGTGATGCTGCCATCTCATACAGTAGTACCTAGTGACACGTGATGCTGCCATCTCATACAGTGGTACCTAGTGACACGTGATGCTGCCATCTCATACAGTGGTACCTAGTGACACGTGATGCTGCCATCTCATACAGTGGTACCTAGTGACACGTGATGCTGCCATCTCATACAGTGGTACCTAGTGACACTGCCATCTCATACAGTGGTACATAGTGCTGTGACGTGTGATGCTTAATTCAAGGCTTTCTCGGATGTGACGCACTGAGACTTCAACAGACGGCACTGGACTGAATCTTTGAAATTTGAAGCAAAAATAACTGCACAAAACCAAAGATTGAAGGACGATTGATCATCGAACAATAATAACATCTATATCTAATTCTGCAGAGGAGTATAAGCAGACTGATAACAGGATCACCAAAGAAAGTTGTTCAATTATTGGTGGATATATACAAGGTCACACTTGGACCTCAGTTTTTTCCTGAAGATCGTCTAAAGGATTAATTCAACTCAAGACCAAAACGTAGACTATACAGTCCTTTTCTTAGTTTATGATTGTTTTACATTGGTGACTATCCTATTGTGGTAGAATAGAGGTCATCTAACAATTTGGTGTAGGATTGGACTTTTTCTCAAATGAAATATAGGTTGATTTTACGATTTCCTTGTTCATTTGTTAAGCATTGTAATCAAAGAATACCGTTGATATGTACCCTAAAAGTCTAGAAATTATATAAAGACAAATTTTACTAAGGAGGAACTTTCACTGTGTTTTCTTCCCATCTCTAATTTCTTTGATAATTTGATGTGAATATTTTTGTCACTATTTAAACTGATAAAAATCTCAGTAGTTGTTGATTTGATCAATAGGACTCAGTAATTATTCTAATACAGAACCATATACTGAAAGTCAGTGGATTGAAATAAAATCCCTTGCTGGCATCACCAACCCTATACTATTAATTCAAGGACAGGCCCCTCAGAGGAGCCCATGGCCCAGGGAACGACCATTTGACCCAGATGACAGGGCAATAGCAGAACGATGCATCAGAGGTGGGAAGGGAGACCCAGACTGGGAGTATGAATATATGCAAACATGTGTAACAGTTTGGTAAAAGTATTCAATATAATAATATAGAAAACAAACTCAACAAGGGATCCGATGCAGGGAAGGATATACTAAGGAAACCTATAAAATAAATATTAGAATTGTGCAGTTACCATTAATATAGAAAGGAGCAGGTCAGCTCAATTGTATCCCAAGGCCAAAGGAAAAAGAAGGGCTAAAAAGCAAGTTGCCACCCCTAAAAGATGGGACAGATAAGAGAATCAGCAACTTTGAGAGACATACTGCAGGGATGACCTTAGATATAGGAGACATAAAAAGTCTAGTGAGAGGATTAACTGAGAGCCAAACTGCCATCATTTTCAAAACCGCTAGAATTCCAGGAGTAACACTTAGAGAATCAGTTTGATGGACCTCAATTCAACACGTTTAGATGATCTGAAATATGATCAGCACTAAGGAAAAACTGTGCCTATAAACTAGATCTACGAGTCAAGATGGCAGAGACGAAGAGACCAGGTGAAAATGTAATGATTATGTCAACAGAATGAAAGAGGTGGAGTCAAGAGACAGGGAAAGCATAGGAGAAAGAAGGTAGTGACACAATATTATTTTATACCATAAAAAGGGGGCTACCAGCAGCTGTGCAGACCAATTTAGATAATATAGTGGGGAAGGAAACCTGGCATATATTGTACACTTACAAAAAATAAGGTAAAATAAGGTAAAAAAAGGAGAAAGAAAAAGAGGGAAAATGAATGAGCAGCTGCCAGACTAGTTCAACATAAATGAAAAATGACCGTAACAAACTGGCAGTATTACCTGCAGCATCATCCCAAAAAGTAATGTCGCAACCATAGCAGCGATATTACAGACGGAACCAATCAAGAAGGGGAAGAGGCAGTCTTACAGAAAATATGGGCAACAGAAAGTCAATAGAATGCTTTTACTGACATAACATGCACCATACGGCAACAGAGTACAGATATAAGAAAGCAGACATGCAGGCACAGGAGAGGCATACACAGGGCCAGGGACAACAGACATAACATACCCTTGCAAATGTAACTTGATGCAAGGACAACAAGTTCTGAGCCCACCCCAGCAAATTAACTTCCAGTGTTATCAAAATCATGGTCCACAAAACCATCAGCAACCAAATAACTCCCTAAACCAGCAAAGACGAGGAGGGACGGTCGTGTTGGCAGGAACATATCCATTCTAAGGGAATATGGGAGACGATGGCCAACACATTAAATGTAGGGGCCCACGGAGCATTCCAATGTGTCCAGTGTTATCAGTAATACACAGATCGGATGAGGAAACCACGGTGACAGGTGCCACAAACAAAATGTCATACACCTTCCTAGTAGATACAGGGGAAATAAAATCATGCACCAAAGAAGGAAAAAACCTTATCTAATACAGTTATGGACTCACGGGGATTCTCTAAGGTTGTAAATAGGGATTATTTAAAGAAATAGTCGAGATGGAAATAGGAGCAGCTTTGGTAAATGGAAAACGGTTACTCACCATCATCTCCAGCAGATCTGTTAGGAAGGGATTTGATGTCCAAACTAAATGACAATACATTTTGGTTTAGATGGTACAACGGTCTGCACAACTCCAGGGATCAGAAAAAAGAGCAACGATGTCACTTACGAGAGCTGAGGTCAAGTACTGAACCAGACCCCGGATGAAAGAGGGTTTCTAAGGGGGTATATGCTATAATAGGAATACGACAAAGGTGCAGCAGTAGTGAAGGGCAAAATGCAGTGACCTATTCTTGATAACAGAACAAATGACACTGCTCTCCAGTTATTCGGCAAAGGTTGCGGAGCTCATAGCTCTGATGGATGCTCTGGAACATGGGAAGGGACAAAATACAGTAGTTCAGAACAATGTGTTCAGATTCAGCTTATGTCACCACCACAGTCCACTCTAGTACATCGAGGTGGAAAAATAAGGTGTGAGAAGGCGAGTTCCTGTTGCAGTACCCCCCACTTTTTGCCTGATGCACTTTTCCTAGGTGTGCCCTGGGTCCCTGCCAATCAGATCCCCAGGACCTGTGTTCCTTCCCTAAAATCTATACTAAAGCCTAAACCCAATTGGCATCTCTGGCCACATATCAGCCCCTAGTAAATGGTACCCTAGGTACCCAGGGCATTGTGACCATAGAAGAACCCCCAAAAGCTGCATCACTTATTGTGCCACACTTAGGAGCCCTGTACCTTGACACCCACACACTGCCTTTGCAGGCTGAGTGTCTAGGTGCAGAACTAAACAAAGAGTCGGCACACATCCCTGTGTACCATGCCCACAACCCCACTGCCCTGGCATTTATCAGCCACCCCTCTAGCTGGGTGCCCTATGTCAGAGGTGTGGGCACAGGTGCATGAGCCCTGTGCCCCTACAGTACCCAGGGCCATTCCTGGGCACTGTTAGTACAGTGATGCCATTAAGAGTATATGGTGCTGAGAGGTTGTCATTACGAACTCCTCAGCACCATACTGGCTACACTGAACACTGACAAATTTGATATCAAAATTCTCAGCACATTAAACCCACACTGATGCCAGTGTGTGATTTAATGTAAAATGCACTATAGAGGGCATCTTAGAGATGCCCCCTGACACCTAACCTACAATCTATGTCTGGGCTGAGCGGCTGCAGAGGCTGCCACACAGCAGACATGTTGCTGTACCCCTGGGTGGGGAGCCCCCTGCTCTCCTAGGCCTGCAACAATGCACATCCTGGGTGAGGTGCTAGGTCTCCTCCCCCAGGAAGGGCAGGGGGAAGCTTCAAAGGCATACCGCCGCCGTGAGCTTCTCCAGAACATTTGCTGTACCCAGCAACTGGCCCCCACCAGTCCTGACCCCCACTCTGGCGGGAAAAACTACGTCAGGAAGTGGGGTGTGCCAGCCTGTGCCAACCCCACCCCTCAGGTGGGGGAGACGAGGTGAAGCACGACCCTGGGCTCAGGCCATCTTGAAGATGAGGAGCCCTGCCCAATCACAGCTAGGCTCCTGTCCCCCTCCCACAGGAGAGGAGCAGGCTGGGGGGTGTACCCACCCCAGGACAGGGGCCTATTGGTCCCTGTCCTTGCCCTACCTGTAACATCCCTAAATTCAGTTTTTAGGGGCTCCCTGAACCTTCCTTCATTAGATCCAGATACCGTAACAAGAAAGAAGAACAATAAACATGAAGACCTGCGTGCAGCTGCTAAAAAGAGGAAGACACCAACTGATTTGGCCCCACCCCTACCGGCCTGTCGACCCTCAAACCTGCTCCTGCTAAACCCCAGCGTCGCCAGTGGTCAGCAACCTCAAAAACCCCAGAGGATCGGACTGCCTTGTGACCGACTACCTGGGTTTCCCACGAGCAGTGGTACTGCTCAAAGCAAGTAACAAGCCCTGGCATCAGCCCGGAACCTCGAACCCTGCACACTCTGCACCCGCCAATCCTGGCCTGTGCTGGAGTGAACCAAGACTCTGAAGACATCCCCCCAGCAATTCTGACTCTGAATCCAGTGCCCAAGGACCCTCCTCGATGACCCAGACGCCTGCAGCTTCAGGACAAAGGACCCCTCCGACCACGACCAGCAGGGGTTAAGATTTCCCGACCTCAAAAGACATCCCTGCACCCGGCACCCCACGGCCCCCTGTGCCCAACTCCTGGGTGCCTAGATATCCTCCAAGATCCCAACTTACCCCTCGAAGTGTTGGTCGCTCCTGAAGATCTACCATCCCCGAGCCTGCAGCCTTTGTTCCCTTTTCAAGATTCTCATTGGATAACATTGAGCGCCCGACGGCTCAAAAGCATCCTGCACCCAACCGCAGAGTGCCCCTGGCAGTGCAACCTGTACCCTATTCTACTTCCCCATGTGCCCTGAGCAAGTGACCAAGAGCCCAGCTCCCACAGTCGGGTGGCCTGCTCGCCAGCAGCCACCTACCGAAGGCCCCCTGCCTCTCTTTGGCTAACATTGGGCCTAACTACCTCTGCACCCGGCCACCCCTGTGCCACTGAGGGTGTACTAACTGTACCTACCTGACCCTGGGGGACCCCTGAGTCTATGCCCAGAACCTTAACTTCACCAGTCAAGTACTCACCTGGAAACCGATGACTCACTTTCCTGCCGTAGGATAACATTGACTGGTTTGACTCGAAAAATCTTCTAAGTGTGAAGTTTTGAAACTTTAAATTAATCGTCTAAAATTGGCCGAATATCGAATTTCGAAGTACTCACCTGTAATCAGGAGAGAAGCCAGTATTTTACCTTGTAGGCAGGTACTGAACCACAAAAGTAATCTCAACCATGTTTGCTAGTAATCTAAATTTCTGCCTTAGGAAACCATTGACTGTTTTTCTATGAAATTTCTTCTGTCTACTTTTGAAAATTACAAATATTCCTTAAAAATCGTACCTACTACTAAAACGTAATTGCTTACCTTTTTTAAGTAGAGACCCCAGTGCTGGACTTTGGAGCCCAGTCCTTGAGTACCAAAGTAACGAGAACTTTCTTGAACTGCAACTTCATTTTCCTTCTAATGGATAACATTGCCAGATTTTCATTGAAAAGTTTGTGTGAACTTTTGAAATAGCTTTATATTTTTTTTTTAAATCATAGCAATAGCCAAATCATTTTTGCTAAACTGTTTCCAGCTTAGACCCCAAGACTGACTATGATCCAGTCCTGGGACTACAGAAGTAATCGAAAAAGTAACTAGCTGCATTTATGTAGAAAACCCATTGAGCTCAATGTTAAATTGTGCTTAGAATTGTGTTGCCTACTGCAACCATTGTACCTATTGTGTTTACAAAGTTTATTGCTGCTTTGTAAGGTAATTATATGAGAGTACTCATATTAAGAAAAGTATATTTTTATAACTGTTGGTTCTAAAAATAAAACAACTATGTCTTTTGATATACAAACAATTGCCCTAGAGTTCAGTTCTTGAGTGTGTGAAACCTTTTGCTGACAGTGTGTACAACAAATGCTTTACACTGTCCTCTGGTACTGCCTTACTGCTCGACCAAGCTACCACTTTAGAGAGTAAGGTCACACCTGGCTTTAACCTCTGTTATACCTCTGGTTTGTGGACTCTACACACACCACCTTATTCTGGTCCAGTATATAGAGCCACTTTCTCACATAAGGGGATTCCTCAAAAGCGATGGTACACCGGGGGGTGCTAGAGGGCGCCAAGCAAGATGGCCGCACTACTGTGAGGCTCTTGCAGCTCGGAGGAATATCCTCTCTTAATCCTGGCCATCCAGAATTTATTGGTGATTATTTCATGAACACTGTGCCGGGGAATCATGCATGCATGCTTGCATTAAATCGAGAAATTAGCCTCAACCTGTCTGTGGAGCGCTGATCTGCGCAACTGACCTGAAGCTGCGGCCAGATCTAATATGGCAGATGCGGGACTATTGCCAGTGCAGCAGTGAAGATCGGCGAGGGGCCGCTGAGCGTCTGAGGTGAGGAGGGCCGCTGAGCGTCTGAGGTGAGGAGCGCCGCTGAACCTGGTCGAGAGTGACGCTTACTGACATCATGGTGGCAGTGGACAGCAGCCCCATGACTGAGGCTAATGGACAGGCTGGTGAAGGAAGGAGCTGGTGGCCTGCGGCAGGCATTGCGGGTGACGGGCCTGTGAGGAGCTAGAGGAAGGCCCGTCCCCGGGACCAGACTGCTGCCGAAAGTTGTGATGCCCCACGGGAGTTTGCGGTGTAGAGGATTGCAAAAGGGACACGAGCGCCTTTTTGAGGTGTCAGCTGTGGGCGCTGAGGACTTCGGGCGGCCTGCTTAGGAGCCCCCATACCCAGCGGGCGCAGCGGGAGCCTGTGGCCAAGTGCAAAAGACCGAAGCAGAGCTGGCAGTGTGAAGCAGCAGGACGCGGCGAGGCTGCGGGACCCCGCTGGAAGCCAAGCTGGGCCCGTCCCTGGAGGAGGTGCCTGGAGAAAGGAGAGGAGGTGAGAGGGGCCTGATGTAGGATGTCGGCCTGCCGCTGGAGCAAGGCAGACAGTGCTGACCATATGATGCGGGACATTTAGGCAACTTTGTGACCAGGCGGAGATCGAGGCTAGGAGGTCCTTGTGGAGGATCTGTCAACTGCCTGATCTGGGGCCCTGATCCTTGAAGAGCTGAGACAGAGGAGGTATACCTGTATCATAGGCAGATGCACAGAATTTTGAAGATCCTGGGAATCATTAACAGCCCAGACGAGGACACTGGGGTGTGGCTGAAGCAATTGCTGACGCTGGGACTGGTGCCCTGCGGGGAGCCTGGCCGGCACCAGGGGGGCTTCCTCCTCCTTCGAGGACGACCTGCTTGGAATAGCACTTGGGACACCCCCTGCTTGCCTCGCCCCAGGAGTGGTGAGAACTGGAGTCTGGCCCTCTTCTCCCTGAGCGCCTCCAGCTGCGTGGCATTGTGTGATCTGGTGGCGTGCGAATGGGACTGGAGCCATCAATTTTACTTCCTGGTCAAAGGGGAGGATGGGCGCTGCGAGCCGCGCTGCGTGAATGGGCCCCATGGGGAAACCAGACGGCCTCCAGCCGAAACTGAAATTCGAGGCGTGAAAAAGCACGCGATCACACATGGACCCTGAAGAGGAGCAGGCTGAGACCCTGGCGCCCTCGACCTGAAGGAACTGCTATTAACCATGCAGTCGAGCTGGACTCTATAGAATCCGAAATGGACTCAATGTCTGCACGGCTGGATGGTGTATCACACAAAGTAGACAAACATGAGGAGCGCTTTGGGGAGACTGAGCGTCCGATCTCAGACCTGGAAGACGCATCTGCAACGACTATGATTCGCACGCTGGACATGGAGAGGGTGCTGCGGGTGATTGCAGCCAAAAACAAGGATCTTGAATACCGGTCTTGAAGGCACAACCTCCGCAATTTGGACGTTTCGGAAACAACTGCGAATGGGAGGATGGAGGACTATGTGGCGCGCCCTCTCATTGCTTTTTTCGGGAGGGAGGCTCTCACCGGTTTTGGTGGTGGATCGAGCTCATAAGTCACTTGCAGCCCGCCCGGTGCAACAACTCGCCCAATAATTGCCCGCCTACTCAACTACTGGGATGTGGCCCTGCGCCTATCCAGAGAAAAGGGACAGCTTCAACATGAAGGGATGGACATCTCGATATACCCTGATTTCACTATGGTGGTACAAGAGCAGAGGCGGAAATTCCTTCCAGTGAATAAGAAACTACAACAGCTCAATATCCCTTATGCAATGCTCTTCCCCGCGAAACTTAAAGTAACATATCAAATCAAGCAGCATTTCTTTAACACTCTGCAGCTGGCACAGGACTTCCTGAAGACTCTACCGAGGGCGCCAGCGGAGCGTGCTTCGCCGTCCCCCGTCCTTAAGCTGGCGGAGGCACCTCTGATGTGGAATTACCCCTGATACCCTATATGACGCACATGGATGAACATGCACACCTTGGGATCCTGACTCCAATGGTATAGGTGAGGGGCAGATATGTAAAGCGGGAGGGTTTTTTTTTTTTTTTTTAAAACCTTTATTGTACAGAGAAGGCTCACAAATACGGGCCTACAACCCAGCGGGCCGGCCACCACAAATAAGGAACATAGTCAACAATACAGAAACGCACACAGAATATCACTAACAAATCATACAGGAAATAAGGGCTAAAAGCCATATGGCAACCAGCAGTGACAGGATACGAGAAGGTTGATATTCTAATATATAGAAACGGGTACAACAGGATAATAAACAGTTAGGAAGTCTCGGAGGGCCGTGGTGGGCCGCGAACAGCCACGGTAAAAGATACAGGATAACTCAATAATGACAAACACCTATCGATAAGGGCAGAATATGAGTCACACCAGAAAAACAGCGGCTACCGCCGTTCAACGCCACCCACCACAATAAGAACATATCATATCAAACAGAGTCAAAAAAGCTTATCAAATAAAGCCCTCCGTCACACAACCCAGGGAATAAGGAAAAAATCCCCCCACGAGAGGGGGGAAGAAGGGAGGAAAAAGAGGGAAAAGGGGACAAAAAGCGAAAGGAAGAACGCCACCCCAAGCACGCGCCCCATGGCAAACGAGGCCGGAAACCACAAATCGGTATACAGAACCGGTAGTAACCAGGGCAAAAATAAATAGTGAGCCAAAGTCACAGTAAGACCAAACGGCCAGCGCATCAATAACAACCCACCCAGGGGGACACATGCTGAGACCGCGTCCCGAAAAAGAGGACACACAAGAGCCATAGAACCAAAAAATTAGAAAAAGGAGGGGAGAAAAAACCCCCAAAGAAATGAGACCCCCCCCACCCCGCAAGCCCACCCTGCACCCCTGCAGAAGGCTATGGCCCACCCCCCAGCAGCGTGCCTGTCGCCCTAATCAGAACCCGAAATATAGAAGAGCTAAAGCAAGATAGAACCATAAAGACAAAAAAGGGGAGGGAAAAGAAGGAATAAGGGAAAAAGAACACGGGAGAGGGCCATATAACAGAATCATCGGCTCCCACCCTCCCGTCCGAAACATCAGTGTCCACGGGAAGACGATGAATTGAAGGATACAGACCAGGAATACGACAAAAATCCGACATGGTCATACCGTACTAATCTATCATCCAACCATTGCAAGACAACAGTCCACCAAGGCAAGATAGTCTCATCCCTGTCCTTTTCTTTCCAAATCCGTAGCAGTCCGTCCCACGAAGAACCAGACCACAAGGAACAGGAGACAGAACAGGGAGGTCAAACTTCAATCCGCATAAGATGTTCCGTGCACCACTCGAATGATCCGGAGCAGTCAGAAACCATTGTACACAAGGCAGGCACAGTTCCGAAGATGATCTGAGGAAAGTCGACCCAGCGGAGTCAGCACAGGATCTACGATCGGCCATTCGAGGAGATGAAGAACAGGAAGAACCACCAAGACCGGCCCGGGCAGGACCCGGCCCACCGACCCATAGCACAGGAGAGGACACATCACGATTGAGGGCAGAGGAACTTCGCACCTCAGCAGAAACGTCAGCCACCGGGTCCATAATTTCCTGGATAGAACCAGCCGCACCTAGCAGCGACGTAGCCGCACACGCCAGGGGGGGCTCAAACGGCCCAGCGAAACGAGCCTCCTCCAGGTTAACAGCGGGTGCGGCCATAGGAGTACCCCAGGAGCGCAGGGCGGTGAGGATGTCCGTAAGTGTAGGAAGACCTTTACAGTATCCGGTTTCTGTGCCACATCGTGGACCATCGCCGCCCTTCTCGGCCCGGCTGAGATATACAGGGTCAGCCGCCATCTTGGAAGCCCGGCGGGGTCGCAGCGTTCCCCGACCGGGCCACAGCAAGGCAAACGGAATTCAGTCCACCACCAGCAGAGGCACGTCCAGAGCAGGAAGGGGGGCCACCAGAAGAAGGAGGATCGCCGGCCCCCCAATGCCGCCGGCCCCGTTCTCCGAGTCCGGGCGGAGGCACTCAAAATGGCCGGACAGGAGAACAAAGGGGGGGACAAGCCACAATTACGGTCAGTCCCGTCAACAGAAGGCAGCGCCTCCACCCCAGGCCGCAGGACCGCCTGATCAAACCAGAAAGCCGCGACCAGCCTCTCTGCACAATCGCCTCGTCGGCCGAGTCCAATGCGCCATCAAGGGCCGGCCATAGCGTAGCGCTCCGTCCGGGCGCCGCCAAGGAGAATCAGGCCAGTCCGCTCCGGAGGTCCCGAATCGAGCGAAGGCACAGTTCCGGAACCACGGCACCCAGAGACAACCGGAACATACGGTAAGTGTCTATAAATCGCCGTAGATCCACAGCGTAGCAGAAATTGTCTTCCCGGGGCAGGATAAAGGCAGGATTTATGTTTCGAACAGGAAAGTTGACGGAGCCGAGCTAAAGCGCGGCCATCTCGGACGCGAGCTTGGCTCCTCCTCCAGCGGGAGGGTTCTTGGAGGAGGGGGCATACCAAGGAGGGTAGCGGGGATCCAGTTATGAACTCTGCTATGCTGGGGGTTGCCCTAGTGTCGCACACAGATAAGACCACAATGACATTGTTTGGGCGAGATACCCACCCTCTGCCCGCTTGTACAGATGAAGATACTTTTAATTCCCCCTATGCCCCTTCAGGAATAGATGGACCAACCTTTTAGCAACATTCGTTCGTTGCCTAAACATACTACTGAGGTGTGGGACTTGCTGTCATCGATTCAACCTGATTTGAGCTTTTTAACAGAGACCTGGCTTAAACCGCACTATGTTTCTGCTATAACGTTAGGTCTCCCAGAAGGATGCAGGATGATTAGATTGGACTAGTTTTACTACAGCAGTACAGGTGGCCTTCTCCAAAGGGATGGGAGCAATATCTGATTGGAGGCGAAACAACTTCCTCCAGTGCAATCATGCTCTTCAGAGGCACCCCTTTTGTGGACCCCTGAATGGTGGCTGACAGATTTAGGTCCCCTTCCTACCCCTAAGATGTCAGTAAAGAACTTAGGGATGCAGCTGGATCCGGCACTTACTCTGAAAGAACATGCCGCCCAAACAGCCAGGGTCTGTTTTCATAAAATAGGCCTATTCCGTCAAATTTTCCCCCTCTTGTCCAGGCACTTATTTTAAGTCGCCTGGACTATTGTAACGGCCTGTTAGTCTCTGCCAATGATGCTTCATTGGCAAGGCTACAGGTGGTTCAGAACACGGCGACACGGATGGTCCTTAATGTTCCCTCTAGGACCCCTTCCTGCCTTTTTCTGATAAAATTGCACTGGCTCCCCATTCGGCAAAAAGTTACGTTTAAAATTTGCCGTACCATCCATAAGGCACTGCTTAACTCAGGACCTCTATATCTCTGAGAAATGTATGTCCTATATCCCCACAAGATCGCTCTGTTCGAGCACTAAATCCCTGCTTGTACTACCACGAGTAAGAAGAGCAATATTGGGAGGAAAGGCCTTACACCCACTTTGGCCCTCGCTATTGGAACGAATTGCCGCTGCCCTTAAGGCAGTGCGTAGACCATCTATATTATCGAAAGCAGCTGAAGACTATTCTTTTCCTCACCTACTAACTCTTTGGAGTTATTTTGCCACCCGCATTTCGCTGAAGCGCTGATACACCCCTTCGGGAGTCGATTCTAGCGCTAAACAAGTAAATAAATCAATGCCCGTTGCCAGAGTTTTGTGCTAGTCAATGCCCTTTTGATGTGTAAGTTCTGGAGGACCGTTAGATAAACTCCTGAGCACCCTCGCTGACGCAAGGACGACCTTGGATGCCCTCTGGACGCCACCTCGCAGGAGACCCCTTAGTGTGATGACTATGGGTTTTGTGCCACTAGTTATGGCACTGGTACAGAGGTTTTCCCCTGTTGGGAGTATAGTTTTGTGGGGGGGTTGGGGTGAAGGGACTTGGGCAACGGCAGGTTTGGGCTGCCGATGTGGGAGGGGGTGCAACACTGTTTGACTCTTTGAATGATGATCAATGTCAGGACCTGTCACAGGTCACTGTCTTTCGAGCTACTTGTGCCACGTGCATTAAATACCGCAATGCCACCAAGTGCTGCAGGAGAATGCGATGCCCTCGGATGTGTGATGGATGAGCACTCCGCACCCCCCACCTACCGCTTCCTAACCTGGAATATTAGAGGGATGGGTGAAGCCCGTAAACGCAGACACATACTATCGTATTTGGATAGACAATATATACTGTGCTATCATAAAAGATGCATTTCAGCCCCACTGTCCCCCCTACCGTTGCTGCTCGATGGGCCAGCCACACATGCTTTTCTTTCTACTCTACGTATGCCCGAGGCATGTGTATACTGGTGAGAAAATCCCTTCCATATACTTTGCTGGGAAATGTCACTGATAAGCAGGGGAGGTATTCCATTCTATGGGGGCGGAGAGCTAACCAAACCTTCACCCTGGTATCATGCTTTGGACCTAACACGGATTACCCAGAATTTTTCCAGGATATTAGATATTAGAGATTGGGTCAACACATTTGTTATGAGGGGGGGTCTCAACGTGACACTTGCTCCTGGTATGGACCGCTCTCACCTGCAACCATACCACTACTCCCGTTCACAGGCTGCCCTTAAGGCAAAACTGCATGATTATGATCTGGTTGATATCTGGTGACCGTTACACCCGACTAGGCGGGAGGGCACTTGTTATACCACCGCTCGAGCATCTTGGTCAAGGATAGACGTCTGGATTCTTTTGAAGGGTCTCGCTCCATGGGCTACACATACTTCCCACTTACTTAGGACTTACTTAGGACTTATTCAGACCACTCCCCAGTGCTGGTCTCTGTGACCCTCCCGCGCACGGACTCCCCTTTTCAATTTTGGCGCTTTAACCTGCTCTCCTTACTGGATCCAGTTTTCAAGCAGGAGTTCGAGCAGGAGATCGCAGACTTTTCCCCCAGGAATGAGGACTCGGTCGCACAATATTCCTCCTTATGGGATGCCTTCAAGGCTACGATGCTGGGAATATGCATTGCAAAGAGTGGCGGGGTCCTGAGGGACATCCGGTCCACTTTGCGTCACCTGGAAACAGAACTTAGGCACATCGTGACTGAACTGCAGCGATGTCCCACCCCGGAATTGCAAGTTAAACTCCGCAGCAAATACCAAGAGACAGCAGAGAGGGAATGCAAATACAGAGGGAAGTATCATAGCGCGCTGCAGTATGGGGAGGGAGAAAGGCCTGGAAAGAAGCTGGCGGCTTTGGTTCGGTCTCCACGCTTCTCGAACACGGTGTTGGAAATTAAGGGTGAGGATGGCAAATGCACAATGACGCGACTGAGATTGTGGAAATTTTTACACTGTTTTATAAACAGCTGTACAAAACACAGAGCGCAGACCGTGGACTTTCCCCCCTTCTTCGAGGATACAGCGATTTCCTGGCTGGCAGCTGGGCAGCGGATATTTCTCTTACGACACCATGAAGAGGAGGAAATCATTGCAGCAATAATGCAGTTGCAGTCCGGGAACGACCCGGGGCCGGATGGCCTCCCGGCTGAATTTTATAAGACCTTTCATCATCTCCTTATCCCAGTGGTGAGACATGTGTTTGAAGAGGCCTGGGTGAGTGGAATACTCCCCCCCCCCACTATGAGGGAGGCACGTATCATTTCTATACCTGAACCTGGCAAACTGCTTCACCTGTGCGACTCATAGGTCACTAATAAAATGTTGACACGAAAATCCTGGCCAAACTTATTGCTAATCGTACTAGTCCCCTTATGACGGCACTGGTGCTCCCGGACCAATCTGGTTTCGTGCCTACTCGAGACACGTCCCATAACTTGCAGCCACACTTTGCGCTCCTCCATGACATTGATCCGGATGCCAACACTGCAGCAGTATTTATTGATGCCACTAAGGAGTTCGATTCCCTGGAGTGGGACTGCCTTGCTTTGGTCCTACAGCGCATGGGGTTTCTGACCCTGTTTTTGGAGTGGATCAACCTGCTCTACTCGGGGGTGCATGCCAGGGTGGTGGTGAATACACTTCAGTCGGCACCCTTCTCTATCACACAGGGCACCCGGCAGGGATGGCCCTCTTCGCCGCTGCTTTTTGCCATAGCCATCGAGCCCCTAGCGTCGAAAGTTTGGCAGCAATATCGAGAGCATGCCCTAATATATCCTGAGAGGCAAATTTTGATCTCCTTATACACAGATGATTTAACACTATCTGCGAAACCCTGCGGTAAGCCTTAACCCTATTCTCCACCTGCTCATCCTCATTGGACAGCTTTCTGGCATTAATGTGAACTGGGGTAAATCCCAAATCTTCCCCCTCACAGACACTACAGAGAAATTCACACCTGATTTCCCTCTGAAATGGTGCGCGGACACAATTACCGATCTAGGTATTAGAATTTCTCGTTGTCGGGAGGAATTGATGCACTCCAACTATGGCCGGGCACTGGACGTCATCACTGACAGGGTGACTGGGTGGGTTTTGATGCCTCTATATGGCGGATAGAGTGTCGCTGATCGAGAGGTTTATACTGCCTCAACTCCTTTATCTCTTTACTAACATCCCCTACACCCCGAACAGTTTTTTATTTAATTGCATCAAAACACAGCTGATCCGACTATCAAGCGGAGGTAAATAGCCTAGACTGGCATGGGAAATTATGACTCGGCCTTTCGAGGATGGTGGATTTGAGATCGCAGATATGGATCTATACATTGCTTGCGCTCAAGCTCACTTTGCAGTGTACTGGTTCCACCTCCCTGTACAAGCCTCTCTGGCTGTAGAGGATGGGTATAGGGAACCCACACCATGCACTGTATACCATAGCACGACCACAGTACCTAGACACTTGGCCACCACAGTCCAATGCACGACCAGTGCCTGGCACGATCTAGCGCGTACACTTCAGTACCCCCTTTTTACTCGCCACCATTGCCCCGGCAAGGGCGGCAGGATATACCAGTCACTGCGGATGGAGTGTGCCGTCGCATGCTTCGGAAACTGTCTTATCCCACTTGGGGTCACTTATACAACAATGGGAAGTTCAAGACGAGTGAAGAGTTTTGCGGCTCCTCCACCCCCAACTCCGTTAGAACGCTTTTACTATGTACGACTTAGACAAGTACGGTCACTAACCCAGGACTTCCCATTGGAACCCCCCCCATTATGGTCCCCTTACACACTTTACTGCAACAAGACCCCCCTGAACATGTGGTGTCCCGTTTAAATAGCTCCACTCAAAAAGAACGGAGACGGAGCCCTGCCCCAGCGAAAGGGAAGTGGGAGGAAGAGTTGGCTTCCCCCATTTCGGAGGAGCAATGGGCCTATTGTTGCCAAACGGGAGTCATCTCTGCAAATAGCAGGCTACGCCAGATACACTACAAATACATTCATCGCTTATATTAAACGCCTGCTAGGTTACAATGGCTACGCTTCCGTGACACTAACCGCTGCAACAGATGTGGGATATAGAAAATTGGTCCAAGACCTCTATATTTTACAATAGCTGAATTAATCAGTAACTTTTTTAAATTCAACAAAGTTCAGGAGCATGTCACTCAAGATCAGCTCTATCCAAATAAATGTTTCTCATTCTTCATCACAACAAAATTATGAAAAAGGGCAACAGCAAACAAAAATGTAAAACCTTGAGAAATTTAATGTACCAAGGTCAGCATGTTAATTGTTGCAAACATTGATTTGAATTTCATGACAAATGTTACCCCAATTGGAGCGTGCAGATAGAAAAAGGATAGGTAGAAAAAGTGTGTGCAATTTGAGAAGGAAAGGAATTCATAGAGAAATATTGTGACATAAAATATTCATAATAATCGATCAAACAGACGATAAATCAATTGACCGTACTGTTCAACCTGGCCAAAGTAAGACATTTTCTTAAGCTACTATTAAATGTTCATGACTCAGTTTCAAAAATGTCTGCACATCGATATACAGAAACTAAAAACTGGTCCAGGTTTATAACTAGATACGTCGACGTTTCGACTCGTATTTACGGCCTGTCGGTCATTTAAGCCTGAGCCATGCGAGTCTTCTTCAGGACGAAAAAAGAAAAGGGGTAACTTGGGACCATGGATGACCCTACAAAACAAAAGATAACAATTCTATGGGCTGCTGCCGCAAAACTATATATAATGAAGGTAAGACCCTGCCAATTATAAGTGGCTTACCCTTCCAGGCGATGGGGTGGTGCTTATTCCCACATTCCCAAGGCTTATTCTTTAATCCTACAACAATAAATATTAAAAACATGTAGAAAAAACTCACTCTCAAACAGAAAAAGTCCATTGATAAATTGAGGACTCCAAAATCAATATTTACCAATTCATCAGGAGCGAGGAACTCCGTGGTGGAATGATTGTAGATGTAGCATAGTGTTAACCACGGTTGCAATAGCGGAAAAAGGAAACACTGTAAAGAAAATTGTATCTATCAGTGCCTACAACTGCACACAATGCTTGTATTCATATGAGGATTGTTGGAAAAATACCTTGATTCAATCAGGATGTCCTTACAGTAATGCTGTACATTTGAAGAAACCACTGGTTCTGAATCGGGCCACTCTATATTGCAGAGTCCTACAACATAATACCGAGACAAAGGAGCCTATATTATACCCTCCATCTCTGTCTGCACATTATCTACAAACTCTAAACAATGGATAATACCTGTGTTCAGAATTCAATTTGGATGGGTCTCCTCATTTTTCTTAATTCACCAACCGAAGTATGGACCATCTGTTCCACATTCTATGTCTAAAAATAACGAAACGGCATTACACTCGGAACCTAATGGTGCCATGTTCTGAGTCTGAATCTCACAAAAAGAGCAATTACGCTTACCAATTTTATGCTTTAGCTTGATCAAAAAATAGAAATCCTGAAAACATAATAAAAGTTTAAAAAATAATGTTGGGTAACTGTTTTTGAATGAATCTGAACTTAAAGTAATGCAGGTCGTGTGGGAATATTACCCGGCCTTGGGTTGAAATGAAGGAGCAAGAGCAATGACACGCAACTCAAAATGACCAACCGCAGAGCAGGATGAGAGGCCGCGGTGGCGCTGCTCAACCACGTTACTCTTATGTAGTCAGTAGCCCATGGGCAGCAACTAGCCATCCAACCGGAGCGTCTTGGTACCAGAGATTGATCCAGCGCGGCTCTAACAACCTTTACTAGTCATTTCACCTTACTCCGATATAACCACTATTCACACATCGGTGGGCCCACAGCACCGTGAGTCACACACACACATTACATCTGAATCAGTGATAAAGTATAGCTGCTATTTAGCGGGGTGCCTAGGTTTATGCTTTATTATATACATTTATAGAATCTTTTATACATGTGCTAACCTATTACCTGGGGAACTCTACACCAAGGCACTCCACCATCTGGTCAATAGATCATCTTGTAGAAGTTAGTTGATGGAGACTAAGACCAGCTTAATCATAGTAATCCACATAAAAAGTTAACTTTATTCTGTCATGATATTTAATTTAAATAAAATCACAACTCAAGTTTTACATTTTAAAATCAGCTTTATCTATTCATTTAGGAAAAAGCAATTATAGTTTATTCAGTCAAAGAATTTAGCCATTTATTTAGTACATGTTAAAAAGAAATAGATAATATCATTTCTATTTTCCAACTCTGCCATAAAGAAATAACAGTTGCACGAGTCTCAAACTGCCTCTATTCTCCTTCAAGCTTCAAAATAAAATCTGCATTCAGTCATCTTCATTGCTCCAAAGTCCAAAAATATTTCAAAGTCTCTGGCACCATAAAATAGTTCAGACCGACAGCATGTCGTGGTGCAAAGTAAAATTCAGAAGCAAGCTTTTTTTTACCCTTTTCGAACAAGCTCTTATACCCTTTTTCTTTAACTAAATTTGAAACTTTTAGGGTCCACAACTTATTCTGATTGGTCCATCAATGGGGTGACAACGATCCCCTCATCCATCCTTGGTACCAGTTTTTCAAAATATGCGGTCATTTTGTCCGTTCCCATGTATGTCATCTCCGTTTCTCTTTTACACTTTGTCATTCAGTTCATTCCTTGCATCGCTTTTCCTTTCCCAGGTTCTCAGATGCAAAACAACTCTTGGCATCCTCTTGCACTCCTGGGTCAAGCTGACCGTGACATCACCTGCTGGATGTACCAGGCTCCCCGATGACTTAGCCATTCACTATTGCGCAGGCGTAAAGACTCAGTCAGCAGCCATTTATTACCGCTAGGCCACAATCCTCAATGAGAACTAGTGCGAAAACAAACAACAGAGTGTTAAAATACAGAAATACTGTTTTTTCTGTTCACCACCCACCATTCTAAATTCACCTATTAGTAAGTTACCTAGCAGAAGCTGACATGTAGCTTTATATACTTATCTAATGTACTTATTTTCATTTTGCCACCATAAGACATACACGCTTATAAAGCAAAACATGCGGTTTTCATACTTTAGCACTATATTAATATGACTTGATCACAATTATTAAAACATTTTTGCGAATAGCAGTTCGTACACTTGTAATTTTATGTCCAAGTGCAATTTTGGTGGTTAGTTATACATACTTCACATGATTTAATTGGTTGTGGTTATGAGTAGGACTTCACAAGGGGTACACAACATCATTTTATCTGCCCCTGCTCCATCAAGATCACATGACACCATCCCCTACATATAATACTGCCCCGCAGCCATTGGCTACCTCAGGCCTCCTGGGAAAGGCCTCCCCTGTGGGTCCAGATTAACCCTTGCTCTTCCAGTGCAGGCGGGAACAGTCACTCCTGCACTTCACAGACTGATAGTTCCGCAAAATGCTTTGGTTTCTAGGGAGCTGTTCCATGTCCCCTGGTTGCGAGCAGAGGACAGGATGTACTCCGGCTGTGTAAGGCTCACTGCTTAATTTGTTAACCAGTAAGTGCCGGGGCCCTCGTCGGGAGGACACTGCAGCTTGCACCACACATTGCCCTTGCCTGCGCCACCGATGGCAGCACCAACACAACTACTGGCATCGCACTTCTACTAGTGTGACAATTCAGACTTTTGCAGACCCATAAAGGTAAATTAGTCATTTTAATCTATATTGAATTAAACAAATGCTGTTATGCTCATCTCTAAATTAGGCCAACAGCGCCACCAAGTGGCAGTCTGACATAAGTGCTGCTGTTGACAATTAAGTGCCGGTGCTGAGCACTGGAAATCACTGCCTCAAATTAAGCACTGGCCAACCACTTCACTTCTTTTTTTAGCATTTTGGGGGTGTAGCGCCTTCGGGACTCGGATGTCCAGTCCCTGAGCAGAGCCCATTTCAAGCACTGCCCAATACTGCAGGCAGCACGGTTCCCTGTCAACACTGCACACTAACCACATTGTGCAAAGGCCGCCATATTGCTAGAAGAGATGTACTGTCTGAGCCAGGACAGCTACTGTGCACGTGAACAGACCTGCAGGTTGCTGTGCACGTGAACAGACCTGCAGGTTGCTGTGCACACTCGCATTCCTGCACACTCGCACAATCCCGTGCACGTCTGCTCTTCTGTGCTTTTGTGATGGATGGATGGATGGATGGGTTTTTATATAGCGCAATATCACCGCCAGGTCTTAAAGCGCTTTGCATTGGGAACCCGTCCTGGTTTTTCCCTGTGAGATAGCCCCTACTGGGTATCCCCAAGGTGAAAGCCAGGCATCCCGCCGCGGGGGGCCGTAGTGGAGATTAAGCAAGCTATTGCCCAGAGTTGCAGAGTGTGAACCTGTGATTTGAGTAGGCACCGAAGCGAGAATTACCAAGTCCGTGGACATTTTGGGCTCAAGACCTGCCGCGTCGGGAATTGAACCCTGGTCCCGGGTTTGATCTCAGCGTCCAGGTCTGCCTCCTCTAACCTGCCTCCTCTAACCAGTGAGCCACACTTCTCCACTTTGTGAGTTTGTGCTTTCAGTGTTAGCTCTGCACGGTAGCCCAGGAAGCAGGTGTGCCCTCAAGCATTGTTACAGAGGCAGATCCATGCACAGCAGGTGTTATGGACCGCTAGTTCTGTGCACTGAGCCTTACAGGCAGCTTTGCACTATGTTAGCTATGTGTAAAGGTAGCGCTGCACTGAGGTCTCCCTGTGCAAGAAAACTGTGCAGCCAGCCCTGAGCATAAACTGCACTGTGCACTGCAGCCCTCCAGACTGTTCCACTTGTTGGTCTGTGCACTGGAAGCTCGCATTATTTGGAGGGTTGCACCATGCAGGGGACCCAGTGCTGACAGGTAGCCTTAAACAGAAACAGCCGTAGAGACGTAAGCCCGAGATTGCCGAGATTGTGGCTGCTGCAGCTCTTGCCGCAGTGTCGTGGAGAGTGCGTTTTCGGTAGAGTGCTGGGTGCCGACTGGGGGTCAGCCGTGAGAGTTGGGGGTCCGGTGCTGGAAGTTGCCGAAAGTTGGTGTTCAGTGCCGAGGGAGGCGAGCAGAGCCGAGCTGCTTTGGCGTGGCGGCGCGTAGTGCAGCTGCCGCCCACCTTGTTCCTGGGACCTGCTTATGAGTATATATAAAGACTCTGTACTCAGTAGTTTGAAACTTTGTTTCCGTTGCTCAGACCCCAAATAGCACTCACCCTTGGTATTCAGAGGGTTCTTTTAGAACAGGCAATTTTATAAAGAGTCTTTGGATTAATTACTTAGTACAGTAAGTGAAAACTCCTGTGCTGTTGCTCCAGTTGAGTGTAAAGGCTTCGTTGATTCCACCTGCATTAAAAAGGAGAAAGGTGAATAATTCTACCAGCAGTATCCGATACTGATTAGTGAATAGACTGCACATTAGTTACTTTGAATTGTAATTGCATTCCTACAGGATAGTCACACATTTTGCCCTGTTGTGAAATCACTAGGAGTGAAGGATGCGGTTCCTATATCTCAACCCCTCTTTTTGTAAATCTTTGGGTATCTTGTGTAGTCTACTTGGAAGATTTCATACAGGTTCAATCTCTACATATGTTCACACGGGGGACCCTTTTAAGCAGACCCTGGTGGGCTCCCTCATGGAAACAGAGCACATAATGCCTCTTCTCTGGAAGACTGGCTTTTACCCTCGGTGAACACCGCAACACTTCCATTCCATATTTCAATCTATGAAATAGTTTCTGCATGATCGCAGCTATGGTCGAGACCCTGATGTTTGAAGGGGTAAAGTTCCATCTGCTTCATTTCAACTGTCCACAAACTCAGGTATGTCCCTACCCCCGTCTTTGAAAGCAGACAGGAAGTAACATGGACACATCTTACCTTAGACAGAGCAACATCTCTCACCCTGTACTCAGTTCATTCTGCACCAAACTCATCAATCCCCATGCATTGAAGCACTTTCACCCTGCACTCAGACACTTATCAACCTTCATTCTTGCACAGAGAGGACTCTCCATTCTCTGCCCTCGACACTTCTCAACCTTCATTCTTGTGACAGATAGAACCAGGAATAATATTACGGATTTGAAAGATCAAGTTACAGGTGATATTACTGAAGATAGGGCCATAGAACGGGAATTTGTTCAGTTCTTCCAGGTGCTTTAGACAGAAGATTTATCCCCAAATAAAGCTCAGATAGATGGGTTCTTTAGCAATATTTGTATCCCCTGGTTAAGCGGCCAAAAGAAAGAAGAGCTAGCAGCCCCCCTCTCACAGGAAGAAATCGATACTGTAACTAGAGGCCTGAAAATGGGCAAGGTGGCTGGCCCCGACGCCATTCCTAATGAGATCTATATTCTGTTGAGGGAAGTTTTAGCGCCCATTTTGCTAGACCTCTTCAATTCTATATATATTTTAAAACAAGATACTCCACCCTCATGGGACTTGGCAACCATCATTATCCTTCCTAAACCTAATAATAACCCCAAGACAAAGTGAATCAGATAGACCAATATCGCTGCTTAACAGCGACTACAACATTTTCACACAGATCCTTAACAAGAGGCTGGAGCGAATGGTCGGATTAATTATCCATAATGACCAGAAGGGTTTCATGAAGGGGAGGCATTTAGAGGATTTAACGCATGATTTAATTGGAGCCATAGACCTAGCTGTAGAGTATGAAAAGCCCCCGTCTATAATAACAAGCGATGCGGCGAAAGCCTTCAATAGGGTTAGCTGGCCCTTTTTACATGAGGTAATCAGCGTTTTAATATGGAAGAAGTATTTGGGTCAGCAATTAAGAACTTATATAAGAATCACAGGGCCCGGTTTTTGTTTAACGGTGCTCTTTCTGAGATTATAAGAATAAGCAGAGGATCCAGACAGGGCTGCCCTCTTGCCTCTATTCTCTTTAACTTACATATCGAGCCACTCGCCATCAAGTTGAGACAATGTAAAAAAATATTTCCATTCACATGCAATAATTGGGGAAAAAAGATCAGTCTATGCGGATGATTTAATGATCTTTACAACCCACCTTCAACCAGTAATACCCGCCATCTTGGAAGAATTAGACGAATTTGGCACGTTATCTGGATACGCTGTAAACCCCTCTAAAACGGAGATCATGCAGTGGAATACCACTTGGAAGAGCGATTTGGTTAAGAAAAAGATAAGATACTTAGGGATTGAATTGGTTCACAACCTGGACTTCTTGGCAAAAGTGAATCTCGATGCAGTAACTTCCAAAATTAAAAACTCCAGCAGTGGGACTCTACCATTATCTTTCCTGGGGAAATCAAACGTGCTGAAGATGTTGATTCTTCCCAAGTATACTTTTATTCTTAAAACAATTCCGTTAGAATTTAATTTGGAGTGGATCATGAAAGAACAAGGCCTCTAATCGTTTCATCTGGGGCAACAAAAGGCAGAGAATCTCATGGCGGAAATGTTGGGAGAAAAAAAAAAAAAAAAAAGGAGGCATAGCAAGCCCGGACCATTTATTTTATCAGGGAGCTTTTCACCTGAAAATTCTCAGGCAGTTCTTAATGAACTCAGGCAATATTACCCCACTGTTTCGAGCTCGGACGTATGGCCCACCAGATTTATCTATGCACTTTCTATAAAACTTTGGAGATCCTACTTTTTTTAAAGATTAGATTAAAGATTCAAAAATGTGCATGTAATATCACATCAGGAAGATTCTACAGATCCCATACTAGAGTTATTACGCCCCAATCTGGAGCTCTCCTGGTACCCCAGAGTGTACGCAAGATGTCCTAGCAAACCCGATAAAGGAAAAGGGGATTTGCACGTGGGGTCAGTTATTGGATGGTAGTCAATTAATATCATGGCAAGACTTCCAACAGATGACTGAAGGAGAGGCTTCTCGTTTTAAATATTGCCAACTTTTAGGATGGGTAAAGACTGACTCCGGCAGGAAGTCAAAACAACCTTTTTGAAGCCAAAATTGCTTTACGTTTGGATCTCCAGAAAGAGGTTTCGCAATGGTACTGGGCTTTGGTACAGTCATTAGAAGACCCCGTTATATGGCACATGGAGATCTGGAGGTGGGAGCTACCGGAAACTGATCTTGAAGCACTTTGGCAAGTATCAACATCGTTACTATGGTATTGTGTGAAATCTGCACCTTTAAAGAAAAATCATCTTTTTACCATTCATAAGGCTTACTGGACGCCACGAAGATTGGCAAAGATGGGCCAATAATCGGTGAGGTACTGCCAGAAGTGCGGTGAACCAATTGTCGATGTAGCACATATGTCCCGGTGGTGTCCCTGCATCCAAACGTTTTGGCAGAAAGTGGGTAGAGTTCTCTCAGAGCTGGAGGGTCATGACGTAAAGGTGAGTCTTCCTCTGGTAATATTTGGGGTTATCCCGGAAGAATAATCTGAAAAAATCCCCAAATCTTTAAAAGCACTTATATTCATTTTAGTTTTATTAGCCCGAAGGGAACTGTGTATTAAGTGGATTTTATCTAATCCACCTCTTGAATTTGAATGGTTAAACTCAATTCATAGATTTGATAAAATGGATAGAGCAATACACGTAAGTAAGAACGAAACATTGGGGTATTTGGGATACTTTGGCTGGAAACTAAAACTGTCGCACTCATTATTCTAACGTCCCTCAATCCCTCCACTAGATTTTTGGTACCCCTTCTGACATAGCAGGAACTATAACTAGATTTATATTAACATTGATTTTCTCTTATTCTTTTTATATGTGTGTATTGTCAATCCAATGATTAAGAATCAGTAACTACAGGATACTCTTATCAAACTAGGAGTCAAACCAAGATGGATTTGTGACACTAGTATGAGACTAGAAGAGGTTCCTGTTTAAAAAGGAGGAAAGAGTTAAGCACAGTATGAAGAGAATGTATTTATTTATTTATTTAGTTTTTTAGATTTATAAAGCGCGACTTATACCCGTGGGTGTCTTGGCGCTGTGACTCAACTAATTATCTCAATGAGAACATTATCAGACTTCAAAGGTGTTACATTTGAGCAGAGAGGCTATTGGTCAAACAACCAGGTCTTCAGCAGCTTTCTAAACTGAAGCAGTGAAGGGGCAGATCTTATCACCATCGGAAGAGTATTCCATAGTTTGGCGGCGGTGTTTGTGAAGCTTCTGTCACCCCAAGTGACGGTCCTGGTCCGTGGCACAGTCAGTTGGCATAGACGTTCAGATCTAAGTGATCTGTTGGGCTGATAGAAGGTAAGCTTCTGTTTGAGAAAGCCCGGTCCTAGACCATGTAATGCTTTAAAGGTGAGACATAAGGTTTTAAATCTGATCCTATTTCTTACCGTTAACCAGTGGTAGTTTCTGAATACTTGCTTAATGGACTTAAATTTGGGGGTGCCAGACAGCAACCTTGCTGCTGCATTTTGGATGAGTTGTAATTTGGCCACCACCCGAGTTTAAGCATTCGCAAATAGTCCATTACAGTAATCCAGGGACGAGAGTACCAAGGAACTCACCACCGTTTTCCTTGCACTATCTGGAAGAAAAGGTAAGATTTCTTAGGAGTCCAAGTTTGAAAAAAGCTGAAGATGCTATCTGATTGGCATGCTGAGCAAAGTTCAGCTTTTCATCAAAAATTATCCCTAGATTCCTAACCTTCTGGACAGGGGTTGGTAGGGCTCCAAGTGATGGGGGCCACCATACTGAAGACCACAGAGGAGATATCTTTCCGAAAATCATTACCTCGGTCTTCTCTGAATTAAGTCTTAAGCAGTTCCCCGCCATCCACTCCTTGATTGCCCACATACCTTCCTGAAACCAAGCCGCCACCTCTTCTCTATCGTTCTTGAAGGCAAGCACCAGCTGAGTGTCATCAGCGCATGTGGTAAGGCTCATCCCGTAGTTCTTAATAACCCTAGCTAAGTCCGACACAGATATTGAAGAGTGTGGGACTTAGGGATGAGCCTTGAGGAACACCACATGGTAGGGCAAGATCTGCAGATTTAAAGGATCCCAGTGTTACTGCCTGTGTTCTGCCCGAAAGAAAAGAGGCCAGCAGGGCCTTGGCCACAGAATGGATACCCAATTCCTCGACACGGTCAATCAAGATGCAATGATTGACCGTGTCGAAGGCCGCCGATAAATCCAATAGAACAAATACCGCTGTACCCCCTGGTCCCTGATGGTCCTGATGTCCTCAGTGGCCTTGATAAGTGCGGTCTCAGTCCCATGCATTTTGCGAAACCCGAATTGAGTAGTCAAGCAAAGTATTTTGTTCAATATATTCTGACAGCTGTTTATTCATTTCTTTCTCGGCTACTTTTGCTAACGGCAGACTAGCAATAGGTCTATAGTTTTTCAATAGTTTTATCTAGACCTGACTTTTTAAGAAGAGGTTTCAATAAAGTATTCTTTCACTTCTCCGGAAAGACCCCCGATTTAAACATCCCATTGCAGACTCGTGTTGTGACTTGACTAACTAAATCAATTACGGGGGAAAAGATTTTAGGGGGGCAAGGGTCTGTGTTTGAACCCGTTTTTATAAGCCTGATGATATCAGCTGTCTGCTCCTCCTTTATCTCTTTGAATTGAGAAAATGAGCACTCAAGAGTTTTGCCTGAGGCAGTTGATTTTAATTTAGTAGGGTTTTTCATTACTGGAAACTCCGAATAAATGTCATTTACTTTTAAAAAGAAAAAGTTCGCCAGCGCATCACAAAATTCCTGTGAATGAGGAGGACCCAGGTCTGCAGGTTTCCCGGCCAATGATTTTACCACCTCGTATAGTTGTCTACTTGAGTTTTTAGAATTTTCAATTTGTTCCTCAAAGTATTTCTTTTTTGCCTCCTGAATCATTTTTTTGTAGACAACTAATGTTTCTTTATATATCGATTTACTTTTACTATCTAAGTCTTTCGCCAATTTCTTTCATGGTTCCTACAGACCTGCTTTTGCTTTCTTAGTGTGTCTGAGAACCACGGGGCTGAGGGCGATTTCCTGTTTTTTAAATGGATTTAAGCCTCCACTGCATTACCCAACCAGGTGAAAAACTGATCCACTGCAATGTTAGAGTCTGCAGAGGTATCGGGACGAGATTTAACCAGCATCATTCTAAAGGTCTCAGTCAATGTCCTT
The DNA here is from genome assembly GCF_964261635.1 of Lissotriton helveticus. NCBI lineage: Eukaryota > Metazoa > Chordata > Amphibia > Caudata > Salamandridae > Lissotriton > Lissotriton helveticus. The sequence continues at coordinate 1,220,193,363 of NC_136071.1, read as the reverse complement.
CCAAACTCTAAACCTTTCCTGAGTTGGGGTGACCCTTTTAGAGATAGGTGTCTGAGTAACCGGAATATGCAACATAATGGCAAAATGATCGGACCAAGTAAGGGGCAGTAAATCACATATTACTAACTCATTAATGTTAGAGAAAATGCCGTCTAATGTATGTCCGGCCTCATGTGTCGGTACATTTATGAGCTGAGTTAGTCCCAATGTTTCACAGTCGGCCAATAGGGATAGAGTATCAACATCCTCCATTTTGTCTAAGTGGAAGTTTAAATCTCCCAAGGCTATGAAGGAATCATCAATTGCCAATGGTTCCATAAATGACAAAGGAGGACAAAAATTCAGATCGTGCATCCGGTGGTCTGTAAATAAGTACTCCTTTGAGATTGTATGAAGGGGTAAGCTTGATGGAAAAATGTAAAGCTTCACATGCTAATGAAGGTGTAGGAAATATTCTAACCGGAAAAATGTTCCGAGAAATAATTGCCAGACCCCCTCCTTTTTTCCTCTGTCTATCTAACCGGTGTACAGTGAAGCCCTGTGGCACTGCTACCAGTAAGTCTGGATCGGAAGCTTCATCCATCCACGTCTCTGTAATAAACAGGATGTCTATTTTCTTGTCCAGAATTAAATCGGCGATCTCCTGCCTATGACTGGCCAGAGAACGAGCATTAATGAGTGAAATTTTAATGGTCTCAGGTTTGATGCTATTTGAATCTGGGAAACTGGCCTCAGAGTTAATAAATGGAATGGAAGACTCACAGTTAGCACAGCAGATGGTAGTAAATTCGCTGATGGTTTCAGGATTATATTGAACAGGCCTCCCTATGTTCAACAGCATGATATCCGCTGGAGCATATCTAATCCTCTCTGGCATGGATGGCATAGGGGGTATGGCGCTAGGTGCGGGCCCGGGGTGGACGAGCGCAGACGGGCCGCCGGCGCGCCCGCTGCGCCCGCCCGCTGCGCGGGCGAGATGACAATCCCCTTAAATCCAATGCTGAGGAGGGTGGGAGGCGGCCAGCTACTGAGACGCCACCCTTCCTACCCCCCAATATGGCACCTGGTCAGCCTATACTCCCAGCGTCAGCAAGTAATCTGCTGCGCTGAGGAGAGCGTGTGGAAGCGGCGATGTTTGCAGGTGAGGCTCAGTGTTTAAAAATGCCACAAAAGTTATACAAACAGAAAATAATGCACAGCTTTAAAATTCCGATAATGAGCCCGTGGTGGCTGCCATCCCCTCCAAAGCGGAGAGTGCGGGTATGACCTCGGTTGGGCAGTGAGAAAACTGACAGCTAATCTCTTCTTTCTCTATATCTAAACTGATCAGGCATATGAGGGTAAAAGAAACCTTCATTCTTGCACAGAGAGGACTCACCATTCTCTCTGCACTCATTACTCTGCTCCACCACCTCCGAACGTATTAATCCCCCCCAGGCGAAACCTAATGCATTTACCATTGCTTGTTTGTTCAGTGTCGTTGCCTCTTGATATATTCAATGTGTGTGGTGGTGGAGCCCAGTTAGAGTCTTGACAGAGCTGGCCATGGGTCTCAACTGCCTCCTTTAGCAACGCCACTGATTAAATGCTTTATCTGCCATTTTTCACCCTGCAAACTCTACTGAAATCCACTTGGGGAACATGCAGGAGTGCATGGTTCATTGCACAAATGAGAATTGCCATCAATATTTTGGTATCACAGATAGTGCAACTATCAAGGGTTTGAGTGTAATCGGAGTCATAAAAAGCCCCCACCTCAGACCCACAGGTTTATGGGCACTCTAGACAGGGGTGCACTGTTCCAGCTTGGTTCCAGGTTCCTTCTCTGGGAATCAATAAATGTAGGCAAAGTTTGGGATTGCTTTCGGGGCTCTGCTGCCGTCTCGCTCTTTTACAAAGGTTAGAAGCTTGGATGGCAAATGGGCTTTAAAGAAAGGACCTGGCTCGTTTCTCATGTCTGTTGGGGTCGGACTGGCCCACAGGGCGACCAGGGAGGGCAGGAGGGCTGGGGACAGGTCAGTGCGACCAGGCAAGGGGGCAGGGGACAGGTCAGTGTGGGGGCAAAGCAATCTGAGGGAAAACCGAGGAACACAATCTGAGGGAAAACCGAGGAACACAATCTGAGGGAAAAGAGGACCGAGCACAAGAACTGCTGCAGCGGGACATCACCGCAGACTGGGTCTAAAAATACGGTTTTCTTTTCTGTGCCCTCTGATGTCTGCTGAATTTTTTCGTGGTTTTCTTTCCCGACACATCTGCATTTCCCCTATATCTCACTTTTATTGTCACTAATAATTTTAAAACAAGTATAAAGGATCATGGGGTTAACTCCTTGGTTTGCATAAGCCAAGCTTGGCCTCTTTATGAATCCATGCCACCTCCTCAGCGTGCTGTGCTTCATACCCTCACCTTCATGCATGCGGCCATGCCACCTCCGGGGGCTGTGCTTCATACCCTCACCTTCATGCCTCCGGCCATGGCACCTCAGCGTGCTGTGCCTTCATACCCTCACCTCCATGCATGCGGCCATGCCACCCCCGTGTGCTGTGCTTCATACCCTCACCTTCATGCCTCCGACCATGGCACCACCTCAGCGTGCTGTGCCTTCATACCCTCCCCTCCATGCATGCGGCCATGGCACCTCCTCAGCGTGCTGTGCCTTCATACCCTCACCTTCATGCATGCGGCCATGGCACCTCAGCGTGCTGTGCCTTCATACCCTCACCTTCATGCAAGCGGCCATGCCACCTCCTCAGCGTGCTGTGCCTTCATACCCTCACCTCCATGCATGCGGCCATGGCACCTCCTCAGCGTGCTGTGCTTTCATACCCTCACCTTCATGCATGCGGCCATGCCACCTCAGCGTGCTGTGCTTTCATACCCCCACCTCCATGCATGCGGCCATGCCACCTCAGCGTGCGGTGCTTTCATACCCTCACCTTCATGCATGCGGCCATGGCACCTCAGCGTGCTGTGCTTTCATACCCTCACCTTCATGCATGCGGCCATGCCACCTCAGCGTGCTGTGCTTTCATACCCTCACCTTCATGCATGCGGCCATGCCACCTCAGCGTGCGGTGCTTTCATACCCTCACCTTCATGCATGCGGCCATGGCACCTCAGCGTGCTGTGCTTTCACACCCTCACCTTCATGCATGCGGTGCTTTCATACCCTCACCTTCATGCATGCAGCCATGGCACCTCCTCCGCGTGCTGTGCTTTCATACCCTCACCTCGATGCATGCGGCCATGGCACCTCCTCAGCGTGCTGTGCTTCATACCCTCACCTCCATGCATGCTGCCATGGCACCTCCTCAGCGTGCTGTTCTTTCACACCCTCCCCTTCATGCATGCGGCCATGCCACCTCAGCGTGCTGTGCTTTGATACCCTCACCTCTATGCATGCGGCAATGGCACCTCAGCGTGCTGTGCTTTCACACCCTCACCTTCATGCATGCGGCCATGGCACCTCAGCGTGCTGTGCTTTCACACCCACACCTTCATGCCTGCGGCCATGGCACCTCCTCAGCGTGCTGTGCTTTCACACCCTCACCTTCATGCCTGCGGCCATGACACCTCAGCGTGCTGTGCCTTCATACCCTCACCTCCATGCCTGCGGCCATGACACCTCAGCGTGTTGTGCTTTCATACCCTCACCTTCATGCATGCGGCCATGCCACCTCAGCGTGCGGTGCTTTCATACACTCACCTTCATGCATGCGGCCATGCCACCTCCTCAGCGTGCTGTGCTTTCACACCCTCACCTCCATGCATGCGGCCATGCCACCTCCTCAGCGTGCTGTGCTTTCACACCCTCATGCCTCCGGCCAAGGCACCTCAGCGTGCTGTGCCTTCATACCCTCACCTCCATGCCTGCGGCCATGGCATCTCCTCCGCGTGCTGTGCTTTCATACCCTCACCTTCATGCATGCGGCCATGGCACCTCCTCCGCGTGCTGTGCTTTCATACCCTCACCTTCATGCATGCGGCCATGGCACCTCCTCAGCGTGCTGTGCCTTCATACCCTCACCTCCATGCCTGCGGCCATGGCACCTCCTCCGCGTGCTGTGCTTTCATACCCTCACCTTCATGCATGCGGCCATGCGACCTCCTCAGTGTGCTGTGCTTTCACACCCTCACCTCCATGCATGCGGCCATAGCACCTCAGCGTGCTGTGCCTTCATACCCTCACCTTCATGCATGCGGCCATGCCACCTCAGCGTGCTGTGCTTTCACACCCTCACCTTCATGCATGCGGCCATTCCACCTCCTCAGCGTGCTATGCTTTCACACCCTCACCTTCATGCCTCCGGCCATGGCACCTCCTCAGCGTACTGTGCCTTCATACCATCACCTTCATGCATGCGGCCATGCCACCTCAGCGTGCTGTGCTTTCATACCCTCACCTCCATGCCTGCGGCCATGGCACCTCCTCCGCGTGCTGTGCCTTAATACCCTCACCTCCATGCATGCGGCCATGGCACCTCCTCCGCGTGCTGTGCCTTAATACCCTCACCTCCATGCACACTTGTGCTACGAATTTAAAGTGCCTGGAGTGCGCACAATGTATATCATAACATTCCAGCTCCGCTTCTCTGGTCATAAATGGCTTTATGCAGAAGTGTATGTTGGCTAAACTCCTGATATGTTCACACGCTCGCGGCTCGTCACTCAGTCCCCAACATTCACACCCTGCACCCCTGGTTGAGTTTGTCTCTTTACTTTGCATGCTGTGCAGGTGTTGTGTGCTCGCTGGTGTCACACTGCGTTTTGCTCATGGAACATTTGCCACCACAGAGCTCTGTTTACATTCCAGGGGCATCCCCGCAGGTGTCCATCGCCCTCGTCGCAGGTGGGCGGCCACAGAGGCGCAGCTAGAGCCACATTTCAGGGGGGCTGACTCTTCCAGTGATAGAGTGGAGCTGCAGGGGCTCTAAGGAGGGGTGAAAATCAACAAAGCCCCATTCACAAGTACATGGTCTTTTAAAGACTGAAGTGCTTGCTGCAGTTTCGTCTAGGCAGCAGTGTTCAGCGTTCAGCGGTGGCAGCGCAGGCAGTGAAAGCCGCGGAGCGCCTCTCCAAACACTGCACAGGAGAGTTTGCACCGAGACCACGGATCGCTTGGCGGAACCGCGGTGAGTCCACGAACACGACGGAGTAGCAGCATCTTTTGGCGATCCCTCTCCCGCCTGTAGTACTCTCGGCGGCTTGACCGAGCTTGGCCCAGGTTCAGCCCTAAACTCAGGGGCAGCGTAGAGGGCGGAGGTCGGTAGCCGGTGGCACAAGTAGGACCTTCTTTTCCTTCCAGTGGGGGACAGGCAGGAACAAGATCCCCCTAAAGGTGCAGCCAGGACGGAGCCCAGCACACAGAGTGCCTCTAGGAGCTACCGGGCTGTTGGGTAGCATCGTGCAGCTACAAAAAAAAAAATTATGAGAAGAAATTCAACATCAAGAGAAGCCCCGCCCCCACAAGTCAGCAAGACGACATAAGGAAAAAATGTTTTACCCCTCTGGCAGAGGGGCCTCAAACGACGGACTCCCGGAGGTGGAGTAGGAGGCGGTCCCATTAGGTGACTTGCCCTCAGCTCCACTACAAGCGCCTAATCTCCAACTAGGACAGGATGCTATCCTACATGAGCCTACGCCCAACAAGACCTCCCTTTGCCAGAGTACTCGAAAATAATCACTTAGTACTGACGGTGATAGAGATATAAGGGAATTTCTGCTTCATAGAACGCCAAACTTGGCGGGCGCAGGACATAGCAACACCATTACTAGTTCAACCAGTCGCCTCTAATACATTGCCAGGATCCCACTCACCCAGGAGCCTGACAATCCCATTATCGCCAAAAATAATCTTGGTGCCGGGGGCTTAAAAGCACAAACTACAGCGCCAACTTTGCTCAGCAACAGCAATAATAACTGTAAAAATAGCACTTCCAACTCAGTAACCCTACGACCACGAGACACGCAAACACTAATGGATGGTCTGGTCAATGGAGAGAAGGGAGAGACTGGGGCAAATGGAATAGTTAGGACCAAGGAGGTCTGTAAGAAGTTGGCCTGATAGGTGATGTTTCCAATTCTGGAACCACCTATTATCAGACCAAACAATCCCTTATGGTGTCTGGTTGTAAGTCAACCTTGTTAGACAAGCTATCCTAGGGGTAGCATGGACTAAGCAGCCTTGAAGGCTTAACTCAAGAGGTCGTGTTAAGCAAGCTGTTTTACCACATACAATCCTGTAATATCAAATGAAAGGACACCACACAAGTATATATTATAAAAATATATGTATTTATTACTAAAAACAATCCCCAGTATTCTTTATGAATAAAGGGGCACACGCGTTAAATCAAAAGCACAGTTTAAACATACAAAGTTGCACAATTATGGATGAGGGCGGGTGGCCACTCAAACCATATACTAAACAAGTGGTATAAGAGATACCAATCGAACAGTGGTTAGGCCTAGGGCATCGCTGGGAGCAGTCGGGACAAGCAATGCTGAAGTCGGGAGAGGCCCACAGGATTCGGGAGCAGTGCGGGAAGCGCACGCATGCACCAATGTTAACCAATGGTGCGTAAGAGTTGCAAAGTTAAAGTTTAAGGACACTTCCGCTGAACCTAGATGAACAAAACTTAAGACACAGACCCTAGAGATGTGCACCAGTGTGGGAACACCGGCGGAGCAAAGTTACCTCACCCACAGGAAGCGGGTGCACAGGGTCGAAGTTGAGTCGGGTTTCGTCACGCAGGCTCTTGGTGCTTGGAGCTGAAAGGGCTGCAGGCGGGGTGAAAGAGAAGTGTCCGGTGGAGTCCAAGGGTGGACTCGAGTCGAAAAGTACCTGAAAGCAGAGGGGACAGAGTCTGGGTCACTCAGCAGTGACCAGGGTGGAACCAGGACGGAACCAGGCAATGTCGGGCGCAATCAGGTGGTCGTCGAGGAGCTTCTCTCCGCTGTCACGTGGGCTCTGGGGCATCTGCGATGTCCAGGAGCGGGTCACGATCTGTCCCACGAGGGCTCTCACCGTCGGCGCAGTCGGCTTCAAGTTTGGAGCAAACAACACTTGGCAAGAGCAATCCACGCGGAACCGGGAGATTGCTTCTCACTCGAACCAGGAGGGTCAGAGTGGGGGCTCCTTTTCAGGGGAGCTGGTGCAGATCTGGAGCAACCAGATTCACAGGTCGAATTTCAAAGTTCGTCGGTACAGGGGCCACTAGCCAGCTGGCAAGTGACCGGGCCAACGCCTTGAGCCAAATGGAGCAGAAGGGCCCCACGCAGCACTCGTCGAGTGTGGAGGGCTGAACTTCGGTGCAAGAGTGGCTCAGGGTTGGGGCGTCTCAAACCTGAGTGTACAGCTTCGAGGGTCACTCGTGGGCTGCACAGTCAGCGTCTCGTGGTCAATTCAAGATGGCGAGCCCCGCGCTTCTGGTCGCCTCCACGGGTCTCAGCTCTGCAGGGACTGTGGATCGGGCTGTTGGAAGGCAGGCAAGCTTGATCTCGTCGATCTGTCGCTCGAGTTCCGGCGGGAACTGCGACAAAGCAGACGTCGATGGCTGGATGGTGCCTGTTTACACAGGGTGGTCACTCCTTGACCACAAGGGAGATTCTTCGGGCTTCTACGTCGAGTAGGATGTCGAAGGGTCCAGAATTTCGTTTCTTATGTTTCTTCAGGATAATCTGAAGTGCATTGGCACTGCTCCCAGTCTTATACTAATTTTGGGGGCTGGATTACCTGCTAGGTCCCCTCCTATGGGTGGGACCCAGGAAGTGGGTGGATACACCCCCTTCCTTTGATCCAGGCCACCCTGGCACAAGGGCTGGAGTGCCCCAGAACCGGTTTGGCCGGATTATGCAAGGGGCAGCCTTGTGCGCCCCAGGCAGTGTCTGGTTTCTTTCAAACCTCCCTGCTACAATCCACTATCTCCTGTCTGGAGGGTGGTAACACCCCCCTGCGACAGGAAACCCTTTGTCCAGGCCCCATTTGGCTGAGTTTCGGTCAGCTTCAGGGGGTCAGACTTTTGTCTGTGGCAGAGGCATCCATTTTGTGGATCTAAGGTCCTTTTAGAAATTAACCGCATTTAAGTAAAGTAACATGTCTTACCCCTCTAGAGGGGTGGAATGCTATCCCCGTCGCCAGAACTGGCGAGGGGATAGTATTCCAAATCGTATGACACCTTACACGACATGTTTTGATAAAGCCAAACCAGAGTTGCTATATAACCGCGAGGATTATAAGGCACTTATGAGTATATGGTATGGCATTATCCTTAAACAGCTTAGGGAGTTGTTCCCGACAGCTGCAGACAGGCTCAGCTCATGCTAGAGTTCCATCTCACATTAAACCACGCACTCTGCCTCCAGGATTGATGAGGCCTTCCATAGGAGTGGCTCACAGGTTTATATGTGTCCAGATATAGGTTTAGATATAGGTATACTATATCTAAGCAAGGGGTGATTACACCACCTTACCCCAGCTGAGTGTTCAGCCAGTTGTGTCAATTTAAGAACCAGCCAGGGGTGGCAAAAGATATGCTGCAGCCCCTGGTAGGCCTTGGTGGCCCCTATGCCCTGGGCACCTATAGTGCATTATACAGGGGCTGACAAGGAGTCCATTTCCAATTGTGGTATGTGCCTATAGCACATGTATTAGTAATTTAGTGAGAGAACAGCAGGCTGGGGGTCTGATCAGCAGGCCCACAGCCTCAGTAGTCGAAAACCGGTGAAGCAAAAAGCAAACATTTGGGGTGACCATAGGATAGCAGACCCTACTCTCCTACAAGGTCAGAACAATCAACGCTCAAGCATTAATTGCAATGGCCGAACCATTTGTAGCCACAGTAACTTACTCTCCAACTCCTCAAAATAGCAGTGCTTATGACAATGCTCCTTTGATTCCCTCGATTCCTGTAACCCCTAGCTCGCTAGGATGGGGAGAGGAAACTGAGCCGAAACCGTCCAAATTAGACCACCAATTCATACTAATCAATGATGTCTTATCTTCAATGGTAAATGCCGCAATAATGCACGCAGGCAAACTGGATGCCCAAATAACCATTCTACAAACAGTCGCTGGTCTGATTTCAGGAATAGATTACAAACTAAAACATTTGAATTCTTTGATTCATCGAGCTCAGGCAAACAACAGCAACACTAAAACAGCAGGACTGTGGTTGCAACCCCGTACTGCTTAACTTGGAAAAGCTCCCAGAGATAATGAACACTAATTGAGGATCTTAAGTCAGAAACCAGCAGGCATCGGAACTTGGTACATTTCCAGCAGAACAACAACGATCCCGCTCTGACTGAAAATTTGCAGCATTCCCGAACCAACGTCAAAGACCTCCAGCAATAGATCATAAGGACAGTGGAGGAGCACCCATGTAGAGCTACAGAAATGGCAATAGAACCTAGCGGCGTCAATGCAAAAGAAGAAACTTTAAACACCCTTCACTTGACAAGTTCAGTTACTGCCCACCTCTCACGGAAAAAGAAAAAACTAAAAAAGTTTAACAAAGAAAAAACTCCATTTCTAATGGCTCCACCAGGCAGTGGTTGCTGCCGGGAAATAAAGAGGCTGAGACCGCCAATAATAACGACCCTGAGACTATTAGTCCTCCAAAGCCTCACATTCTAAATGAAAACTTCTATACGTTTAACTAACCTGGGCAAAATTAACCTAGAAATACCTCTTGGGGACTCTTTGGATGAGCGCACGGAGCAACGGTCAAAAACTGTGGAAACAGGTGAAGTAAAAACCAGCTGGTGCTCTAATCGGCCACAAGGACTGGTACCTTGGGACGGAAGGCACGCCTCGCAAAGAACCAAGGCATCTAACTTAGGGAGTTCCTTGCCGAACATCGCAGTGGATAAATGTTCGAGCGGCATGACCAGAGACATATTAAAAATAAACAATCCCTGGGCCAAAGGGAACCTCAAGGCTCCACCAAGCTCACAGCCTGTAGAGTAAGGGAAGCTCCACCAACCTTGGCGATGCACGAGAGGAAAGACCAGTTGACGGCCGGTATCATAAATCACGCAGAGGCCAAGGTCGATGACTGGCACAGAACCACAAATGACACAACTTGTCAAAAACTGCAGGAAGTTACGACACATCATAACCAGTCTTCTGTCACTCACGAGGACTTGAAAATATTACTTCACCCTAAATACGTCTCACAGGGCAAGTGGGACATCCTTAACCGCAGCAACCTTCCTCAAACTTTGCGCCACTATCCCTGGTCTAGAAACTATAAATACAACAGACATTGACAGTGTTTCCTTCCTCACCCTAGGTCCAGGTGATAGCAATGAAATTACAGAGTTGTGTTTCTTCAATCTAGATATGGCTCAGGCATTTTTAAAAAGAAGTAAAGAAGAACTGGAAAATGGGGCATAAAGATTACAAGTAGGCCTGTGCCAAAATATCCAATGCTCCTGAAACAGTTAATCGAAGCAACAAACCGCCACTCTGGAATTGGTCACTCAAAAAAATACACCACTGAATGAGCTACTTCATCTATGGCCACCTGCAGCGTCCATTCTTCTCGGGACTGACAGTGGCATAAAAATAAATCAACAAGTGACAGTTCGATTAAAGTAACCACAATCCTGGGTCAAGGAACTGTCTTGCTCAATTGAGAACAATATCAGTAAAGACTGGTCCTGGGTGCCAAGGGCCTTAAACCATAACTCCTAATTCCAGCTTTTTTGCAAGAAAACCTTACAGCTCCCGCTAATGGTTCCCCCAGCAATCCCTAAAAACTCAATGATTAGCACTCAATGTGTAACTCATGTCCTGGAACGTAGCAGGGATTCTAAAGCTAGTACAAAACCACACGATACCGCCGTTCCTAGCTGGAGTGGACAAATTTGCATCCAAGAGACGTGGGCCATCAAACCAACATCAATAAGAGGATTTGCAGAATACAGCAAACCAGCTATTAAGGAGAACATATTTGGTAGACCATCTGAAGGTATCTCTATACATCAGGCTTTCTCGGAAAATACAATTTACAGAAATAAAAACATCAAACATGTTCCTGGCAGGCACCCTGAAAGGCTTATCGACAAACAAGGGTCCACTGACTATACTCTTAATTAATGTTTAATTAATGTTTACTATAACCCTCTCGGACCGGGAGATAAGGACAAGTTGTCTCAGTTAATAAGTCATATAGAAAATCTTCAACTACAGTATGCACATATGGAACCAATAATACTTGGGGACTTTAACACAATATTGGGGCTAAGGTAGCACAAAGCAATCGTTCTACGGCCACAGAGGCCTTTAACGCCCTGATGTCCTCTTATCAGCTATCAGCTCATTCTCTCCTCTTAAGGGACACTCCAGGAGCTTTCATCCCGCCAACATACAATAATCAAACTACTATAGATTATATTTTATTAAGCAGCCGGCTACAGAATCTTATGACAGACTACAAAGTAGACCAGCGTAATGAAAGTGATCACGCCGCACTAAAAATCACGTTAAAGCTTATAGTCGACAATTGCTATACTTTACAACGCAGTGGGTTATCAAATGGAGTTGAACTGTTCACATTACAGAGAAGGATCAAATGGGGTCCAGTCGCAATTAACAAGTTTGAGATATGGAACCAAAATGGGCCGACGGGCTACAAAGCAAAAACAACAAGGACGCAATAGAAGAATGGGACCAGTCTGCACGTAAACTGGTAATACTACTTCAAGGAGGCACAATAACTAAAACTCCTCCATATCCCTCGCACAACTTTGGACACATTCAGGCAATTAAAGAGTGCAAAACAATTAAGAACCAAACGAAGGGCCTATCAGAAAACGGCTCAGCATCCACTAAAAGGCTATTTCAAGAAACAGCAAAAACCCTCTCGAAGAAAGTTTGGGCCGCAAAACTGGACTGTATTGAGGCGAAATGGCTAAAGATCTTTGAGCTACTGAGACCCGGTAAGTCCCCAAGAGTTTTGGCAATACCTAAATACTTTAAATCAAGGAGCCAACCATAAATAGAACTCCCTTGACGCTGACACCTGGGCAGTTCATGCGAAATCTTGGCAAAATGGAGGCTAGGACAGCTGACTTTGGATTATATACAACATTACAATTACTTGGGAGTTTGGCTCACTGATCAGGACGCCCAGGAGTTCACCGTGATGAAATATGCACAAAAGGGAGAAGTATCACTTACGCCCTTAGCAAGCTTTATGCTACTTTATACAGCCCCACAACAACTGCAATTCAAACAGTCATGAGAGCGAAGTTAATACCATCACTTAATTATGCACAACTGGCCTTCCCAGGGAAATTACCAAGAGCTCTAGATAAAATCCACTGCTCGGCATACAAAAAGATATTCCAACTACCCGCATGCACCAGAAAAAATCTAGTGCGGTTAGAATTTAACTTAAATCAACAAAAACTGGAAGAGACGGCTTCCCTGAGCAAATACTTCTTTCTTACCACTACAGCAACAGTGAACACATTGAAGTCTACCTTAAGAAGTATTTTTCTGGAGCCTGACAACCCCATGTCAATTAGCCTCTCCGCTGCCAAAGAGGCTTTGAATCTTGCACTGGAAAACTGGGACCCCAAGTTAAGTATACCGCCATCAAAAGTGCGATAAAAAACAGGTCCGCCTCTGCTCTTGCACCTCAGACCTGGAATCATTGGAAGTAAGAGGTTCCATGAGTCCCAAAGCCTCCCACATACAGAACACAAGTCCAAACTCCATCTTACCCAGGCAGTGGGAAGACAAGCTCTACAAAGGATCGTAGTGTTCAGATTACATCCCCTGCTAACTAACCGGGCCATTACTTGCACTGATGTGTTACACTGTCGAGACTGTACAGCCCATCCCAGTGTGAGTAGGCAAGACTGCCGGCTGAGTGTTAATGGACTAATGAATTTTAGATTTTAATGTTTCGTTATTAACTAAGTTTATGATTTTAACTATTTAACTTTTTATAAAGCGCCATTTTCTTGTCTCATGTTAATGGTTGAGTAACCACAAATAAAATTCATTCCATATTGATCCTGGCCATGCGGGGGGGGGTCTCAAAGGCCCCACAATTCACCGCTCTGCAGAGAGCCCTCAGCAGCACCTGGAACCCCTGACAGAGGCGACCCCGGGCTGGGGTTCAAGGGGAGGGCCCGACCTTTGGAAGAAAGGTTCATTCAAAGCGACTCGGGACAGGAACCATGAATCCAGGCAGCGACTTCCCCTCCCCCCCCCCCCGACAGACAAGCAGAGGCCACAGCCCGGTCAAAGCCCCCGCGGGGCGAATATTCCGGACGGTTCGAAAATCTGCAAGAATCACAATCGTGGAATAGAATCCCCCGGCCGCGTCCGCCTCAGCTGCTGTTAATGTCCGCTGCGGCGGGCATTAACAAACTCCTCACGGCTCCGGGTGCATGAGGGGTCTGGGCAGAGGATGAGAAATAATGCCCCCTACTAGGGTGACTAATGATGTCACGTGTTCCCTGGCTGGAATGTCCAGCGTGGAACCTTGGTTCCCCTATGTTCCCTTCCCTCTACATTCTCGGCACGACAGTTGAGATTCCTTGGCTGTTGGATGAGGTTGTATTAAATACATCTTACTTATAAAAAAAAAAAAACCCCAAGCGCTTTCTGTCAGCCATTTTGAGTCAGGATCAGACTCCCAGGCTGGAAACAAGCCTGGTGTACTAAAGAAAAGGGCGAGAACGGTGTGGTACGAGTGTATTGACATCGGAAAACGGCAGTTTTCGTGGGAAAAGGATCGTTTTTGGATTAAAATTTTGAATCCTGTTGTGAACTTGGAACAGTGGAAGACGGATAAAAGTTGGAAAATAAAGGAGTCTAGATACTTGAAACTCTCCAGACATGTTGGTGAAGGACTGCGTTCACACAGTGACAGGCACACCTATTTATGTTATATCTGATTTAAATTAATGCTGCCTCACCTGTAGTAAAGACATCAACGGTGACAGGCACACCTAGGGTTTACTCTTTGGGTTACAGTATTCTTACAGCAATTCGATATGTAATATATTTACATTATTTTTGACTTTAAATTAATTGCATGTTTGGAGGGAAGATATTGATGTGAAGAATATCCATGCTTAGAAAGTTTTTTTTTGGGGGGGGGGAAACTAACTGGTATTACTCTAGGTGATTGATTTAAAGTTAAAGGAACTAATTTGAGTATTGTCATGCAGAATGTTACTTCTCCACCGTTTTTTTTATCAGATCCAGGCGAACCTTTAGTTAAATGGAAAAAATGGAAAAAGATTTATGAGAACTATGCTAGAGTGTGCGGTGCTAACTTGAGTGGGGAAAGAAAACATGCATTATTAATGCATTGTTTAGGCGGAGAAGGACAGGAGGTGTTGGAAAATTTACCTTTACTTACACAAGCTGACCAGAGAGGTTTGAACGAGTATGAAGTTTGTGTAAGACAATTGGATTTACATTACTTGCCTAAGGTAAGCACGATTATGGAGAGGTACTATTTTGGCCTGCGTGAACAAGGGAAGGAGGAAAGTGTAGAAGAATTCATTACTTCATTACGAAAATTGGCGTCAAGTTGTAAATTTGGTGGGTTGGTAGAAGAAAGGGTTAGAGATCAATTTGTGCGGAAGTGATAAGATCAGGGAGGAGCTCTGGCTTAAGGATGAGCCCCCTTTGGATGAAGTTATTAGTATCGCAAAGAGGGTTGAGCACATGTTAAAGTGTGTTGGTGAGCTAAGTAAAGTCGGTAAAGAAGAATCCCCCAGTAGTAAAGTTCAGGAAGTAGAGTGTCAGGTGGTACAGAAAGATGTAAAGAAGAAAAATGAGGAACCTGTGCGTGAGAAGAGTATTGAGGTAGATAGCAGTGCTGTTAAGTTACAGTCTGCTAGGAAGTTTTCTACACCTTTTCAGGGTAATTGTTATAGGTGTGGAAGATTTGGACACATGGCTAATGCAAAGGAGTGTCCGGCAAATAGGTTCAGTTGTAATGTGTGTGGCAAAAGGGGTCACCTTGGGAAGAATTGCAGATTAAGAAACAAGAGAGATTATGGGACTGAGACTAAATTGGTTAGTTTTCAAATAAGTGAAGATGATGTGGAACACCCTACTGATTGGGTTTTAGTGGGGAATGTAAGTGTCGAGATGAAGTTTGATTCATGTTCCCACATCACTTTTGTTGCAAAGAATGTCCACATAAAAAAATTTAAAGGGAGAAAGTTTCTTAGGAAACCTGACATTAATCCAAGAGGTTACAATGAGTTGCCCATCAAGTTGTTGGGTTACTTTGAAGATTGTATTGAATTTAAAGGAAGGTTTACTGACGCTAAAATCTATGTGGCAGAACGTGGTGACAGTGGTCGCATCAGGCACGTTTAGGTGTCATTTTTAACCCCAATGCACATCCTTCTGTACAAGTTCAGTCAGTCGAAGGGGATGAAAACAAATTTGTAAAAGAATTTGGTGATTTGTTTTCTGACAAGTTGGGCTGTTTGAAAGGTTATAATCACCATATAAAGTTAAAACTTGGTGCTACCCCTGTTGCTGCAAAAGTCATACGAATTCCTGTTTGCTTGCAAGAAGCTGTAAAGAAGGAGATTGAAAAATTGTTGACCACAGGTGTAATTCAAGCAGTTGAAGCGACAGAGTGGCTCGCCCGTATTGTAGTAGCATGCAAACCCAATAATGAGATTCGTTTATGTGTGGACCTTCGTGCACTAAATAAGGAGGTGATAATTGATAAATATCCTCTTCCAAATATAGAGGAATTAGTTTCAACACTTGACGGTGCTTGCTATTTCACCACCTTTGACATGGCTTCAGCTTATCACCAGGTTCCTTTGAGTGAGGAGTGACAGGAGTTAACATCTTTCATTACTCCCATGGGGGCATTTAAGTTTCTAAGAATGCCCTTTGGTCTGGTGTCTGCGGCATCAGTATTTCAAAGGATTATGGAAGATTTGTTCAAAGGGATACCAGGGGTTAGATGTTACCAAGATGATGTGTTGATTTGTGGGAAGGATGTGTTTGAACATGATGGGAGGGTTCATACTGTTTTATAGAGAATGTTGGATGCGGGTCTGACGTTACGCAGAAGAAAATGTAAATTTGGTGTCACAGAGCTTGATTATCTGGGCCATCACATTTCAAGACTTGGTATTAGTCCTAAGAGAGTTGGTTGACACAATCGAAATGTTAGAAGAACCTGCCTCTAAAGAAGAAGTCTCCTCGTTTTTGGGAATGGCGGAGTTTTATAATAAGTTTGTGAGACATTTTGCTGATAAGACTGTACATTTGAGGAAACTAATGTGTAAAAATGTGGAGTTTGTGTGGTCACAAGAATGCAGTGTGGAGTTCAAACAAGTAAAGTCTGATCTTAGGAATGCACCAAACTTACAGGCATTTGTACCTGGGGATCCACTGTCATTGTGACTGACGCGAGCAATAAAGGTCTGGGTTCTCTGTTAATTCAGGTAAGGAAGGGTCGTGAAGAGTTGATTGCGTGTGCTTCTAGATGCTTGAAAGGGGCTGAATTAAGTTATTCGGTCATCGAAAAAGAAGCCTTAGCAATTTTCTGGTCGGTAAACAAATTCAGGAAGTTTGTGTGGGGTTCATCTTTTACAGTTAGATCTGATCACAAACCCCTAAAGGAAATATTTGAAAGAAAGGGTTTGGATTCCATTTCCTCAAGGATAAGACGGTGGGTAATCTCCTTGCAGGAGTATGATTTTAAGTTTGAGTACATTCCTGGTAAGAGTAACGTCTCGGCGGATTGCTTATCCAGATTGGTGAGTGTTGTAGGTAAGGTTGGTGGTCAGGATGTTGGTGAGCAAGTAGATTTTGATTCAGAATTAAGTGTTTGTGATGTTACTCTGGGAGCTGTGAAGGAAGATGAGTGGAAGGTTGAGTTGGCAAAGGATGATGAAATGTTGGGTGTTAGCCTTTTCCAACAGAATAAGTCATCTTCCCTTAACAAACCATGGTCTTTTGTGGCAAATGAATTGGCTGTTGGTTTACTTATGAGGGGAACCAGATTGATTCCGCCTTTGAATCTTAGGAAGGTTATTGTGGACATGGCCCATGAAGGACATATGGGAATTTCTAAGACAAAAGAACGCATTCGTCAGAATTTTTGGTGGCCGGGTTTGGACATAATGGTGGAACGTGTTGTAAGGGAGTGTACCCCTTGTCAGATCAGTGACAAAGTGCTTAAGACAAGAAGCCCACCCATGGTTTGTAGAAGATTGCCTAGATCTCCCTGGGATGAGCTGGCAATTGATATTGTGGGTCCTTTGCATGGTGAAAGACAGACTCCTTACATGTTGGTTTTGTTAGATCTATATTCCCGGTGGGTAGAGGTAAGTTTAGTAAGGGAGGTCACAAGTCAGTCCGTGATTGCCTTTCTTGATTCTGTGTACAAAAGAGAGTTTTCCCAACTCTATTCTTTCAGACAATGGTCCTCCGTTTTGTTCAGGTGTTATGGAGGATTATCTGGTCAAGTGTGGTGTTGTTCATAAGAAAATTTCTTTATACCACCCTGAGGCTAATGGGGCTTTGGAGAGGCTTAACAGGACTCTTAAGGAGTGTATTCAGTTAGCAAAGGTTAATTGTTTGGATTGGAGAAGTGAGTTACAGAGCCGGATAACCGCTTATAGGTTCACCCCGCATTCATCCACAGGGAAAACACCGTTTGAACTTTTCAAGGGGAGGGCTCCCAACACTTGTGTCCTGCATGGATGGTGACTGACAAAGGTGTTAAAAACAATGATGTTGCGGCTTGGAGAGAAAGAATTATCTTTGTAATTGAGGAGGAAAGTGTATGTTGACAAGAAAAAGTCTGCAAAGGTTATGAATTTTAGAGTTGGGGAGAAAGTTAAGAAAAGCACCTGTTGGATGTAAAAATTGGTCGAAGTTCTCTGCTCCTAGAACCATTGTAAAACTTTTCAAAAATGCTGTTAAGACAGAGGATGGTCGTATATGGAATCACAGTCGCCTCTCACTTTGCTGGTTGTGATTCTTCTTTTCCTGACAGGTCTTCTTCTGGAGGTCTCTCTTCTGTTCCTGTTCAGCAGTCTGCTGGTTCTCGCAGGAGTGTGAGAGTTCGCAGGTGGCCTTTGCACTTGCGTGATTATGTTTAATTGTTTTCAGCTACGTTGTTATTTATATGTCAAGAGGAAGAAGTGTAATGTCACGTGTTCCCTGGCTGGAATGTCCAGCGTGGAACCTTGGTTCCCCTATGTTCCCTTCCCTCTACATTCTCGACACGACAGTTGAGATTCCTTGGCTGTTAGTTAAGAGGTATTTAATACAACCTCATCCATCACTGGTGTGTTAATCTACTTTATTACAGTGACCAACTGGCATGGGTGCAAATTCAGGTAGGTGAAGGTAAAAATTCAGGCCAAAGGGTCAAAATCCAGGACAAAAATTCTGGACAGAAGGTCAGAATTCAGGATAAAACTTTGGGGCAAAAGGTATGTTTTACAGACACATTAAAGGAGGTCGCGCAATAATATAGAAGTAAATACACAACCTACGTAAGTACAAGTCAAAACACATTTATAAAAGGTTGAGACAATTGTGCACTTCAATTTCACGCAACTTTGAGCAAATGCGCCGTCTTTGTGGCATTTCATCTGCACGTGATCTATTCATGTGGACACTGCTCTGGGTTGTCTATGTGGCAATAGTGTCCCGTGTGTTTACTGTACATATCTTTAACAAGTCGAGCATGTTTCTGAGACATTGTGGACGCCGCTTCTCTTAACTGCAATTGGTTTCTATTTCTTCAGTCCCAGTTATTGTTTGTTACTATATTCGTTGGCCATGATAATCACTTTTAATAGCTCCTATGTATTTGCCCTGTATTATTTAGCAATCCCCTTCATCTATCCTCATGAGGCCCCTTCGGAGCGGCGTCCACGGGGCATCTCCATGCTGGGACCTTCTCTCTGCCCCGGGCCCCGTCTTACCACCCTCTGCCCCGGGCCCCGTCTTACCACCCTCTGCCCCGGGCCCCGTCTTACCACCCTCTGCCCCGGGCCCCGTCTTACCACCCTCTGCCCCGGGCCCCGTCTTACCACCCTCTGCCCCGGGCCCCGTCTTACCACCCTCTGCCCCGGGCCCCGTCTTACCACCCTCTGCCCCGGGCCCCGTCTTACCACCCTCTGCCCCGGGCCCCGTCTTACCACCCTCTGCCCCGGGCCCCGTCTTACCACCCTCCGCCCCGGGCCCCGTCTTACCACCCTCCGCCCCGGGCCCCGTCTTACCACCCTCCGCCCCGGGCCCCGTCTTACCACCCTCCGCCCCGGGCCCCGTCTTACCACCCTCCGCCCCGGGCCCCGTCTTACCACCCTCTGCTCTGATGGGGCCGCAGGACGGTGGCCTCAGATGCAAACAACTCATTTAAATTCGAGGTCCTTCGTAATAATGCGGGATTCTAGGTAATTAGGAGCGTCATCTATTCACAAATATTAACAGGTTCTTGCACCCTCCAGAAGTGTCAGATTCATTGGATCCATACTCTGCTGGTAAGAGCTGAACACTCCGGGCACGGGGGTCTCTTGGCGGAGTCGCCCACCGTCTGTCCAGAACAAAGCTTGCATTCCCACCCACACCAGGTTACTTTCTATTTAAAACCGTGTCATCTTGAAGTGGTTCCAAAAACATCCAGCATCTACATTCGGCAGGTAGCATCCTCTAAAACCTACCTACAATCACCCCCCCCCTCTTCAGGCCCGGTTCCAGGAATTTTCATTTGGGTGGGCCAAGGGTGCATTCGGGTGGACCACTGCGGGCACAATTTGTCGAATATATGTCTAGGCAGGCCTGCTTCAGGGCCCTGCTTTATCTCTTAGTCTTACAAGGCCCAGTAAAACGCACTCTTTCCCAAATCTCTTTCTAAATGTGATCACTCAAAAAGTGTTTTTTCCATGTAATGTCACTTTGATGGGAAGAAGAGGTTTCTGAGGTGGGAGTATCAGGCAAGTGACACTTCTCGGGCTCCCTCTGTGCGAACCTTCAGGGAGAATCCCTCTTCATTAATACCTCCACCTGACCACGGACTCTGCAACGCACTCACTTACAGGCTTGATTATCCACTACTCTTCTCCAATGCACCTTATCTCACAGCTGACCTTGGGTCCCAGCCCCATATCAGGCACCATCGGGCTCCACTTTCATTTTTCCCGGCCAAAAACATTAGTAAAATCACCTTCAAACTTAAAGCATTGAATATAGCAGTAAATATAATTAGCACACACTTTAAAGTATGTTCCACAGTAGCCCTTATGACCCAACTGCTAATTAAATAAACAAAAACAGAAAGGCCATGACAGGGCCGGCTTCAGCGCTGATGCCAAAGTCTTTTTTGGCGCTGCACCAATAACTTCTTTCTCCGTAAATACCTTTACTCCCACCTTCCAACAGTGCCCCTCATCTACCAATGCCCCCACTATTGACCTCCTCCTCGGATTCCCTCACTGCCACCCTCCATCAGTGCCCCTCATCTCTCTGTAGCCCCTCCCCCTCATGACCTCTTCAGACTCCCTCACCACTTCCCTCCAACAGTGCCCCTCATCGGACTCCCTCAATACCACCCTCCACCGGTGCCCCTCATCTCTCCCTAACTCCAACGTCCACCCCATCACCTCTTCCTCGGATTCCCTCACTGCCACCCTCCACCAGTTCCCCTCATCGCTCCATAGCTCCTCCCACTACCTCCTCCTCGGATTCCCTCACTGCCACCCTCCACCAGCGTCCCTAATCTCTCCGTAGTGCCCCGTGGACCTCCTCCTCGGATTCCCTCACTGCCCCCTCCAACTGTGCCCCTCATCTCCCTTAGCCCCTCCACCTGACCTCCTCCTCGGATTCCCTCACTGCCCCCTCCAACTGTGCCCCTCATCTTTACGTAGCCCCTCATATGTATTTCGTTTGTCTCATAGCGCTACTCATATCAGTGGTGTGTGTCAGTACTTTACATCACACACACATTATACAGAGACAATGAATCATACAAGTATGTAAATCAGTCTATAGGGAATGTCACATAAGCCAATGAGGATTACAAGGTGTATGAATCACGTGTCATCATACTGGTGGGCAGGATATTTTAAGAGGGTTTGGTATGGGGAAACACAACCTTAGGATTTAAAGAGTATTCCATGGGGGTCGGCTTTACTGATAAAAGTGTATATCTGCCCAAACAGTCATTTTAGCAACATTAGAATAATGAAAGACTGGGTAAGTTCCAACTATATCACAACTAAAAAAATGAAGTTTTAACTCTACCATTCATGTTTGTTTGTAGGCAGCTCTTAGATGATAGTTCATTGGTTATTGTCCTATGTTTGATTGTAGCTTCTGAACTGCAAGTAACACAAGGATCTATGTGACAAAGGCAGGAACCCACTGAGCTATCTAGGGCTTTAAGTGGGCCAGGTCTCACTGGGTCTGAGCAATAGCAGTTTTTTAAGGGGTCTTGAAACGGGTCTCGAATGGGCTCGTTTTGTGCGCTGGTCACAGGTAGTCCGTTTTTTTCCGAACTGCAGGGACAGCAGTCTGCGTCACTGCAATCTGGAGAAATGTGCCAGGGCACAAAACAGAGCCCGATAGAGACCTGTTTCGCGACAGCAGGCACATCGGTGTACCCTGCTCACACTACTCACAAGTGGAAAGTTACGGCATGACGTCATGCCAGGTGGGCCTTGTAGGAGAAGGGAAATCCTTTAAAGAGTCATTTTCTCTCTGGATTTCTCTTTTTGAAACTCAGGAGCAGCAACATTGTCCTGGTGTCACCAGGGCTCTAAGTGGAAGGTTTTTCAATATTATATACAAGTCATAGTTGCTGCCTATTTATCTTATGCAACTAACAACCATTGGCAAAGCCAATAGTCCCGACTTGTGGGTATGATGTTACTTGTTGTATCATACCTGGATGCAATGACAGAAACAGCAAAATACAAGTCGGGCGGCACACTGCTAAACAGATTTTTAACGTACTGTTTTTAAGCCACGTCCTCAATTACATTGGCCACGCCCCTTTCAGGGACCCCCCAGTTTGTTCATCCCACTTAAAGTCCTGGAGCTATCCACATAAAATACAGTTCATCAGCGTTTAAAAACTACTAACAGACAAATGATTGCTCTCCAGCAGGGTCATTAATCACCAGCGCTATCTTTGCATTTTGTATTATTGTTGTCCTGCAATGACCATAAAAACTGTTTAAATGAAACACACGAAGTATGTGTCCTGCGGGGCCTGTGCAGATCTTAAAAAGAAAAAAAATTAGTAACACATTCTTTTACCTACTCCATTAGTCAAACTGTTGTCACAGCCACTGCAGGGGTCAGGAAAGGTGACTAGAAATAAACAAACTTCTATCACCTGCGCTGCACAGAAAAGGAAATATCAACGCAGCAGGACAGGAGGCAAAGGTCACCAGAGGTTATTGTCAAATAAAGGATGTGTCGCCTTTTGCCCTGCAGAGGTGATGGGGTGAAAAAATAAACAAAGTCTCGTTAACATGTAAATGGTCTTTAAAGACCTGTGAAGTACTGGGGGGGGGGGCTGCGATCATCTCTAAAGCCGTCTCTGTGGGTCTGTGTGCGCCCCTCGGCCCGGGCTGACAAGACGGGCAGGGTTGAAGCGCTTTCATCCCAAGGCGACCCGAAGACATTTATTTAACAGATAAAGCGGTGCGATTTATTTGTCCCGGTGTTTCTCTTCCACAGCGCGGGGGACAGACGGGGGTCGAGGGACCAGGATTAGTGGCGGAGGAAAGAAAACTCTCCCGAGAGGCGCCGGGAAGGCTTGAACTGAAGTTTGGCGGAGTTCAAACGACATTCAAGGACAGGGGTCCCAGGTGCGGCCCCAGCTCAGGAAAGAGCCAGTGGGCAACGCCAGAGCCCGGCAGCAAACGATGCCCCCACGCCCCCCCCCGGACCCCCCAGGCATGGAGACCCCCGACCCCCCCAGGCATAGAGACCCCCGACCCCCCCAGGCATAGAGACCCCGGACCCCCCAGGCATAGAGACCCCCGGACCCCCCAGGCATAGAGACCCCCGGACCCCCCAGGCATAGAGACCCCCGGAGCCCCCAGGCATAGAGACCCCCCCCGGACCCCCCAGGCATAGAGACCCCCCCCCGGACCCCCCAGGCATAGAGACCGCCCGGACCCCCCAGGCATAGAGACCCCCCCCGGACCCCCCAGGCATAGAGACCCCCGACCCCCCAGGCATGGAGACCCCCGACCCCCCCAGGCATGGAGACCCCCGACCCCCCCAGGCATAGAGACCCCCGACCCCCCCAGGCATAGAGACCCCCGGACCCCCCAGGCATAGAGACCCCCGGACCCCCCAGGCATAGAGACCCCCGGACCCCCCAGGCATAGAGACCCCCGGACCCCCCAGGCATAGAGACCCCCGGACCCCCCAGGCATAGAGACCCCCGGACCCCCCCAGGCATAGAGACCCCCGGACCCCCCCAGGCATGGAGACCCCCGGACCCCCCCAGGCATGAAGACCCCCGGACCCCCCCAGGCATGGAGACCCCCCCCGGACCCCCCAGGCATGGAGACCCCCCCGGACCCCCCAGGCATGGAGACCCCCCGGACCCCCCCGGACATAGAGACCCCCCCCAGACCCCCCAGGCATAGAGACCCCCCCCAGACCCCCCAGGCATAGAGACCCCCCCGGACCCCCCAGGCATAGAGACCCCCCCGGACCCCCCAGGCATAGAGACCCCCGACCCCCCCAGGCATGGAGACCCCCGACCCCCCCAGGCATGGAGACCCCCGACCCCCCCAGGCATGGAGACCCCCGACCCCCCCAGGCATGGAGACCCCCGGACCCCCCAGGCATGGAGACCCCCGGACCCCCCAGGCATGGAGACCCCCGGACCCCCCCGGACATAGAGCCCCCCCCCCAGACCCCCCAGGCATAGAGACCCCCCCCCGGACCCCCCAGGCATAGAGACCCCCCCCGGACCCCCCAGGCATAGAGACCCCCGACCCCCCCAGGCATGGAGACCCCCGACCCTCCCAGGCATGGAGACCCCCGACCCTCCCAGGCATGGAGACCCCCGACCCTCCCAGGCATGGAGACCCCCGGACCCCCCAGGCATGGAGACCCCCGGACCCCCCAGGCATGGAGACCCCCGGACCCCCCAGGCATGGAGACCCCCGGACCCCCAGGCATAGAGACCCCCCCCCGGACCCCCCAGGCATAGAGACCCCCCCCGGACCCCCCAGGCATAGAGACCCCCCCCAGACCCCCCAGGCATAGAGACCCCCCCCCCCCGGACCCCCCAGGCATAGATACCCCCCCCCCGGACCCCCCAGGCATAGAGACCCCCCCGGACCCCCCAGGCATGGAGACCCCCCCGGACCCCCCAGGCATGGAGACCCCCGGACCCCCCGGCATGGAGACCCCCCGGACCCCCCAGGCATGGAGACCCCCGACCCCCCAGGCATGGAGACCCCCGACCCCCCCAGGCATGGAGACCCCCGACCCCCCCAGGCATGGAGACCCCCGACCCCAGGCATGGAGACCCCCCGGACCCCCCCAGGCATAGAGACCCCCCGGACCCCCCAGGCATAGAGACCCCCCGGACCCCCCAGGCATAGAGACCCCCCGGACCCCCCAGGCATAGAGACCCCCGGACCCCCCAGGCATAGAGACCCCCGGACCCCCCAGGCATAGAGACCCCCGGACCCCCCAGGCATGGAGACCCCCGGACCCCCCAGGCATAGAGACCCCCGGACCCCCCAGGCATGGAGACCCCCGGACCCCCCAGGCATGGAGACCCCCGGACCCCCCAGGCATAGAGACCCCCGGACCCCCCAGGCATGGAGACCCCCGGACCCCCCAGGCATAGAGACCCCCGGACCCCCCAGGCATGGAGACCCCCGGACCCCCCAGGCATAGAGACCCCCCGGACCCCCCAGGCATAGAGACCCCCGGACCCCCCAGGCATAGAGACCCCCGGACCCCCCAGGCATAGAGACCCCCGGACCCCCCAGGCATGGAGACCCCCGGACCCCCCAGGCATAGAGACCCCCGGACCCCCCAGGCATGGAGACCCCCGGACCCCCCAGGCATAGAGACCCCCGGACCCCCCAGGCATAGAGACCCCCGGACCCCCCAGGCATGGAGACCCCCGGACCCCCCAGGCATAGAGACCCCCGGACCCCCCAGGCATGGAGACCCCCGGACCCCCCAGGCATAGAGACCCCCGGACCCCCCAGGCATAGAGACCCCCCCCGGACCCCCCAGGCATAGAGACCCCCGACCCCCCAGGCATGGAGACCCCCGACCCCCCCAGGCATGGAGACCCCCGGACCCCCCAGGCATAGAGACCCCCGGACCCCCCAGGCATGGAGACCCCCGGACCCCCCAGGCATAGAGACCCCCGGACCCCCCAGGCATGGAGACCCCCGGACCCCCCAGGCATAGAGACCCCCGGACCCCCCAGGCATAGAGACCCCCGGACCCCCCAGGCATGGAGACCCCCGGACCCCCCAGGCATGGAGACCCCCGGACCCCCCAGGCATAGAGACCCCCGGACCCCCCAGGCATAGAGACCCCCGGAACCCCCAGGCATAGAGACCCCCGGAACCCCCAGGCATAGAGACCCCCGGACCCCCCAGGCATAAAGCGCATTGACAGCCGGGCCTGGAGGAGAATATGAACTGGAAAGATACGTGTGGGCGCAGTCTACCCGCCCCGTGCCCTAAGGCCCCCCCTCATAGGCGCTACTTACGATGAAAGCACTCCGAGCAGGACCTCTGGGCGCTGCGGCTCCGCTCCTGCAGGGCTTCAGTGCGCTTCGGCGTGACCGCCCTCAAGGGGCCTCCACTGAGGAATGAGCCCAAACTCGAGCGCTGCGGAGCCGCCGCCTATGTACCTGCCTCATTTGCATAATTAATGCCAGGTGAGTTTGGCGCCAGTTTGAACTCTTTTTCGGGGCTTCCATTGGCTGGGCCTTCAGTGTCATCACTTCCTGCACTGAAGGATTGTGGGGGTTTTTGTGCCTTTAAAAGCAGCAGCTTCAGCCTTCGCGAGTTACTTGCTTGAAACGTCGGAGGCGGGATGGATGGGTTTTTGGGAGGTGGATGATGTGATGGGAATTATTCTTTTTAGTTGTTGAAACACTTTTTTTTGTGTGGACTATTTGCTCGTTTCGATAGAACAATACATTAGCAAAATTAGTTTCTTCCGCTTTTTGAAAAGTTTTACACTTTTTTAAATAAGAAATGAAACGTGTATTGGGACAGTACATTTTATTTTTTCCTCACAAAAAACGAAGTGTTAATTGTGGTTTCTTTCAACGTTCAGTTAATACAATCACTTCACCTTGTACACAATTTTGAGCGGGTAGTTAATTGCAGAGGAGGCAGTAGAGTTTACAGAACTACTAATGGGTGTAAAACCAACAAAGTGATGCGACGGCCGAGCTGTCTACTTGGCTTCTTTAAAAAAAAAAATTTAAGTTCAAGAAGAGGTTTATTAAGAAATATTAATATGGTCATAAAAAAACAATACTTTGTGTAAGCCGTTATTTGTCAATGCAAGAAGGTTCAATAAAAAGTATTAATGATACACTACACATGAAAATAATGAAAGGAATTATAGAAGAGGTTATGAGAATAGTCCCAGGTTCACATGACATGTAGATACCAACACTTGTGAATGAAACAATATTAAGACATTATAGGAAATGATAAATGAAGCCTCACTCTACAACGAGCAGTGGGAGGTCCGGAGGCTTCTTGTTGTGAGAGATCGCGTAAAGAAGGTCTCTCCCAGTATGTCTGGATATTGTGTGAAAGGCCCCAGAGGTGGAGGTGTTTTGTAGCAGAGAGATGAGATGAGATGGACAAATGCTGCCTCAAGGCGCTGGTTGTGACACCACCACCACCAAGCAAAATAAGACCATTGGAGGAATGTTTCCAGTTCTTTGATGTCGACTTAAAAGTTACAGCTTTTAATAAGTCAATGAGCAGCCATTGGGATCGGCCTCCCTCCGTCCGGTGTTAGACCGCAGAGGAAAACATTTCTGAAGTAGAGGGGGATTGAGGTGTGAAAAATAGTGTTAATTTGAGGCCAAACCTGTTTCCAAAATATAAAAAGATGTGGACAGGTGAATAACATGATGATCTGCGTTAACCTGGGAGCATGTCCAGCAAGTATTAAGATTTGTGTTGTGAATTTTATTAGGTATGCAGGTGTAAAAAATAATCGATTATAAAGAAAGAAAAGTGTTTGTGTTGTGCGGGCGGCTCGAGAGGACTTCTTGATTTTCGTCCACATTCTGTTAAAAAAAAGAAATAGGCCATTCACTCCCAAATCAGATTCCCACATAAGTTCTACTTTCGTTTTATCTGGAGCTCAGGGGGAACCAATAAATGGGAATAAACGGTGGACGCTTTGGAGAAGATGAAGATTTGAGTTTAGCATAAGTATCAAGCATTACATTCTTCAAGATAAAAATGTAGGATTAAAGGAATAAGGGAGATGATATAGGGAGTGTAATTGCGTAAATTGAAAAGGGGAGCCCCCAGAGCAGACCCTTGTGTCTCCAGCTCTTCCAGTATATAGGTTTTTTGTTAAGAAGGATTTGTTTGTTGTGCCAGATTGTAGAACTGAGAAAAGGATCTAAATTATGTACAACTAAATGGGGTGCAATAGATAGTAATTTACAGTATTGTTTAATCGTGGGAGTAGAGAGCGTTTGCGGGTGAAGGAGAGATATTCCTGATATGAGAAGGGAACTAAAAATGAGGTCTCCAGATCTACCCAAAGAGGTTTATCCTCGGTCTGATTGGTAATTCAATTCGTTAGTTGGCGTAACTGAAAGACCTTGTGATAATTGGAGAAATGGGGGAAATTGACACCGCCCTCAGATTTTGGTTTTACTAATTTCTGTAACGCCATTCTTGATTTTTTTATCATTCCATAAAAAGGAGATCAGAATAGAATTGACCTTTAAAAGAATTTAGATGGAATAGGCAGTGGGATGTTGGAGAGGATATACAAAACTATTGGAGTTGGCATCATTTTGATTGTGTCAAGACGGCCCCACCAAGAGAGATGAAGGGGATGCCAGCCTGCGCTCAATGTTTTAAGTTCAGAAGAAGTATTCTTGGGTTCTAATCGATGCTCCTGCTTTTGTGTTTATATAGCACGATTCATTGCATTTTAGGGAACATCCTTGCAATTGTAAATGCTTAATGTTTAATTAAATTCGCAGGAATGCCTAACATGTCGGTGCTTAATTTGTTTAAAAAAATATAAAAATCTGAACCCAAAGTTTTGGTTCCTAAGAACGCAGCTTGTTTTATGGAAGCTTTGGGTGCCCGATACCAAGGCTGTATAGTGTTTATTGTAGGTTATTAGACCTCGTTAATTCACTCTGACACTTCCTGACTTTGTTACTCTAGTGCAGTGGTCTTCAAACTGTGGGGGCGCCCCCCCTGGGGGGGCGTTGAGACGTCTCAAGGGGGCGCTAGTCGACCATTTGCAACCATCAGTGCTACATGGTCCTTCACAGACGGCTTCCACTAGCTGAATCCGGTTAAAGTAATATCCATTGTAGGATAACTGGGCGTGATTTACAGATGGGGTCATGTCAAATGTGCAGGTTCTACTCGGACGGGGTGAATCTGCCTTCAGTGGGACTGTTGCTGGCTGAATTACCGACAGCAGAACCGTACCACGGTCATTTAAGTTACTGAAACACAAGCAAATTGTTTCTGATATAAACTACGTGCATTTGTCAAACACTGTTAAAACGGTAGAAACACTGCCCCGTTTACTGTACAACGGCTTTAATCGACATTAGGACTCGTGCATCACCCCATTGAACGACCCACCCACCTGCCTCACTCTTATCACAGTGCCTCGTCAAGACCCTCAATTTGTGGAATGCTTTCATTAAATCAGAAATTTTGTGAAAATTACCCATAACTCCCCAAAATGCAAATCTGTCTTTAAAGTCAATATTTTAGTGCAAAAGTGTCATTGTACCAATTTTGATGAAAGGACATACTTTACACTGAAAAAAAGTGTGAAAAACACAAGTGCCTCTGGTGTTCTCGTTGTTCATGTTCTTCCCAGGTTTCAGCGCTATAACATTACCTCAAGCAATGGCATAATTTTGAGAAACTCGTGTAATATGAAAGTCCCAAAATTTCACAAATTATGCCAGAGCTATTTAAATTTCAACCGGACCTGTACCAAAGCTACTGTGGTTTAGGACTGCTTCCTGAAACTGGATTGTACCCCGATGTAAAGCAAGGCTGCGCAGCGCCACTGTAGGGAGCAGATTTACTAATGCTTTGCAACGGGTTTGCGTTACTTTTGCGATGCAAACCCAGTGCAGTGTTACGCTGGGATTTACTGCTCAAAGCAAGTCAGGCTTTGCATTGGATAGTTTCCCAAAGTAACACAAAGCTTTGCTCCATGCTGCCCGCATTACTTTGCATCAAGGGTGCCTTCCGTGGGTAGCGCGTGGGTGTCTTTGCAAAAGGGACATGAGGGCTCATATTCCTTGCTAGCATTAGAGCAGAGGGAACCCTTGCTGCAGAAGGGACAATGTGTGGGAATACAGAGCCTGTGTCCAGAGCAGAGTGCCGGCCAGGCATGGTGGGGAAGGGATACAAGAGGTACGCAAGACAGCCTGCCCCTCAGGAATGCAGCTGTTATTAGTGAAGCAGGTGGTGTTGTATTGGGGCCCAGGAGTGTGAAGGGCTCACAACTTTCCTAAATATGAGCAGTGTTTGTTCATCAGTTTTTGTTTCAAGCATTTACTCTTTTATAAGTCTCAAATTACTGTGGATTATGAGCTACAGAATAAAAACCCTGCAATAGTCTCACAAGCCCAAAGCTCTGTGCTCAGCCCTGCCCCTCCAACTCTTCCAGCCATTGCCATAAAGGTTTGGAGGGGGCCCCAACTTCAAAATATTTAGCTTAGGGGGGCTCAAGGCAACAGAGTTTGAAGACCTCTGCTCTAGTGTGTTCTTTTTTCATCTTTGCCTTCGATCCTTGTCACTGGTGCTCTAGCTTTCTCTTCCTCCGTCGCCCTTTTCGTGTTTTTCTCTCTTTCTTTGGCTCAAAGTTAGCTGAGGAAATCTAAGTGCCAGTCTTCAAAAATGAGGGGCTTTTGGCGAAACCTACATTCATCATGTCTCAAATGAATCACTGCTCATTGCGAAATATGAATAAGTCATTCATATCGGCTTAACCCCTTCGGTGCTCATGACGAGCTCACCTCATCATGACCACACCCATTTTTATTATGGCCCAGCACAGCAGGGAAATAGCTCAGGCAGCCATGAGGTTAAAGCAGTATTCTTCATGTATATGCTTGTTGGGAGTTAAAAAGAAAATGAATAAAAAGCGAGATATTGATCAAAATAAAATTTAAGAATCCAATATGAAGCTGGCGCCAGAAGTCTTTTTTTTTTTTAGCTTTTATTTCAGCAATCAGTCGAACAATGAGCAAGATACATAGCAAAAATTACAAATTACAAAAAAAAGAAAAAAGGATCAAAGTAAAAAAGAAACATCACAAAATATATAATACTTCCTAGAGAGCAAATGACATCACATAGGATAAATAAGTCATATTAAATCCATTTAGATATTGGATCCCATATTTTTTGTCCTTGTTTCCTTTTTTTGGTCCCTTTGAGTTTATACATTGCCATTTCTAATTGATATATAGAAAGCATTTTAAGTTGCCATTGATGGAAAAACTGGGGGCTCAATATCAATCCAGCGAGAAGTGATAAAGAAACGAAAAACTGACATGCAAATAAACAAGAAGGCTTCTACGACAGTAGATCTAATTCCGATGTGGTCCGTTTGAATGCCTAAGATAACTAATGCAGGAGTTAGATTTACAACAATCCCTAGACTATTATTTATGAAAGATTCTATATCTGCAATAAAACAGGAAAGTTTCATACATTTGAAAAACATGTGAATAGAATCAGCACCAATCTCATCACATCGGTCACATCGGTTATCTCCATTGCCTACTTTCCATTTCGCTATTTTAATTGGGGAATAATAAAGATCAAAGATTGACATATAGTGTTGACTTTGAAGTGAGCCATTAAAAAGTATCTTAATTGATAATTCAATAGATCTTCCTATATCGACATTCTCGAGTTCAGTTTCCTTTGCCATTTGCTCTCTACTAACAAGAGATCATCTTCGATTTGATTAATAGCAGTAACATAAACTAAACCTATTTTTTTTACTTTCCTACTAATTTCTAAAATAGAGTTTTTACTCATACAACTGTGATCAAGAAGGCCTTTAGATTCTAAAAAGCTCAGAATCTGAAGATATTTGAAAAAATAATTTTTAGATAAACGATATCTAGTTTGGAGATCCGAGAATGAGGCAAATTGAGTATCTTCATATAGGTCACCTAGTAAGTGAATTCCAGAAAGATACCATCTTTTTATAGTTTGGTCATGAAAGACTGCTGGTAGCATATGATTATTTAAAACAGGAGAATAATAAGGGATTTTATCTAAACATACAATTTTTTTCCTTATTTGCCGCCAAACGGCAAATGCCACTATAACAATTTTGAATTTAGTTTTTTTATAATAACTAGGTTCTATGATTTTGACTAAACATTGAGTTACTTCTTCACCTAGCAGTAATTCATAGACTGACGGATATACTGATTCTTCAGTGATGGTATCCATAAAAAGTAATATACCCATGTGTCTTAAAAAGATAAGCCAATAATACAACCGGAAATTAGGGACTCCCCAACCACCTTTTATTCTTGGCAGAATACACCATTTTAAGGCGTGCCTGGAACGATGATAGCCCCAGAGGAACCTAGATATCATTCTATCGATTTTAGTAAAATAAAATGACGAAAATAAAAGAGGTATTGTTCGAAATAAATATAAAAACTTTGGGAAAATTAGCATTTTGATAATATTAACACGGCCATAAAGAGAGAAATGTAAGTTATTTAACCTTTCCAGAACTTTATTAGAAGATTTTAAGACGGGCTCAATATTCAGGCGTATAATATCATCAATCCTAGGAGATATAGTTATCCCGAGATATTGGGCTTCTGGAACAAAAGTTATTTCATTAGGTCGTCCCCATTCAGAATGAATCAATTGAGGTTTGGTTATATTTAATTTATAGCCCGAAAGTGCTCCAAATTCTTCGGTTAAACAAATTATTTTTGGAAGTGCCCGTCTAATATCTACGGTCGTAATAGCGCCATCGCCTGCATAGGCGAATACTTTAAAATGATTCTTACCAATTATCACAGGGGTAATGTCAACTGTGACAGATAATTTATGAAGATAAGGTTCTAGATATAAGGCAAACAATAGGGGCGGCAAGGGCAGCCTTGCCTTGTCCCCCTCGTTATTGAAAATCCTTCAGAATGAGAGTCTGTTATCCTAATAACAGATTTTGGATGAAAGTACAGAGCTTTTACTGAGTTAATATATGAATGCGGGAATCCCATCCAGACCAATACCGACCATAAGAATCCCCAGGTGACCCTGTCTAACTCTTTTTCTGCGTCCAACAGGGCCACCGCAACAGGAGATTCAGAGGCCTGTGCCCAATCCAACAAAGCTATTATTTTTTTAACATGGTTGGTAGTGTCTCTTTTAAAAATGAAACCATGTTGTCTGATAAAAACAAGTGATGGCATTAATGTATTTAATCTGTTAGCTAGGATCTTAGAAAAGATTTTGCTATCAGCCGTTATGAGAGAGATAGGTCTATATGAACCTAACTCTTCACTGTTTTTGCCTTTCTTTTTAAAGATGACTATTGTAGCAAGTGACCATGAAGCTGGTGGGTAACCAGCAAAAGCAGATTGAAAGATCTTAATCAGCTCTGGCTTCAAGACTTTCATAAAGACACGATGAAATTCTAAAGGAACGTGGTCCGGTCCCATTGCTTTACCGGCAGCTAAACCCATGATAGCTGCTTCAATTTCTTCCCAAGTAACTGGGGCACTAAGTAGCTCTTTCTGTTCTATCGACAATTCAGTTTTATGAATGTCTTCAAAATATTGATTTATATCTGAATCTAGTGGTTGATCAGATTGATGAGATAATGTTTTGTATAATTCATTAAATGCTACCAATATATCCCCCGTAGAGGTTTTCACCTCTCCATCAAGAGCAAGAATTTTAAAGATCTCATTAGTCATTGCACGCTGACGAAGTCTTTGGGCCAGGACTTTCCGTTTGTTCATTCAACTCATAGCTTTCTGTCCGATGTTGAGTAAACCGTAAAGCTACCTGATCAGCAATATGAGAATAAACTCTGCTGCGTTTAATAGATGTCGACATGAGATTTTTCTATGTGTTCATTTGTTTTAATGTTTTCAGCTAGTCGTATTTCTGCCTTTAAGACCTTATCACAGTCTTTTTTAAATTTGTTACGATTATTTTTCTGTTGAAAGTTCGAATACTTTAACGTTTCTCCTCTTATAATAGATTTAAATGTATCCCAGACTATTTGGACCGATGCAGTCTCATTATTAATCTGGAAAAATTCTTGAATAATACTGGTCATGAAAAGTATATAATCTCGTTGTGATAACAGGTTCCTCTGAAACGACCAATTTGATTGCGGACGTGGCCCAAAAAATGGCAGATTGAGATTTAAACAAACAGGATTATAATCTGATAACAATTTAGGAAGAACTTCTATCTTTATTTTATCAAAGAAGAAATGAGATAAAAAAAGTAATGAAGGCGGACAAATTTCCTGTGTGGGGCAGAGAAAAAACTATAACCAGGAGCCGCAGAATGTAAAATATGCCAAGCGTCCAAAAGGCCATTATCTATTACCAGGGACCTCAAAGCCTTAAACGTCCGAGGTTTGAGACCTGTGTATCTTTCGTTTTGTCTAATATTAAAGCTAGCTTCAATGTGAATATTTAAATCACCACTAAAGATAATAGGAATATTGCATAATGCGAGCTCCTGATTTAAAGAATTAAATAGCTCAGAGTCGTTCAGATTAGGACCATAGACAGAATAGATCATAATCTTGTTCTGAGAAACTAGAATTTTGGCCGCAGCCCACCTGCCCCATTTATCAGCTGATGTCTTAAGGGCAATGCCTAGATTCCGCTGCATAAGTATAGCTACCCCTCGTTTAATATCTGTCTGTTTAGAACAAATTAATAAATCTAATCCTAAATTCTTTTAGAGGTCTCTTTTTTCCCAAGAAACATGCGTTTCTTGAAGACAAAGAATGTCAATTTGTAACAAATATATCATTTTAGCCAAGATTCCTCTTTTTTTGCCATCATTAAGACCATTAACATTAAAGGTACAAATTCTGATTTCCCTACCCATCAGAAAAAATAAAGTTAGGATATCGACAAAATATCACAAAAGTCCAGGCGTTCCTTATTCCACTGTGTTTTGGTTTATTCAGTAAGGATCTCCTTGCTTTACTAAAATTAAAGCCTTTAATAAAACTATCTAGGCTATCTAATGAAAAAAAAACGTACCAAGTACGTGCCATCATATACAAATCTTGCTCAGTTCCGATTGTTGTTGATTTACACCCCCACCACCACCACCCCCACACACCATCACCACCCACCCTTCTTCCCCACCCACCCCCACAACCCACCTTATGAGGCACAGGGACAGACAGTCCCTGGGAACACCGAGTGCCTTCCCCCCCACCTCCCAGACGACTTGAAGAAAGAAAAGAGAAAGAAAAGAGAAAAAGGGAACAATATACAGTCTAAACCAGCCTATTAGCAGTTTAAATATCAACATACTAAATTACACTAGAAATAGAGCTATACATTTCTTACATATAATCATAAAGAAGCTAGGTATTCTTTAGCAACAATTTCCGATAAAAAAAATCTCGTTTGACCTTTCACTGTAACTTTAAGCTTGGCTGGGTTCTGTAGGTATACTCTAGCACCCTTTTCTTGAAATCCAGCGATCAGCTGCCTAAGATGCCATAGTTTAGACACAGTTGCCTGACAAAAATCGGGTCTAACAAAAAAACTGCATCCTTTAGCAGAACGCTTTTTATCAGGTCTGGCTAAATGAAAAGCCGCTTCTCTAGCCAAAAAATTGTTAAATCTGACTAAAATCGCTCTCGGGTAATCTCCTTCTTTTGATTTGGATTTAATAGAAATAGGAAAACGGTGAGCACGTTCGATTACCACGGGCCAGTCCCAAGAAGTGAGTTCAGGAAATGCTGTAGAAAAAAGTTCGCAAATACATTTTCGAACATCTGATCCGCCTAGATTTTCTGGTACCCCTAAAACTCGTAAATGATTCCTCCGTGATTGATTTTCAAGCTCAGTGAGTTTAAAGCTGATATCGTCCCGTTGTGCTTTGACTTGCGAAAGTTCGTTTTTTTGAGCAGCAACTTCATCTTCTAGGGTGGATATTCTAGTTTCGGCTTCTAAGACCCTTGCCGACATATCAGTGCATATTTTGGTGACACGTCGAACAGCATTTTTTACTTTTTGACAGGTAGCTTGGGCATGTGCAATCTCAGTTTTAGTGTCAGACCGATGTGCAAGCATAGTTTGGTATATCATAGAAAGAGTCACCTCCGGATCAGAATTAGAATCAATTGTTTCAGAAAATACTTGTTCATTTGTAGAGCAAGATTGTGCTGACAAATGGTCCTCCAAGCTGCTAGATTTATTCCTAGAAGCCGGTGATTTTCTCAGCCGGTGTTTCTTAACTGTGATGGTTGAGCCAGGCGAGATCTCACTAGCCCCTTCATCTTCTTCTTCCAAACTACTATCCTCTACAGGATAATCAGCCCAGTCCTTATCTAGACTCTCATCGGATGTTAAATCGGACATGGAAAAGAATTTCTCGTTAGCCTCCTGTGTGATGTCTTGGTTAGAGAATTCGCTAGATTCTGGTCTTGAATTAGTTACATTTTCCTGAGATATAGTAAAGTTTTTGGAGGAAATTTCAGTTCCAGCAACTCCATTAAGCTCAACAGACACTACATGTCCCAGAATGCCATTTGTTAATGATTCAGATTCTGGCCCGGACTCTAGTTCCAGAGTTCTAACTGAAGATGATTCGGGTTCTAGTGTGGTTTCAGTTCCAGATTTGTTATCCCCCGGTACCCCAATGTCTTGAAGGGGCCCTTCTGAACCCTCTGGAGCAGGTAATAATATGCTATTCACGTTGCCAGTCTGAAAGGGACGTTCCAAATCAGGATGAGAATAAACCAGCGAAGTTACTGGTGAGCGCTGCACCAGAGCATTTGTAGCAGCTTGTTTTTCAAATAAAGCAGGTAAAGTTTGTGCTAAATTCTTGCTGCAGTGCTCTACTCCCCTTTTAGTTAATAAAGCGGCTGCCAACTCACTGGTTTTAGAAGCGCCCCGTGCCAGCGACTGCCATTTCTTCGCCTCCATCTCCATCAGTTACTGTAGATTTCAGTTTACCACTCCGAGTGTTAGGGAGCCTCACCTGGGCGTTGGCTGGCGGCATTGCAACTGAATGGAAGAAAACGCCCAGAAGCGATTGCCCGAGCCGCCGAGGTAGCAAATTCCAAGATCGATGTACGAGCCAGGGAAACTGCCGGGGAAACTGTAGGAGGAGCAGCTGCATCGGCTGTTAATCAGTCACTGAGCCCAATGCTGGAGACGCGGAGAAAATCTTAATCGACAGCCAACAAAGATGGAGTGCCATAAATCCTGCAGTCGGTAAGAGTAACGAAGAAAAAATCCAGCGCAGATGAGTTGTTTAGATTAGGCATAGAGCAGCCCGTTCTCGAGTAAAAGTCACGATAATCAATGGTTAAATTATTACTGCGCCATTCCTTTCCGCTAGTCGGGAGTTGAGGAGAGTGCGACTCACACAGCTAACCTAGCGGCCGCCATCTTGCCTCCACTAGGCGCCAGAAGTCAAGGTTTCACCCAAGAGCTAGCATAAAATATTGTTGAGTAAAAACGATATCCGTACATGAAGGGTCTTCGGGTCGGCTGTTTTCATGCTTTGGTCTCTCTAACTCGTCATTCATTACCCTACGAAAGCAGGCAGCAGGGGCCCTCTTATGACCATGGAGTTTTGTCACTGCAAGTGACTGCTTTTTGCCTAATTACTGGTGCACAACTGGATTAGACGTCTACAGACATTGCAGGGATTGTTCAAAAATACTTAAGCTTTTTTTTTCTATTCTTTCCATTATTAAGTATTAAAATAATTTTTCTTTAAGTCCTTTTTAGTGCGCCTAAACGCTCTTCAGGTTACAGTAATTTAAACCCTAGGTACCGTTACTTTGCTCAAATTGGAATCTTGTCTCCTGATGAAGGGCACTTAAATGATTTCTATGCTTGTAATAAGTGTTCATAAAAAACCTTGCACCAGCTTCTCGAGACTAGATCAGTCTGGTTGACTAATGCTTGTTTAATGCTAGTTTAATATAATTAGGCAAATTGTTTCAGTATAAAAAATACATATACAAGCCAAAGATGAGGGTATTAGCTACATTGCAGACTTGTAATAAAGACAGGCTGAGGGGGGACGGGGTAAGGGGAACGAGATGGGACGGCAAGTGGGATAAACACCCCTGCAGTTTAGAAAGAGAAAGCCATGTAGCAGTCCTTGTTTAAAGTTTATTTGTTTTTTAAGCCATTAAACGCATGCGGACTGAAAAATGAACACAGTTTAAAGAGGCCACTGATTTCAACTTGTCTCTTTTCCTGAATACAAGCACACAGAGCCCATTGCTGTAAATGGACTCCGATCCCTGCCCCCACCCGCCGCCTGTGCTGTGACCTGGGCTGCGGAAGCTTCCGGGACACAGAGCACTCGTATCTGATGCATGTGCTGGACTCTGGTACTTCACAAGCCATACAAAGGTTTTAAAGTAAATGAGGTTATGTTTCTTTTAGGCTTCGCCTGCACGGCACTGGCCCTGTAAAATCTATTGTATTTAGTGTAGCTTAAAAGGGGCCTCTCTTATCAGTTCCCGAGGCTCAAGTACTCATCCACATCTGCTTTAGAAGGTGGAACTTTTTTCTTCCATTAAGGCTGCACAGCATGTACCGTTCACAGACACTTCCTCTGGCTGCACGCATTTACGATACTGATCTTCTACTGGCCCCAGGGCCGGCGCTAGGCATGGGCAGTATGGGCAGCCGCCCAGGGCCTCGCGCTCAGGTGAGAGGCAGGGGGGCCCCCGCAGGGGGCCTCCCCCTTCACTGTGAAATGAATTACTTTCACAGATTGCCCCCCTGCTCCACCAGGGCCCCCTCCCCACACAATTAGAATAAACATCAGAGATGTCTGGTGTCAGGCATTCCTGGGGGTGCAGGGGTGGGGAGGAGGGACAAACAGAGCGGGGAAGTCAAAGCGGCAGGGCCAGCAATTAGGGCTCAGAGTGTCAGGGGCAAGGGCAACACCTCTCTTAAGTACCGGCCATTCCCTGTCTGCATTTTGTTACTAGGTGACAGAAGGCCTTTGTTTCCAGGACCAGCCGGACACAGGTAAGGAGCAGTGGGTGAGGGGAGGAGGGAGCAGCCAGATCAACGGGTGCTGGGGCAGTGTTTTATGAAAGGCCTTGTTACTGCTTCGAAGGCCCAGGGGAGGGGGCCCCCTTTCCTTGGGCCTCGAAGCACTAGAGCAAGCTGCAAGGTCCAGGTGGTGGGCCCCCTTTCCCTGGGCCTCTAAGCACTGTAGAAATCTGCAAGGTCAGGGTGTGGGGGCCCCCTTCCCAGTAGCCACTACTCCCTCTTTCTTTTATTTGTTCCCCTGTCAAATGAATGCAAAATGAATAAATGAAATGAAATGAATGAATGAATGAATGTGAAATGAATACAAAAAAGAAAAAAAAAATTGCTGGAAAGGTCATCTTTTTTTGTGACATTTTTCACTTCCAAAGTGCAGCCTTGGGAAAGACAGAAATAAAAAATTCAAAATGTAAAAAATAACTAAAGCAAGACAGAGTGGGTCGAAAAGGGGCCAGATTGATTTTATTCACAGCCAAAACACATTAGTGCCACGTTACAGAGTTTACCAGTGAAGCGCTACTTTTGTTTTCTTGTCTTTCTCTAAACAGCATTGTTTTCCCCGGGTGGGGAAGTGCACCATTTCTGGATGTACTGCAGTACCTGGTTGATGGGCGGACTGGAAAATAAAGTGCATACCGCTGCTCTGTATTCACAAATGTGGTCTTTTTAAACCATATTGCTTTCGTTTTGTAAGGATATATTCAATGGGCATAGAAGCTGGTCCGTTCCGGCCCTGTAGTCATGGCCTTAACTTTTCATGCAAAAGCACTCATTCATTTCTGAATAAGTGCAAAAGCGTTGAGGTAACCATGTTGTTCCTGCTTACATTTCACATGCTTTAATTCATCTTACATTCCTTATGAGTGTTTGCTTTCTCCAGAATGTTGTCACTTTTTTTTAGGCAGCATATTGCTCTTGTCTAGTGCATAATTTGAAATGTCGCCTCTAGGTGTTTGTAGCGGGGTGCAATTGGGTTGTAGTTGACGGCAGTGCGAGTTTCTCTCAGAGGGGTAGTATGGTGTTCAGTGGGGAGAGGATGTGGCACTATGGTCAGAGCTGCCGAATTTGGAACTGGGGAGCCAGGTTCAGCCTTTATGACCAGTGCACCAGACCAATCTCCTGAGGGAGCATATTTCCATGCTAGACCTTGGAAGGACCCGCAAGACCGTAGAAGCCCTGGTGTCTTAGCATCGGCAGGTGAACCCTAGCAGTGGCAAGTGTGGGGTAACCTTGAAGGCCTGTCTACCACAATCCCTATTGAAGCCCACCGCAAGTTTTTTGGGCAGGCCTACGAAGCAGCACACCCTAGCACAACAGTGACTCTGTCATTGAGGTCACAGGACCCTTGAGCAGGGAGGCTCTAGGGCGGTACAAACGGTGAGATCGCATTGAGCGCTGACTTTGGGTCATGTTTGCGAGTATATTATGTTTCTAAAAGCACTTGCTGCCTCCTTCCTGGCCTCCAGGAATTTTCGGCAACAATAAAAATGTCATGAAACTCCGGTGATCAATGTTCTTCCTAGAGAGAGATGGAGGTTTGTCAAGTGGAAGTTTTGACTCATGGAAAGGTAGCGCAGAGGGTTAATGTGCTCGCTGCAAAGAACATGTCCCATGCAGATCACCAAGTCCACATAATGTAAATAGGCCAGAGGATTACTGCTTTTGTCAGAGAGGAATGTCTGACAAAATATCGAAATCAAAAATATCGAAATACAAAAATATCGGAACAAAAATATCGAAGTCAAAAATATAGGAATCCTATCCCTAACAAGGTAAGTACAAAAATATCGAAAAAATAATATCGTAGTACAAAAATGTCGAAATTAAAAATATCGTTTTTTTAAATGTATTAATAATAATGTAAAAATAATTATAAAATACATATAATGTTACAAATATTAAATAAAAATATTAAAACATAAATAAAAAATTAAAACTAATACATATACATTTAAAATAAATTAAAAACGTAATAATTTAATGTAATTTTATATTTTTTAATTTCATTTAATTGATTTAATTTAAATTTATTTTATTTTTACCCTGTACGACTGTACCCCAAAACCCCAAAACTGACCCTGAACCCTAAAAATACCCCTTTACCCAAAAACCCAAAACTGACCCTGAACCCTAAAAATACCCCTTCACCCATGAACTGAAAACTGACCCTGAACCCTAAAAATACCCCTTTACCCAAAAACTGAAAACTGACCCTGAACCCTAAAAATACCCCTTTACCCATGAACTGAAAACTGACCCATAACCCTAAAAATACCCCTTTACCCAAAAACTGAAAACTGACCCTGAACCCTAAAAATACCCCTTTACCCAAAAACTGAAAACTGACCCTAAACCCTAAAAATACACCTTTACCCAAAAACTGAAAACTGACCCTGACCCCTAAAAATACCCCTTTACCCATGAACTGAAAACTGACCCAGAACCCTAAAAATACCCCTTTACCCAAA
Source organism: Lissotriton helveticus (assembly GCF_964261635.1). Taxonomy (NCBI): domain Eukaryota; kingdom Metazoa; phylum Chordata; class Amphibia; order Caudata; family Salamandridae; genus Lissotriton; species Lissotriton helveticus. Next base: position 1,220,152,373 of record NC_136071.1, on the reverse strand, counting down.
AACTGAAAACTGACCCTGAACCCTAAAAATACCCCTTTACCCAAAAACTGAAAACTGACCCTGAACCCTAAAAATACCCCTTTACCCATGAACTGAAAACTGACCCTGAACCCTAAAAATACCCCTGTACCCATGAACTGAAAACTGACCCTGAACCCTAAAAATACCCCTGTACCCAAAATTAATTAATATTATTTAATTACCAATTAATTATTAATTAACAATAACAATAAAGTAAATATATTAGCACATTTGCTGTAATTAATTTAATTTAATAATTAATATTATTTTGCACAATTAATTAATTAAGAATAACAATAAATTATATATCAAAAAATTACTATAATTAATGTAATTAAATAATTAATAATAATAAATTACCAACTAATTAATAATTATAAATATGTAAAAAATTATAATAATTAATTAACTAATGAATAGAAATTAATTACCAATTAATTATTAATTAAAATATGTACAAACATATATCAATTAATTATTTATTATTAAATTACTTCCCACCCTATTCCCCTATAAACCCATAACCCGCTACAGAACATATTTATCTATTAATAAATTAATTAAAAATAATTAAAAATTAATTCTCAATTAATTAATTAATAATTCCTACTAATTAATAATTAATTTAACATAATTAAATTACTTCCCACCCTATTCCCCTATAAACCCACAACCCGCTACAGTAGTAAAGGACAATATTTAATAAAATAACATTAAAAATAAATAATAAAACATAATAAATACAATATAATATACACTAAATTTATTTAAAAATTGATATTAGTAACATCAAAGTTATTAATTTCGATATTATTAACATCGATATTTACAACTTCGATATTACTGATATCATGCCAATATCGATATTTAGACTGTCGATATTACTTACCTTCGATATTTTTGTATATCGATATTTAAACTTCGATATTTTTACATATCGATATTTAAAAATCGATATTTTGTCTGTGTACCGTCAGAGAGATCCTATTGGTACTTGCAGTTTATAAGTCAAAATCCGAACATAGAACAATGAGCTATTAACTGTCATCTAAGAGCTGCATGCCAACTGCAAGGTATAATTTACATCGTTATGGTTTTTTCCCCAGTCTTTGATTAACATAATGTTGCGAAAAGGGTTCACTTGAACAGAAATCAATTCTGGTTATTAAAGAGAACTTCCAACCATGGTATTACGTTCTAAATTCAGAGTTTGTGTTTCTCCAGATCAATCACTATTAAACTATACTGCCTACTAGTACGATTGTCATGTGACTCCTAGTCCTTTGTCTTATGTAAAATTTCCTATTGTGATTTCCACACGTATTATTGATTATCTCTGTGTAATGTGTGATATAAAGTTCTCTGACACTCTAAACTGGTATCAGTGGTGCTGTTTATCAAATTAAATGCATCTGAGAGAGAGTGTAGTTATGGAGACTTGAGGGGCACTGTTAAAGGGTGGTAGTGAGGGAATCCGTGGCAGAGCAAGTCATTGGGGGCACCAACATTGTCGCACAGGGCTCCACCAGTGATAAAATCTGGCCACATCTACTTCCTACAGTTCTAACACCAAATTAAAAGCGTTGATTTGACAACCCCTTGAATCTGTAGCATACCTTCAAGTCAATGTATGATTTAGCAGTGGTCTCGGTTGTTCTAAGACTGTTTTTGCTTATGTAAAATCTTTATTTGTTTGCAATGGTGTCTTGTAATTTTGTACTGTATGTGTTGTGTTTTTGCACTTAACATAATTCTGGTGAGTAAAGAGCACACACACACAAAAAAGATTGTCCTAGTCTCTTAGCATGGGAGTGTGGGATTCTGCTGAGAGGACTTACGTTAAAACAAATTACATAATGTCATCCTAAGGTAGCACAATAATGGCACAGAAAGATAAGGGAGCGTTTTGAAATGTGCAATTATATCCATGGTGTTAGAGGTTTTCTCTTGTGTAATTTTATATTTTGAATGATCCCGCCCCTCATTACCTCAACAGGATCTCCCCCCTTTATGAGGCAGAACTGGAAATTGTATCATGCACTCATCTGGAAGCAATCTGTTAACGAGGAGCAAATAATATACATCTTTGTGAGACCTGCACCTAGCTTTTCCATCTAATGAGACAAATGTAATCCATTTAACAGTTTTAAAATATATGGACTTATTTCATTTCTATATTTATCTTTTTGTCCATGTTACTGATATCCACATTAGGTCTCTTCAGGGATGCCAAATAAGATCAATAGTCCTGCGATGTCACTTTCTATGATGTCACTTCTTGTGATATTACCTAGGGCGGAGGAGCGACGACCCATTACTTTTTCGCAAAAGCAGAAACACAAAATGCTAAAACGACCATTTTATGTTTCTGCTTCTAGCACTGCGAGAAAGCAGAAGTGTTTCGTTGGGGGCGGGTGGGTCTGTTTTAGGGGAGGGGAGGATTGCCTTGCCAACTGCTAAGGGCGCTGACTGTTCGGCCAAACCAGTCTTGCACACTCTGGCCATTCTCTATGTAGGCTGCAATGCAACCTACATGGGGAAAATGGCCTCCCCATAGGCGCCTGGCTGGTCGGCTTCCTGTTCTCCCCCCCCTTCCGAACTGCCGCGAGATCCTCCACCCGCGAGTCATGCCGGCTGCGACTGGAAGATACATGCAAATTAGAGGGGCCTCACATCTTCTCTTTCGCCCGGGGCCCCAGGAGTTCTAGGACCGGCCCTGACTGGCCCATTCACTGTCCAGACTTCAGGGACTGTTAAACTATGATAAGATGTCTTCCCAGGGAAAAGGCAGACACATTCTAACAGTATGTGGGAATGCTTTGCTTTTTTATTACTTTGTTGAGTAAAGCAGATGCTTTAGCCTTAGAACGTTTGTGCCAGTACCTTTCTTTGCACTTTGTGGATCGTTTTTACCACTACACAGGCAGTCACAATTGCAGCTAAAAGGGGCTTGATTTAAATCGTGCAGCAGGTGCAGTGGCACCAGGGTTAAAGGTTGTCATAACTCCACTAAACACCAAATATTGCTATATTTTACTACTAAACAGTCAGTGAGTATTATTTTGTCGTTTATTCTGTTATGCACGGCTGGGTTGAGTATGTGTGTATTATGTATGTTTATATATATATTATATTGATTCACCTAAAGAATTAATGAGCAACAATGATGGGGGTAATAATAGCAATAGTGAATGATGTGATGAACAAGCATGCCCCTAGGGAAATTAGAGAAATGACTAGCGTATACTCAAACACATACACCGATCAAGAGTAACACATGGTATGCACATATGAAAAACATTGGAGAACAGACCATCATGTTACGTGTGCTCATTAATACCTCACTCAATAGCTGCCCCAATTCAATACTTGACAAAAGAGGCAGACCCAAACATCACCCTCTGCTGGATACATTTGCTGCCTGAAGAGTAGGAGGTCAAATACAGCCCTCTTTATTCCAAGGCGCAAACCGATTCACAAACGCCTCTGCATACTGGACGAGTAACAGTTTAACCAAAACTATAACAGACAGAATTATAATGCTAGAAGAGATAGGAAGAAGAGGACAGGTATTAGGAAGTTATAAAAGACATTAATTCCTGAAAGGATATATGATACAGCGAGGAAAGCCAGCAGAGAACGACCCATATCTTTGATGTAATAATTAAAAACATTCCTGAAACTCCCCAATATGGGAGTGAAATCAAACAAACAATGCTAATCAAGGTATCCATTTACTCACAGGAGGGGGGCAGTCACAATCTCATAATTTCTTGTCAAGGAAGGTCTCTGTGGGAGCAGGGGCGAAACGGTACCCACACAAATGAATGAAGGCCTATTTGGAACACATGCCTCTAGTTACATCACTGTTTTTGATTGAATCTTTTTATTGGCATTTGGAAGGGTTATACATCTTCCGCCGCTGATAACATCCATGAATGTATCACTCAAGTATTACAGTATATGGTGCGTTCGGAGGTGACAAATGTGAGTCCTGTTAGGAGGGTTTGTACAGATGGCGAGAGGTACATTATGCAGTGGTATATTACGGACTGGAGGATTGAGTCATTTTGGATTTTAATTAATAGGGGAATCAACTGCAGAACTTTTATTCTTTACTTGAAAGAAGATGTTAATAAATGACCAGCCGGGTCAGAATTAGAACCGGCGGAGAGGTAAGGGATGCAAGGCATAATGTGTAGCTTAAAACTGAAGGGTTGAAACTCTGGATGAAGTGGTATGATCTACAAAATACATCAAGAATATTGGTTATGTTTCACTCTCCCTTATAGGTGAGAGGAATAGATTGAATTTGCGAGCCCGAAAGTAGGAACTGTGGAATTGACAGGGAGGTGTAGGGACATATCATGCGAGTGATGTGTAGGAGCATATTACGTGTCACATGTCTCAGATTGGTTCTCGATAGTCACGGCAAAAGTCGTGGTGGATTTTATTTTATTGAATTTATGCAAGTATTAGGCATGGTGGATTTGAAATTATTCAAGTATTGGGCACCACCGAATGAGACACTAGACTCAAGACGTATATCCAACACAACACTATTGGGATATATTAGCATAAGACTTTGACATCGTCATAGACCATATCACGTAAAGCATGGGTTTCCACCTTAAGAAGGAGGTTGTGATCTCTCCTCGCTATGTATGCGTCGTCCGAATAAGGTACTGCACAGTGGTGAAATGTTTCCTCACCATGTTTGAAATGCTGTGCACTATATTGTATACATGATTGGCTTTTGAAACTGATATCATGTTCTTTTAGCCCTGAAGAAGTCAACGAAACACATATTGGCTGGACGTAATGAATTAAAGACAAAGAAGACAAAATAACTAATCATTCTTTCTGGTGCAACTGTTAATATATTTTGTTTATGCATGCGTGTGCGAAGGATTGAATCTATTTTGTGAAAGACCTTAGGGTCAAAAATTGGCGGGTTTAGAGTGATTCCCCTCCCCTTAAGCACCGCAACTAATGGGGCCTGTGCTACAGGATTAGGATGTAAGTTTATGACCGCCAGGACTATCCTAGTACAAATAAACCCCAATAGGACATTGAACTGAGGACATAAAAACTAGGGAATGCAGCTCAAGCGTTGTACTCAAGCGTTAATCAGCACAGGAATGGACACAATGAATAGAGACAAAGTAGCAGAAGAATTAATCGACAGTTTAGCTAACGGAAATACAGTGGGGATATCACTCCACAGTGGAGACCCGCAACGGACGAAAGATCTGAGGGAGAATGTCATTAGATTGGATGACTAAAGAAGAACAATCTCAAAATGGTGCGTTGGAGTCACACTCAAACAATACCGGAGACTGATAGAATCTCCAGAGGTCTCAGATCCCAAAGATTCCCGACTTATGATGACCTAGAAGATGATCTCCTAAAACTATGGGAAGAGGAGATAACATCCAACTCAAATAAACGAATGGGGATTGTGATAGAAAGCCCAGAACGAAAGGTTACAGTCAGAAATTAGCATCTTGGAAAGGGAAATTAGAGACCTAAACCTAAAAGAGGCGACAGATAAAAATGATGTCATCATGAAAGATTTACTGCAGAAACATCAAGATACCATTAAACAGAGAAAGGCACGAAAACTAAAGAGATTAGATTGTCTTATAAGGAAGGGAGGATCTTCATATTTGCAAGAAAATATGATCAGCTGTTGCAAGCAGATAAGGATAAGAGTGGACAAATCAGACGGGAGACGGGCTTGTCGAGTTCCACTTCTTTGCGTGCTGCGCTCACTAGTGAGAACGATATTGATACTACTGCAGGTGCATCAGGAGGCAATCGGACAGAGCGCTTTTTTGAAGGAGGTCCGAAGAATAAAGAGGGGGAACCAAGACCAGCACAGACGTGGGGGCTTAACAAGAAAACAGGAAATGGAGGAAGACAGGATGAAGTTGAAATCAGGGCACAAAAGTAATTATTCAACGCCTAGAACATGGGGGTGAAGTTTATAAATCTCTCCAACAAATCACTCACCTCAGACCTGATAACACTACTGGAAAAAGGTTTGGGTTTTTGTCTCAATGAGGAGGGGTATTTCTGAAAATGTTAAGTGGATCTTTTCAAATTTGTAAGGAGATTAAAACTGAAATTTTCTTTTAGTAAAAATCCTGTACATAATAAAACCAGAGTAAATATTCCATCTTCTATAGTGTCTGATACATTGAGTATACCGGATATACATGTCACTCAATTACTGTTGTCCATTACAGATCTAGAACAAGCTCCCAGCAACGTGGCCAGACTACTGGAGGACTTGAACATTGACACAGATCGCTCAATAGTGAGCAGTTTAAAAATGTTATCAAAATGTACTCTGTTCCTACCGGGTGGTAACACGATGGATACCTTCAACAAACCGTTTTTAGAGGATCTGGAGAAGCACAGTCGGAAACACCTAACTCACAAACACAGATTCAAAGACAATCTGAACAAAGGGAAACGTTCGGCACTCAAACAACCAGAATCGGACAGACTGACCATAATTAGAGAAGCAGACAAGGGAGGGAACATTGTCATGAAAAAAATGACTATGATCTAGAGGCAATGACACCATTGAATGACACTAGCTGTTACGAGAAACTGAAGTCGAATCCCATGTGGTCACTCTTGAGTAAAATCAATGCCAGTCTTAAGGAATGGCATGAAAATGGCCGCCTTGATGATGTTGAATACATGTATTTAAAAGTGGTTAGACCAACATTCCCACGTCTCTATGTGCTGCCCAAAATACACAAGCACCTACCCTTCCCACCAGGGAGACTGGTTGTGTCCAGCATTGGGGGCCGACAGAAAGATTAGCCAAGTATGTGGCCCTCTTCCTTAAACCATTAGTACGGAAACTCCCCTCTTTTATCAAGAACACCAAGCACATCTTAAGTCTACTTGCTGATTTACCATGGAAAGAAGGAATGATCCGGGCCACATTGGACGTAGTTTCACTATACCCAAGTATCAAATCGAACTTGAAAGCAATGGAATGATATCTCAACATGAGATCGGACTCTCAGTGGCAGCACACGGAAATGTTTTTGACTATGGTGTATCTGATACTTAGCAATAACGTCTTCCTTTTCGAGGGACAATGATATAGACAGACACAAGGAGTGGCCATGGGTTCCAAATTATCTCCATCCTTTGCAGACCTGTTCATGGGATGGCTATAAGATGAATGGATTTGGGCTCAAAACGGGGCGAATGGAACGACTCAGTCATAAATTGGGGACGTTACCTAGATGATTGCCTAATGGTATGGTCAGGGGCCTCGGCAAAGCTCATACAATAATGTGATTTCTTAAATACAAACACCATGGACATTAAATTCACTTACAAGTACAGTAACACTGACATAGTCTTTTTAGATGTGGAACTCTATGTGATGGGTAACAAATTACAGAGTAGTCAATATCGAAAACCTACCACGTGCCATTCCTTATTGCATGCCACAAGTGCACATCCCACTCATCAGATTCAGACTAATCCATTTGGAGAATTCATAAGAGTTAGAAGAAATTGCAGCGAGGAAGGTTATTTCAGGTCTTGTGTAGAAAGCATGAAAATATGCTTCTTAGCAAGGGGCCACAACAAACAAATAATTGGAAAGGCTGAACGTAGAATCCTGGGCATCCAGAGACGTGACACTTTAAAAGATAAATCGATAACAACAAATCAAGAACAAGAAATAAGACTTGTGACTAATGGTTTGTCAAAAACACCAATTAAAAGTATGATCAAACCTTGGGGAGTACTTAAGGCGGACAAATAACTAAAGATGTGCGCAAGAATGAAACCAAGGGTCACAATTTATCAGAGGCAGGACATTAAAATCAATCTTGAGTCTGAGCGTCCCTCAAGACAAAAAGACGGCAAATAGGCTTTCACAAAACTCATTGGGATTCCACAAATGTGGCTCATTTTGGGTTTGCAGATATGCAATAGACAAAAAAAAGACTTCAGAGGATACGATGAGAAGACCTACATAATCAGACGCAACATAAATTGCAATTCCAAATTTTTTGTCTACATTATTGAATGCAAATGCAAACGTATGTTTTGTAGGGAGCATAATCAGGGCATTGAGGGAAGGAATAAGGGCACACAAAATGACAGGACGTAAGATATCCCTTGGCAATGCATGCCATAGAGTGTGAGGCACAGGGACAACATAAACTATTTGCTTTCTAAGGGATCGATATACTAGTGTAAAACCCTAGAGGTGGTAATGGAGAACTAAAATGAAGACGCAGAGAGGCACTGTTGATAATGCGTCTTACATCTGTTGAATGGGGTCTTAATATGGACCATGAATTACAGTATTTCCAAGGACACTAGGGGCTGGGCTTTCTTTACAGACAAGGGGACAGGATTTTGGAAACAGACAAGAGGTACATGAAATTGTAAATGAATATGATAATTAATGTATCCGAAATGTATCACAAGGACTGCATGGATTGAAGATTGCATTACAATGCTCTCGTTACACAAACCTGGATGGCCGGAAATGGAGGTATCTTACAAAATAATTAAAGATAGAATAATTTAATGTATGGCAAATATATGTTTGCAATGTTGGTCTCATGGGTGTCATGAATGGAATACTGCAAATCAACAGTTACACTAAATTTATAACTCACTAATAGGAGTGGACAAATTAATATGGAGGGAAACGTGTGAATGGGTAACACATAGCCACTGCAATACGGACCAAGCGTACTATTGCATAGACAAATGATATATATGTGGTGTTTGATGCCCGTGAATGTAGGAGAAATAAACATGGAAGAGATTTGGATATGGGTCTACAATACAGGATGTCATGCGCTGCGATGATTGTGAGCTGTCCAGTTAACGAAGAAGAAGAAAGCCTAAAAGTGGTGAATAAGGTCACACTTCCGCTTCCGGGTGAAAGAAAACTACTCTGTTGCGGTACAATACAAACACAGGAGCGTACTTGCTTACAAGTATGTGCCAGAAGTGGATTTTGAAGCCATGGTTGAAGTTAAACATACACTTGGAGTACTGCTGTAAAACTAAACCTTTGTCATTTGAATACTTTGACTTGCAGGATTTTAAATTATTAAAGTATTGGGCACCACTATACGAGGCACTAGTCTCCAGAGGTATATCCAACACAACACTATTGGGATATATTAGCATAAGATTTTGACATCGTCATAGACCATATCACGTGAAGCATGGGTTTCCACCTTACAAGTAGGTTGCGATCTCTCCTCGCTATGTATGCATCATCCGAATAAGGTACTGCACAGTGGGGAAATGTTTCTTTACCATGTTTGAAATGTTGTGCACTATATTTTATACATGATTGGCTTTTGAAACTGATATCATGTTCTTTTAGCCCTGAAGAAGTCAACGAAACACATGTTGGCTGGATATAAAGAATTAAAGACAAAGAAGACAAAATAACTAATCATTCTTTCTTGTGCAACTGTTCATATAATTTGTTTATGCATGTGTGTGCTAAGGATTGAATCTATTTTGTGAAAGACCTTGGGGTCAAAATTTGGCGGGTTTAGAGTGATTCCCCTCCCCTTAAGCACCGCAACGAATGGGGCCTGTGCTACAGAATTAGGACGTACGTTTATGACCGCCAGGACTATCCTAGTACACATTCACTCCAATAGGACATTGAACTCAGGACATAAAAACTACGGAAGGCAGCTGAAGCGTCATACTCAAGAGTTAATCAGAACAGGAATGGACACAATGGATAGAGACAAAGTAGCAAAATAATTATTCAACAGTTTAGCTAAAGGAAATACAGTGGGGATATCACCCCACAGTGGAGACCCGCAACGGACGAAAGATCTGAGGGAGAATGTCTTTAGATTGGATGACTAAAGAAGAACAATCTCAAAATGGTGGGTCCACCTTACGAAGTAGGTTGCAATCTCTCCTCGCTATGTATGCATCATCCGAATAAGGTACTGCACAGTGGGGAAATGTTTCTTCACAATGTTTGAAATGCTGTGCACAATATTCTGCAATGATTGGCTTTTTTAAACTGGCAATATCATGTTCTTTTAGCCCTGAAGAAGTCCTGGGGTATTCCCCATTCGACGAAATACGTGTTAGCATTTTTGATACAATTCGTCCGGGTGACATTGATTCAAGTCTGCGTACCCATGATCATTTGTTGTTAAAAAGAAAAATCAGTATTGGCAATTTTGTTGTTGTTTGTTGAGATTGGCTCAGCCTTACTGATTAGAGCCCAACCCTTATTTGTTAAAATTAAATTATTCCTAGGCATGTAACTCACCGAAAGTTATCTACTTTTATGACACGTTTTCATTGTTGATTTATTTTCACTCTAACGTCAATTAAGCACAAGAATAGTCAAGGTGGTAAATTGCATCAATTATACAAGATATTTCTCTCTGTATGTAATGCTGATTATCTGTTGGTGACTGTATGAGTCACTTGTACTTTGAAAACCAATAAATAAATGAAAAACAAAAAAGGTAATTGAAATATCTTGGTGAGTCCATAGGCTCCTGCAGTTTCTGGTTGCAGATTGATGGTTCACACCCAGAATAGAACTCAAATATGTACCCAAAATATTTTCAAAATCCCGGATTCTAGTTTCCAATGCCCAAATTCGGATGGAGTGACGAGCGATTACGGTCAAGGCATTTGTGGTTTGGAGGCGTGAGTATCAATAGGGAGAACATGCCGTGGTTGTGAGAGTAGAGTGAGTGTGCTTTCTTGCAGATAGAATGAATAAAACAAGAAAAGCATTAGGAATTGATTTTGTGAAGAAGTTGATTTCTCATAGAAGTCGAAATATCCCAGGATAATCTAGTTTTGCAAAGAGGTCAGTTGACGGGGAGTGTGAGGCCATCACTTCGCTCAGTAACTATAAGGACAATTTCTCTGTACATCAATGATGCTGTGGAAGCCTTAGAACATTGGAGAAACGATTCCCCGGTTCTGAATAAGAATATTAGGAAGATACCAATTTTACTTTTTTCAGATGACTCACTTCTTATATCTAAAACACCTATGGGTCTCCAAATCTTAATCAATACGTTTACGTTTTTGTAAATTAAGAAGCCCTGAAATAAAACATTAGTAAAACTAAGTATATGGTGTTTGAAAAGACTAAGAAGGAAAGTTGCATAATCCATGGCGGTAGAAAGGCTCTGGATTGAGTACACAACATTGATTACTTAGGTGTTAGACTCATGGATAACTTAAGGTTTAGGAGCCAATTGGAAAAAGCAACATTAATGATTGAACCTAGATCCAAAGTAATTTTAAGGTTTTATAACCAAACCACGTCGTTTAAAATTTCTCCCACCGTGGAAACGTATGGTGCAAGGGCACAGGGAGCTGCTCTCAATGGGGCAGAGATTTGGGGCTTCAAATTACATTCATTGATGACCGCTGAAAATAATTTTTGTAGGAAACTATTAGGTTAACCTTCCAGCTCACCCCTAACACCTATGTATTTTGATGTTGGGATGAAAGTAGTCTTTGACCTGGCTGTTTTAAAAGCTCTAGCATACTTGATCCGACTCTGGATTACAAGAGAACTTGGAGTTTTTAAAGACTAATTGTTAGAGCTATCGAAACTCCCAGGAGCCAGGAAGATACCATGGGTCAAATCTGTCTCCGGTTGGTTTATCCAAACTTGGAATGCAGAATTTGCGGGACGACCCTATTACTATTACAAAAAATGACCACAAACTGTTAAAAGATAGATAACGGGCCTACATCGATGATCATTATGTAGCTAACCGTTCTAGTGGGTCTGCAATTACTATTACTACATTTTTAACTTTTAAGCAATTTCCAATGTTTGAAGAATTCTTAGATCTAATATTCCCACCATTAACTAGGAATTTGAATATACGATTTTGTTATTGAGCTCTTCCCCTAAGGTCTTTTACAAGTAAATGGTGTACAAATCAAGATCTTATAATCTGCCCTGCATGTGGCCTGAGTAACGAAGATGAGAAACATATATTGTTCTTTTGCAGAGAGTACCTCACTACCTGTCTCAAATGGTTAGCTCCAATATGCCACAACATGGGTACTATTTGGAAGCTTTTAGGATTTTAAAAAGGGACACATCGCTAAGAATAGTATTTGCTGTAAGCAAAGTTTTACAAGCAGTGTGGGTTAAGAGATTCACATTTTTAAATGCTAATGGTTAATGTCTGTACCAAATCAATATACCCCTTCTATTGAAATATTGTTGCTTATTTGCACTATGCATGGTCACTTTATGATTTTATTGCACAGCCTCTAATGCCCACATGAGGATGTTATTTTTGTAAAATGCATAGGAATCCTATAGTAGAAGTTTCAGATGCAGCTTAGGCAAAGAGAACTATAAGCCCATATCTATTTGTTTCTATTGCTTGTTTTTTTAATGAAACACATACACAAATATCCAGCATTTTATCATCTGTTGCACTTTGTACATTTATTTCTTGAGTTTATATCATATTTTTACTGCCTGGAGGAAGTAAGTATGTCAGTCAAATATTCAGTTCAGTTCAATAACTTTTATTCGATTATCAATTGTATAATCATAAAAAGTACATAGAAAAAAGTTTTCATCACAAACATAAATTTAAAAAAGACAAGGTTAAAAAAGATACTTAGCAGAAGCTTATGATTTAAATGTTTCTGATCAGTTTAAAAGTTTTTGACGTAATGTGATGATGGCTTTAAGAAAAGTCACTATGGATTTAGCTTCATGTGGTGTGTTCAAGCTCTGCAGAAAGAGGAATGCGGAATAGCACTGTCTATGACCACTGGATCGAAGGAGTGGGATAATCCATGATTTACGTGGAGATTTGTAATATTTACAGAACAAAGTAACATGGATCGTTGTCTGTAGAGAAATTCCATCGCATGGACAGTTCATCAATTTGCGGGACCAGGTTTGAATTTCCGGAAAAGAGACTAAACGAAAAAATGTGTTAAAACGGAATCTTGTTAGTAAGAATTTCTCATAGTTTGACAAAAAGTAGGACTGAGAGGTTGTATTGCACAAATTTGTTCATTTGAAGATTTTGTGATCTCAGCTTGGTTTCGGAGCTCTCTCAGGTGTGCCAAGCACATTGATTTTAAGGGTTTCCTGGAGATATCTTCGATAGTAGCAGGATCTTCAAAGTAGGACTTGCCGCCGAGGTCATTAAAAAAGTTCCTCACATAAATCAGCCATGGGATCTTATGCTAGTTGGATAGAGCTAAACAGTCTGTAATGAGGGAACGGGTTAAGTGACACTCAGGTTTGGTCCATATACGTTGCCACAGTAAAATGGGTTGAGAGCGTATAGTGTCAGTAATATGTTCCATGCCGAGCTCATTGTGCGAAGCAAAGGTCGGGGGGCTTTGCGGGAGGGCTAGGACATATTTAATAAAACCGTTCTCCGTTACTTGTAGATGGTCTATATGGGCATACCCCCATACGCCTGCTCCGTAAGTAGCCACACTGTGGCACTTGGCGTAGTATATTTTCAAAAGTTCAGGTGGCGCGGGTTTCCCCAATTTCCTCGAGAATGAGATCAGGGCCGATGTTGCACGACGAAAGTGAAGGTTTCTAGTGGCAGTGGCTTGACGCCAATTTAACGCGTCGTCCACCAAAATTCCTAGGTAGGGGTAGACTGAGGTTTTTTCCAGCTTCGTATTATCCACCAATATCGATCTATGGTTTTTAACCCTGGGGCCAATGTGCAAAGTAAAGGTTTTCTTTATATTAATTTTGAGGCCAAGTGAGTCCATGAAACTGCTATATTTGTTCATTTGATTCTGAAGTTGATTCAAAGTACGGGCTAAGATGACTGAATCATCGGCGTATAGCAGTGTAGGTATCGGGCGGTGGTTTATCTGGGGTAGATCCTGGCTCCCTTCCAGCATGGCCTGCTCTAGTCCATTGGTGTAAAGGTTGAACAGGAAGGGAGCCAGTACGCAACCCTGTCTTACGCCCTTTGTTATTGGAAATGAGCGGGACAGCTCACCGTTGGTACCGAATCTAACTCGCCCAGAGGCATTTGAATAGAGTTCGCGTAGGAAGACTATTAATGGGGGGTCCACTCCAAGGTCGCTGAGTATTTTCCAGAGTTTTCCATGTTGGACGCAGTCAAATGCCGCGCTGAGGTCGACATAGACAAGGAAGATGTTACCTCCTTTGGCGCCAACATATTTCCCAGTCAGGAGGGCAAGGTTGAGGGCCTGTTCCACGGTCCCAAGCCCCTTCTGGAAACCGTATTGCAGGTCGGTGATGATGTTGTTTTCCTGGGCCCAAGATTGTAAACGGTCCAGGAGCACTCGACCTGCAATTTTACCCATGGAATCCAGAAGGGAGATTGGCCTGTAACAGGCTGGGTCGTTGCGGTCGCCTTTTTTAAAGATGGGTAACAGGGTTGATGTCGACCATGACTGAAAGAGCCCAACCGAAGTTACTGCTGCCATAACCCGAGTGATTATCGGTGACCAAAATTCTGTATTATGGAGGAAGATGTCCATTGGAACTCCATCGGGGCCCGGAGCCTTGCCTGGTTTCGATGCCTTGATTGCTTTGATGACTTCGCTAAGTTGGAAATGAATATTTATCGGATAGATGTTATTCTTCGATATGTGGGCATCACTTGGTATTGGTCCGATGTCTGCTGCAATTTGGGCTGATGGACCAAAGATTTTGGAAAAATGCATGACCCAGTCTTCTTCAGTTACTGCCACATCTAGGTGTTTGCCTTCAATACTGTCGGCCAGAAAAGGCTGCTGTCGTGGAGTTGTGACCATAGATCTTGTTTGATTTCTTTTTTGCGTTCCCGTCTGGCTAAGTTGTATGATTTTCTTAGGTTAGAAATTTCCACGTGATCTCTTATAGGTCTATGTAAGGCTTCTTTTAGGCTTGAAAGGGCCTTCCGACAGGCTGCGTCGAACCATCTCATAGTAGAGGGCTTATTGTTTTTTAGCTTGACAAAGAGTTCATTACTGATTGTTTCTTGGATGTTGTGAAAGCTATTAACAATTGTTCGAGGTGTAGTCTCTAAAGATATGCATTCCAGTATCCAAGGCTTAGATTTTTTCGAGGATCCTCTCTGTCATCTCCACCGGGTCAGTCTTGGCCCATTTGACCGTGTAGCCATTCAGTTTATTCATAGTTAGTGAGTGCTGGTTTAAAAGACTCGATTTTACAGAGTGTGCATTGACCAATTTTGGGGTAATTCTTACACTGAGAGGGTAGTGGTCACTCATTACATTTGTCCCAGTTGCAAAGTTTGTTAGTTGCCCCTTGAGAGACTGGGAGGACAATATATAGTCTATGGTTGTTAAGAAGCCTCTTCCATGAAAATTTGGCAAGAAGTCTTGCTGTGGGTCTACTAGTTCATTTGCAAAGTCCAGGTCTAGAGAGAATATAATCTCATTTAATTTGTTGCCACAGGTCGAGTGGGCAAAGTGGGGCATAGGACTGCCAAGTTCATTTTTCAAGCCACAGATTCCACTTTTATAGTTGAGACACAGTGGGAGATTAAAATCACCGCCCCATATTAAGTGTGCTGTATTTTGATTAGGATCATTTTGCAAGGCTGTTAAAAAAGTAGCAATCTCTGTTAGGATTGTCAAACAGTCCAATGTACCTGAATTATTGTAGTAATTGATAAGAATATAAGTACAATCTTTTGTAAAATTTGTTTGCATGATTTGGTAGGTCGAGGATTCTTTTAGCATTTTTATGGATGTACAGGGGAGAGTATTGGCAACGTAAATCATGAGACCCCCCTTGGGCCTGCCCATAGCTCCCTGCACTGCTGAGGTGAAGAAGGTTTTATATCCCGTTAGATGTTTTGGAGTTGTGCACCATGTTTCTTGAAGACAGAGTATCTGATGTTCCCTTACTGTTTCAGACCATGACTCTGATGTTATTTTGGAGGACAGTCCTGCAACATTCCAGTATATACTGGAAAGGTTCAGTTTTTTAAAATCAAGGGATACGTATGGGACGGGGGGTTCCCTCGAAGAACTCTCTGTCGATATCTCTGTCAAGATCAGAGGAGGGATAATGGTATCTCTCGAATCGTTTGGTCGATGGGAATTTGGATCTGTCCTATCCCTAGGGAAAACGGAAACTCTGGTCGTCGCTCCGTTAGTAGAAATGTGGGAGGTGTCTACCACAGTCACTAGCTTAGAGTTTATGTTGATAGGCGAAGTTTGTTTTGCTTGGCTTCCGAATTTGGGTGGGAATAGGTGGTGTCTAGGGTTTGCTAGTGAGGACATGGTGTAGATGTTTTTACTCTTTGGTTGGGACCTAAACGGTCAATCCACCATCTCTAGGCAGTCAAAACGGTTTCCTGTTGGAAAGCCCTGCCAGCCCTCCTGTGGATGATAGGGTCTGCCTTGCCAGGGCTGCCTTTGCCAATCTCTAGATCTATTTCTATTTCCATGGCCGTAGGTATAGCCCACCTGTTTCCATTGATCTTCTTGAGGGTGGTGCCAGTTCCAGGTTGGGATATATTGATGTGAGTTCAATGGCGGATAGAAGAAAGAAAGGTGTTGGGCATCTATTCCACCTTTTTTCTCCAATGAGGGCCAGGAGCAAATGTGTTCCACGGTAGATGGATCTCTGCATGTTACTATAATGCAGTCTCCGTGGATCGACTTAGGTTCTTCACTTACCCATGTTACTCTGCGGACTGTAGAGATCCCTCCGGAGTGGTGAGGTTCTAGTGGCCTATTGATACTTAGCCATTGCATGACCTTATTTTTGAGTGACCAGGCAGTTTCTGTCATACCTTCCATTAGTTCAGGTACTCCAGTAAGAATGATTATATATGGGGTAGCCTCTGGCGGCAGATGGACTGGACGCCTAACTCCTGGTGTCTTTTTTGGGGTCTTTTTAGATATCAGCTGGGGTAAGACCGTTGGTTTGGAGGATATAGGTGTCGATTTATTTATAGCATGATTCGTGATTACGTTGCCTGCTGTATTCCCTGTTGTTCCTGGTTTTAACCGACCTGTACTGGGCGTGTGTTGGGGCAGCTCCGTAGTGATTTTAGGCTTTTGTACACTAGGCATTGAATTTTGAAGGTTTTGCGTTGGGACATTTTGTTGAGGTTTATGAGAAGGTGGAATGGTCGGGACTAATTGTTTTGTTGCTATAGGTGGTTGTGGTTGAAGAGGTGCTTTTGAGGGCTGAATAACGTTTCTTGTCCCTTGCTTAGCTGGATGTGAGTTTATAGTAGGATATGTGGATGAAAGAATTGCTAATTGGGCTTCCAAGTTCCTTATACTGATTTGTATAGGTTTCAGCTGCTGAGAAATGAGATCTTTGATTGAGGTTAGTATGTGGGATGTGGTTTTACAAGTTTTACAGGGTTTATCTATATCCTCAATGAGGATAGAAGGGAGTAAGAGGTTGGTTTCTATTGGAATTGTTGTCATTACTTGTGCGAGTTGCATTGACTGGTTGGATCGATCCCTCCCAGGCTCCCTCTCATGTCCTATAGGAATGGCAGGAGCTACTGCGTTGTCAGAAGGATTCGTACTACCTTGTTTGGGAATGGCTCCTTCCCTTACTCCTCGAAGATAATTGTCTATATTAGATACTGATCTTTCGAGTGTTTGACAGGCTTCTAGGTCGGGCGTTGCCTCTAGGTCATCAGATGATAGTGAATCAGACTCAGATTGAGTTACAGATAGATACACTGTGCAAGGGACTGTATTAATATCAGCAACAGTCACAGACATGGGAAGGGAGGAGGTAGGTAGGGTATGCTGGATAGGGGAAACTGCAGTTGCTAGAAGACCCAGGGACGAACGTTTTGCATTCATGAGGTCCAGTGACACTCTACGTTCGAGAAGAGAGATACTATGATCAATTACCTCGTTGGTCCATGAGATGAATTGGTCTATCGGTTCAGTAATTTGAGCTACAGCCAGGGCAGTTTTGGTTTTGGTTTTACTTCTGGTTCTACTAGGCATGGTGGACATGTGCAATAGTCCTGTGTGCTGTAGGATGGAAAACTTTTACAATAGGGACCAAGGGGAGTGGCCCGGACCGGCCTCTAACGGGCAACAACGGGCCCGCCCTTGGCCCGGGCTTCGCCCCGCGCGCGTCCGGCGATGCGCGTTAGTGGACTTACTTAAGATCCTGTTTGGATGGGAGGGGGCGCGGCTCACGCGGGAAAAGGACCCAGCTGTTGGTGTTGAATGCTGGTCCTCGCAGTCCCGGGGCCGTGCCTCTCGCCTCCTCTGCGGCCACGGAGTTGGTCTCCTCCTCCCACTGGAAACCAAGGGTGATTCAGAATCTTCTCAGCTACTCCTGTAGCGGCAAGCAGTTCACAGGGCAAAAACACCTCAGAGCGAGCTGAGTCAAATATTCATAAAGTGCACGAATGCCGAGGTGTCTAGGCGCTAAACGAGAATGTGGCATGTGTTGTCTAGGCACAATGACTGAACCTATTTGGGGGGAAATAGCCAAGTCTTAATCATTTTCCAAAACTGGAGCCTATTCGGCTGCAGCCCAATAGTGGTCGACAGCCTGTTCCAGAGTTTGGCTGCTCGATGGGATAGGCTTTTCCCTCCCCATCTGGCTTTTTGGATTTTGGGAACCTGAAATAGCCCAGTGCTGGCTGATCTGAGACTCTGTTGTGTTGAGTACCGGAGAAATAGTTTCTGCATGTCCATGACTCCCCCACCATATAGTGCCGGAACCATAAGAAATGATTTTAGTCTTTTTAAGAGGTGTTGATGAATTGCAACTTTAAATAGGACATTGTGATGATATTGTATTTTTGTGTGTACGGATTTCTTTTTATTTTTTACTTGGATATCAGGTATATACATAATTACATTAGCTGATTACTCTTACATTTGATTTACATCTGCAGCAGTGGTCTCAATAACAAATTCACCTGATTTAACAATACTATTTACACATTTACGTCTTTACACATATTTACACATTATTTATTTCCCTGTCTTTTTCATCCGAGCCATTAAGGCATCCCATAATATTCCTTTCCGCCCAGCTGTTAAACCTTTACATTTATATAGTAATTTCCTGCTGTCCAATATTCAATGTCCTTTGTACCCATTGTTTATTACGAGGGGGGGTTCCTTATCCTTCCATACCGTGGCTACCAACAATCTTGCCTCTGCAACCGTTATAAATACAAAATCTCTCTGTGGAGTATCTAATTCCACCCTATTGTCATAACCTAGTAGCATCAACGTTGAGGTAATTCTTATTTCTTTGTGCATTACCCACAGCCAAAAAATCTCTATTCCTGTTTTAGGCTCATCCAATTTCCCACAGGAATAAAACATATGAATACTATCTGCCCGTCTACTATGACATCTTGTACATCCATCAGTCTGACTCATTCCCCCGCCGAACAACTTTGCTGGTGTATAGTAAAGATCATACAGCGTTTAATACTGTTGCGCTTTCAAATTTCATGACAAGAAAACCCTGATCCCAATCTTTACTATCATATCCAAATCTACCAGCTTTTCCGACCATTTGACCTCTACTTTCTCCATATCATCTGGTAGTTTTAGCAGTAATTCCGCATAAAAATCCCTGATCCTGCATTCCGAACATTTCATTACTCTCAGCATCGGTACCTCAGCGAGACCCCTTATGCGATGGTGTATCTGTACATATTTAAACAGGAACTTCTATTTAGGCCAAACCTTTGAGCAAGCTCCATAAAGGTTGCTTGTTATTGATTATGATAAAGATCTGCCACCTTCTCAATCCCTGTCTGCTCCCATCTCCTGGCCATCCCATCATACAAGGCGTGTGGGAGATATTTCTGAATGCCACACTCAGGTATATATATTATATCTAGAAATTTGACATTGCCTAATTACCTTTTCCCAAACCTTTATTGCCCCCTGGACACACTTATACCGAATTCATTTGCTATTACTAGGTTCAGATTGCCTTTGAAAGAGACCTTCTGCCTGCTTCCCCATCGACAACTGATGATGTTGGGTATCTTCGATCCTCCAGCCCTGTTATTTTCTAAGAAATACAGGGTGCCAAACTGTTGTAAGACACAGGCCCTGTAGCAGGCCCAGTAGTAAAATAGTATGTTAGGGGCTCCCCCCCTCTTCTTTAGGCAAAGTCAAGAATTTATATACCGGTCATATCTTCTGATAGCCCCAGATGAACTTTGAAAACATAGCCTTGATTTTTTTATTTTACTCCCAGGTACTTCCAACGGTATAGCTCGCATTAGAATTAAAATCTTGGGGAATATCCGCATTTTTATTGCATTAATCCTACTTATTATCGTAAGATGTAGCTTGTCCATTCGTCTAAGTTCAGCCTCTATTTTCACCAATACCGGATCTAGATTGATGGCCCACAAATTACCAATCTGTGATGTTAAATTGACCCTTAAATATATGGTCTTCTCTATTAACCGAGGATCCTGCAGATGACATTGGGTAGGGCATAGAATTTGAGTTTAATCTTTATTGAACAAGTAGCCAGATTGCCTCCCAAACTCCACTGCTATACACTGTTTCTTTAATTGTCCCTTGCGAGTCTGATGTAACTATCCCGATATCATCTGCATACGCAAGAATCTTAGTCTTGAAGCCTTGTGTGATAATTGGTTTAATTGCCTGATTATTCATAATTCTAGCTATAAATGGATCGAGATAAAACACAAATAAAATAGGGCAATAGGGGCACCCTTGCCGCGTACCCCTGGACAGCTCGATCCTCCTTGATGTGTTACCCATCAGTTGGATCTGTGTATACGGTTTGTAATATATGGCTTGAATAGCCCTCAAAAACCCAGGCCCTAGCCCTCTTTCACCCAATGTACCCCACAGATATTGCCAAGACACTCGGTCGAAGGCTTTTTCTGCATCCAGGAGCACCACAGCCACTTCCATAGCCTCTGCTTCTGCTATATCTAGTATAGATATAACGCACCTAGTGTGGTCTGTGGTCCCCCTGCCAGGAAGAATAAAGAAGTGTTTCCGGTGGATGTTGGAGTCTGAAAAACTGGAATTGGTTGATTCCAATTTATATCGCAGAAAGGTTTTTCAAAAACTGGGCGAGATATAGAGCATATAAAACTTGTCTAAGTAGAGCTGTTTCTCAGGCTAGCGCACTGAACAGATTCTATAGAACCTGTGGGAGACGCCATTTTCTGTCGGTGTTCACGGTTAAAATCCCCCTTTCATTGTCCTACGCTGCTGAGGTGCTAGATATGAACCATTGGCTCTCCTTCAATAAGGCCGAAGGTAGAATCCTGCACCAAATTTGTAACCTAAACTCTCTGGCCGCCCCCCATGCTTTACACCTTGAAATTGGCTTATTCTCCTCATATATTATCGCAGGCAGCAGGTGCTGTGCCGCCTCAGCTGCCTGTGGACTCCCTGTGGCACATCTGTGCTGTGCACCAGCCAGCAGCTCCAGCCCTCCTCCTCGGTGGTCAGGTCTCTCGGGTGGAAGCTCATGTAAAAGGCCTCTCGGCAAGAGCCCTCACCCAGCGCTAGGTCTACCTGCTGCAGGCTTTGCACTCCTGCGGCTGTCATCAGCGTGGCCTCGTAGTGGACCTGCAGGTGGAGCTGGGGCAGGTAGCGGCCCCGCAGAAGGCCCTCCAGCTCCAGGTACACGGCGCAGCTGAAATAGTCTCAGGTGGCAAGGAGGGCCTTGAGCCGCCGCTCCACGGCCTGGTGCGCGGTCCGCACCACCTGCTGGACACTCTGCTGGTCCACCACCTCCACCAGGCGGCGCGCGGGGGGGCAGCAGGCTGCAGCCGCAGGCCTCTAAGCGGGCGGCCTGGGGCTGGCAACGGCCATAAACCGCTGGGAGGCGGTGCACTGGAGGGCCTCCTCGCCCCCCGGGCTCAGCGGCGCGGCCTCGGTGAGGTGACAGAACACCCACCGGCAGGCCTCCCCCACGAGGTCCCTGACAAAGAACAGCGCGGGGGTCGGCAGGGGGCTCGGCTGCGGCCATTGCGGGGTCCACACCAGAAGAAGCACAGCAGGAACCGGCAGCAAGGCGGAGCCAGAATCAGGGTCAGCTGTGCTCTGGCCGGCCCGGCCCTTTATATACCTCGAGAGCAACCGCTCACAGCTGAGGGGGCTTGTTTTTTTCTTTTTTCCAAGCCTGACTCGACGTGGCCCATAGCAGTTTTGTTTCATGTGAGAGCGCCAAGTAGTATAAGGTAATTACTGTGCAGTCTGAGTGAAGTACATTAACTGCCGCTCCTGTGATGGTCGAGCTGCTCTCCGTATTTAGGGAAGGGAAACTGCGCAGAATATTAGGGTGTCAGCACTCTGCTCTTTGCTGTCCCAGTGAGAGTCTTTTGGTCCCAGGTTAGTGTGGGGGTGCCTTGGTTTTTAAGTGGACTGCTTGACTTTAGGGGTGAACATGGTGGGGGGATTTGCCACTCATGTCCTGTGCTTTCGTACTCTCATTCGGCGCTCTAGTTCTTTTTGGGGGAGGGCGGTTGGTGGGGCGGTGGTTGCTGCTACCTTTAGGGGCACAGCGGTCCCCTGGCAGCGAGTGTGGCATGTCCGAGCTTATAATGTTGTGGGCTCTTTTAGGTATGGGACAGGCTCGGTTATTGCGGGGGCGTCCGTCTTGCTATGTTCTTGGCCCATATACCTCGGGGCGACCTGATTTGGGACTCTATCGCTAGTGCTGGAGGGTTGTCTGCTTGTTGGAATCGATGTGGTTCCCTGGGGTTCAGCAACTTATCTGAGTTTTGTTTTTTTTTAAATATATTTTTATTGATTTTTTGCACGTACGCACAGCACATTACAGAAGAAAAAAGAAAATCAGCAGAATTAGCAATTCACAGCACAAAGTTAAACTAAACACGAATATGTAACAATAAACATAAGCATATAATAGAACACCTCCTAGACATGGAACTACTTGTTGCGGGTTCTTATAAATAGCACAAATCGCGACTAGAAGCGCAAAGCAGCTGAGGGAGCCCATTCTGCTAGTCTATGAATTCAACTCCCAGCCATACCCTCCTTCCAAGCCCGTATTGGTTCCCAAATTTTCTTCCCTAACTGCCTTGCCCTCCTACCCCTTCTAGCATATATTCCTTTTTCTAAGTTATAAACAGCCAGGAGAGTAGCCAGCCACTGTTGCATTGTCGGAGGTATTTTGTCCAACCAAGTCCTAGCTATCGCAAGTCTCAGAACTGCCATGGCCACAAACAAAAATTCCTGATGCAAACTATCCAAATCTAAGCTAACTCCGAGTAATATCAGAGGTGGTGTAAGGGTGGTGTTAAGCCCAAGTGATCGGACCAAAAAGCGTTCCATGTCCTTAATCAGTGAGTGGAGTTGAGGGCAGGTAGCAAATATATGTATACTATCTGCCTCTGGAACATTGCATCGTGGGCAAGTTGTCCCGGAAGTTCCTCCCCACTGTGCTATCCGTGCCGGAGTATAATAGAGAGAGTATAATGTCTTGTAGTGCTGAGCTTGTAGAGAAGCGGAGCATAATACTGAGCACCCTAGCTCTAGAGAATCTTGGAAGTAACCTGCATCGATATCAAGTTTATTTGCCCACTTGTCTCCATGCTTACCCAAACCATCTTGCTTAGTCGCTGCCAGAGCTGCATAAAAGCTAAGGATTGAGCACTCCCCTCCCTTTCTATGACTTCCAAGATGTTGTTTTTAGTAAACCCCGAAGCCCCTCCCTTCCTATTGCTTAAAAAACTCTGTATCTGGAGTTATTTATAGAAACTCCTCCTATTTATCTGAAATTTAGCCTCTAAGCTTGAGAATTGAAGTATAACCCCATCCGGTCCCAGCAGGTCCCCTATCTTTACAATCCCCTTACTTGCCCAATCTGCCATAGTTGCATCAGCAAATATCAGTGGGGGTAGAGTTCTATTTTTATGAAGCCGCGTATATCTATTGAATCTCCCCAGGCCGAATTTCTTTAGAAAGGCAGTCCACATATTTTGTGCGGCCGAACAGTCTTGAACCTTGTCCTTTTGAAGTAGGAGTAGTCAGTACAGTTAAGAAAGGAGTTCTCTGTGTCCGTGCCAAGAATGGTTGCATAAGCTTTGGTAGAAGTCGATGTTATTTTAGGGTCTACCCCCCGCCTCCCACCAGGCCCTGCATATACTGCAATGCTGCAGCCCAGTAATAGAGTCTAAAATCAGGGGCCCCCCACCCTCCTCTAGCCCTAGGTAAAGTGATAAACCTATACGCCCTCCTGGTTTTTCCGTGCGCCCAGATAAACTTATTCAAGAGTGCCTCCAATTTGTTAAACCAAATAGCCTCAAATAACAAGGGTATTGCCCTAAAGAAATATAAAAACTTAGGAAGGATTAGCATTTTAATTATATTCGTACGCCCTACCAGAGATAAGTGGAGGTTTTTCATCCTCACTAGATCCACCCTAACTTTAGACATTAGGGGTGTCATATTCCGTTCCACTATCGTATCTAGATCTGCCGCGATCTCCACCCCCAAATAAACTGCAGCGGTGACTACCCGAGAGTCATTACACACAGCGTAGGGATTTTTAACTATCTGAGTCTTACTACTATTAAGCCTATAACCTGAAATCTCGCCAAATCTTTGTGCCTCCAACTCTACTTCTTCAATGGCTAGGTCGGGATTGGGAGTAACAATTGCCACATCGTCCGCGTAGGATAGCGTTTTAAATTGCATACCATTTATGCTTACAGTGGGAATATTTGGGTTGCCTTCTAATTTACGCAGAAAGGGATCCATATAGAGCGCGAACAACAGAGGTGACGAAGGGCAACCCTGCCTATTCCCCCTGTTGATCTGCACCAGTGCGGTAAGTCCCCTATTGATCCTAATCGGAGCTGTCGGTTCCCTATACAATGCTTGCATCGCACGGATAAAGCCATCGCCTAGGCCATACCATCTCAATACCTCCCAGAGGAAATCCCAGGAGACCCTGTCAAATGCCTTTTCTGCGTCTAAAAATAAGGCTGCCATAGGGTCTCCTGGGACTACGGTGGCATCAAACAAGGTAATACTACTGCAAGGGAGAAAGTCCACCCTAGCGGTTCTGAAAGTGGCCCATAAAGGGTCCAACGTTAATTAACGTACAACACGGAACTCACCAAGGGGTAGCAGAGAGGTCACACGGTACACAAAATATTAAATAAGAAGGTATAAAATCTTTATTTTCTTTTTATCATATTTTGTTTGTGCAAACTTAATAAAAAATTATTTGTATCCTGATACATTAATTCATTAGTTCATAAAACATATTTCAGTAAATACATAGTACAATCACCCCACAAAACCTCTCACCAAACACACACATCCTTCTCTTTCAATCACACTCAAACATTCACTGATATACCAGACACAAAATACACATTCCTCAACGTAATCCCCAGAGTAACAACAATAATGATAGGATCCTGCGGGATCTTCATAGCAAATTGCCAGAGTCCAAGTTGATGAAACAGGATCCAGGACACACGTAAAGCCAACGCGCGTTTCGGTGCTCAGCCTAGATCTACAGGCGCACCTTCATCAGGGCTCTCACGCCGAGGTAGTAGGGGACACAACACATAGGAAAATACCCCGTGGCCAATCTGTCATCAACAGAAAAGTTACATTTTAGAATACACCCCTTCATACACAGTTGCATAATTTTTCAATTTGTTCTTCTCATCTGTTAAATCAAACATGATTTTCATTCAATTAAATGTACATAATTAGTTCCACATAATGTGAGTTCAGTTATATAGTATAATTTATTCTGAGACAAACCCCTACTTTGGTGAGCTCCAATGTTGAGAGGATAACTAATAACATAGTACATATAGAAGCCATGTGTTTAATACACTAAAAAGAATTCCTGGAAACAAAAACATCTCATACATTTCCTATATCATCAGTCATCCTAGCAATTAATCGCCCAAAGATATTCAAGTGGTCACGGAAGGCAAAATTCATGGAAAATGGCAAAAGATTTGACTCATTATGTCAGTAAGGTGTATTTACCTCTACTCAGGGTTCCCTTGATCTGTATATTTCAACAGGATAAATTAATTAGCGATGACAGGCTCGAAGTAGATAGCAGGGTTCAACAGACTGGTCAGATAGCACCTAGTTGGAATAAGGCAGGAAAACCCAAAGAGAACGTTTCAAACAAGTTCGGTGGGTAGAACTGATTTATACATCCCTCAAGCGGTCAGACGCAGACCCTCTCTTTTTTACACGACTTACCCGCTGCAAGAGTATCTTTAGAGATGCGTCTTTCAAAACCCTTGTGAATAATTCGGATTCAACTTGCGGGCCGGTTCACGATTTCACCTAAAAAAAAATATATATATATACGTTCATCAATGTCGCCCCTACATCCCTTATTCCACCTTTGTTCGAGGGTTCGAAATATCGCAACATGCTACATTAAAGCGGATTAACAGTTCCCTGGCTCTTCCTTCCAATTCAAATTGGTAAAGGAAAGAGACTATCCCAGCATTCTCGTCAGAATCAGTAACCATGCAGCTATAGGAAACGGCTCAGTCAGACAAATCAAACGTACCGCATAAGTACCGGCACGGCGTGCTTCATTCTTTTCAACCGTCCAGAACGGCGGCTCTGCTAGAATTCCGTTGAAGGCTTTATTTTCACACATGCTCTATAAAATATTCAAGAGAGCACGAAGGAGAGTTACTTATGGTAAATTTACGTTAGGTTTTACACCCGTCTCTCGCAGAGATAACTTAAAACATAAAGCACCTCCGCTAGCATGGACGGGTGCTCACGAAGTACGGGCGGGATCACAAAAGAGGGTTTCCCCAACAGGAAAATAGACTCCAAAACGTCATATTAGTAGATGTTAGAGAGCCCCTCTTACCTAATAACGAAGGCTCAGTCATAGCAGATAGAACTCTTCTTAGCCGTTCCGGTGCTTGCAGGCATCAGGCGACCGTGCATCGCGTGTTCCTGCCGTTAAAGAAGGGTGTGGAAGACACACCCTCCTTTCTAGTCTCAAACACCTGCCCGCCCCTCTCAGGTTTCTCAGGGTCATCGGCAAGACCCGGCATGGGTCAAAGTATCAAACCAGTCATAGAAAAAGGTCAATCAGTGCAGTATAGCGGTTCTGTCAAAACATCGACAGAAAAGGCAAAGATGTAGTCTCGATACCCTTGAATCAGACACTCTGTATCAGTGCGCACAATATAAAAGGAATTTAGGCACGCTAATCATATTGCAGTCATACGGCAGGGTAATATTTATAAGAAACCCCACCATCAATTTCAGAATATGGGAAAAATACTAGAAAAACGAAGGAGATACAAATACATCTCATCAGAAGGCATTCTCCCAGGGACAACAGGCGTTCAGACCAGTTTTTGCCTAATCAATTTCAGAATATGGGAGAAATACTAGAGAAAACGGAGGAGAGACAAATACATCTCATAATAAGGCATTCTCCCAGGGACAACAGTCGTTAAGACCAGTTTTCACCGAATCCAGGAAGAAAATCCCCAAAACTTCCCTTTTCTTCCTTATTAGAGTCAGATCTTTTCCCGGAATAGCGCAAATTTTCTCGAGTATAGACCATCTCAGATCACCATCACTGTGGTTAGCAGTGCTCCAATGGGCTACAAGTGGAGCCCCACTTTTGCAGTTTCGAATACAGGATTTGTGCTCACCAAGCCTGGTTCTGCACTCACGTCCCGTCTCTCCCACGTAAGGGAGCCCACAGGGGCAAATGATGACATAAATCACATTTGAACTACGACAATTGCTCATGCCATTAAGTTGAATGGTTCGGTTGCCTATCTGTAATGTACTGCCCGTTATCATTTGCGGACATGCATGGCAATTTCCGCAGCGGTGATTCCCAGTCACAGGGGGATGACCCAGCACTCCAATTTGTTTAGACTCACTCGTGTTCTTCACAGTTCCTCTTACTAGGTAATTGCGCAGATTTTTATTGCGTCGAAAAGCAAAAATGGGTTTGGGGATCTGTTCTTCTGAATCATTAGCATTGAGAATATGCCACAGCGAGTTAACGACTTGTCTGATCTTATTGTTCATTACAGAATGTTTCATGATGCACACAATGCAATCCTTCTCAGTACGATCTTGTTCCGTGAACATACTGTCCCTATTAAAATATCTTGCTCTCTTGAAGGATTCTCTAATCAAACGGCGTGGATATCCTCTCTGCGACAATTTCTCTTTTAAAACATCAGACTGAGTCAGAAAGTCACTTAAAAGAGAACAATTCCTTCTCAGTCTGAGGAATTGACTGAAGGGTATGGAGTCGCGTTGACTACGTGGATGGAAACTTCCATACTCCAAAAGTGTGTTTTTTGCCGTAGGTTTAGTGTAGAGGGAGACATAAAGAGATCCCTCCGTATGCCTCACCCATACATCAAGGAACTCTATTTGGGCACAGCTGGCATTGGCTGTAAAATGCAGATTAGAATCTGCAGCATTGATCCATCTCACGAACTCGTCCAACGAAGCCTGGTCGCCACTCCAGATAAAAAAATATCATCGATGAAGCGCGACCAGGCTCGGATGTTTTAAAAAAAAATGGTGCTACCTCGTTGTAGATATTGATTGCTTCGAAATGGCCCATATATAAACAAGCCACACTAGGGGCACAGGAGGCCCCCACGCTTACTCCCTTCACTTGGTGGAAGTATTGTCCATTAAACTCAAAATAATTTTCTGTGAGAACAATTCTGAGAAAACTCATTATGGTGGCTGCATCGGGGAGATTGCCCTCACCCGTGACAATCTCTTCCACAACGGCCAAGGTTCGCTCCTGCGGTATGTTTGAGTATAAGGACT
Organism: Lissotriton helveticus; assembly: GCF_964261635.1. NCBI lineage: Eukaryota > Metazoa > Chordata > Amphibia > Caudata > Salamandridae > Lissotriton > Lissotriton helveticus. Next base: position 1,220,123,519 of record NC_136071.1, on the reverse strand, counting down.
CAAGGTCCATGGTTACCAATAACTCAGTAGTGGAATTAAAAGGAAGATTTTCCACTTTCGAGATAAAATGGCCTATGTCTCTCACAAAAGATCGAAGTTCACTGACCAGAGACTTCAGAAATGTGTCAATATATTTTGACAAAGGTTCTGTGGCAGCCCCAATTGTGGACACAATGGGGCGCATAGGGGTTCATCCCTGTTTTTGTGAACTTTAGGCAGCCCATAGATGATGGGCATTCTCGTGTAAGATGGAGTCAGATATTCCGCTTCTTTGGTACAGATGTGTCCCATATCCACGGCTTCAGTTACTCGACGGAGGATGCGCTGTTTCAAAGCTTCCGCCGGATTTCTTTGAATTCGACGATAGTGGGCATCAGAAGAGAGTAAAGAATTCATTTTATCAATGTATATAGATGTCTTAAAAACCACAATCCCACCGCCTTTATCACAAGGCTTGATGGTAAATTCAGAACAGTCACCTAGTTTTCTCAAGGCCAGATTCTCAGCACCCGCAAGGTTGTTGGTGGGATGAGGGACAGATTTTAACAATTTATTTACTCTATTAATGACAGCCTTCTCAAATACTCCAACTTCAGGGCCTATCGTATCAAGACTAGGGGTGAAGCTGGAAGGAGGTTTTAAGCCGGAAGCATTGTCAGCATCATCTAGAGAAGGACGAGAGATAAAAAACTGTTTTAGACGGATTTTTCTGAAAAAGGTGTGGATATCTTTCAGTAATTCAAATTTGTTAAGTTTGGTGGTCGGGACAAAAGAAAGACCTTGCGAAAGAAGGGCCATAGATTCAACCGAGATATCAGTTCCTGATAGGTTGAAGACTGGAATATTGCTCACCTTCTCCAGTATTGAGTGTTTCTGGTCTGAATGTATCTTTGAGGACGGCCCTGGCCCTGATTGAATTGTGGCCGATTTCTCAGTCTGTGGTTGCCACCTTGATTCGATAAAAAATGGTCTTGGTCGTTAGGTCTTTCAAAATGATCTTGACGTTTTTGAAAACCCCCGTTATATTGTGGATCTTGGTTGGGACCACTGTCGCCCTCCGAATCAGTAGTGTCTGAGAATGTCTGCACTCTCCTACTGTTTCCTCTGATGTTACTTTGGTTTCTGCTTCCGTAATCTGAGTTGGTATGGAATTCGGGATTTAAGTACGGGTAGGCCTTTTCTTGAGAGAATAGGCGTACATCCTTTTTAAATTTTTCTATCTTTCTTTTAATAAGATACTCAGCAAATGAATCAATCTCTAGGCTGATTTCTTCAAGTTTCTGCTTGCCCAAATCCACCGAATTCTCTTTTTTATGTTTCTCCTCCAACTCGTCTATTTCCTTAGCCAGTCTAAGACCTCGCGCGCCGTCTCTACTATGAGCATCATATAATCGCGCGAGCACCTATTGGAGATCAGGGCCCATTTTTCAATAAAATGACGAAGTTCCACAAACAATCCAGGAATATTCCTGACTCTGAGGCCAATAGGAATAGTTCCGGCCTTAAGATAATCAAGTATGAATTTCGCGTGGGCCTCTGTACGAAGGGACTTCTTTTTAAGATTGAGTAGTTTATTCCACTCACCTTCTATCCCTTTCGAAAGGGTGAAATGGCTACTAGTTCCCTCAGTAGCACCGATCATGCGCGCAAAATCATCGTCTGAGAATCCGAAAGTCTTAATGCTCTCCATGCTTAAGATCTAAGTCAAAAGGGCACTAAAGAAGACTCGAAAATAGTCACTTTTCTTAAGAATCTACCAACCGAACCACTCAGACTAAAGCCACTCACATACACCACTCTATTTACCTCTCATTCAAGCCAGATATCCAGGATTCCAGGTCGTACACACAAGCACACCCCACAGCACAGGGCTGGGAAATTCTACTAATACAAAAAGGGGGCCCCCTGTAAGAGATACGGGCAGACGTCAGGGGAAAATTACACTACTGCAAGGGAGAAAGTCCACCCTAGCGGTTCTGAAAGTGGCCCATAAAGGGTCCAACGTTAATTAACGTACAACACGGAACTCACCAAGGGGTAGCAGAGAGGTCACATGGTACACAAAATATTAAATAAGAAGGTATAAAATCTTTATTTTCTTTTTATCATATTTTGTTTGTGCAAACTTAATCAAAAATTCTTCGTATCCTGATACATTAATTGATTAGTTCATAAAACATATTTCAGTAAATACATAGTACAATCACCCCACAAAACCTCTCAACAAACACACACATCCTTCTCTTTCAATCACACTCAAACATTCACTGATATACCAGACACAAAATACACATTCCTCAACGTAATCCCCAGAGTGACAACAATAATGATAGGATCCTGCGGTATCTTCATAGCAAATTGCCAGAGAGTCCAAGTTGATGAAACAGGATCCAGGACACACGTAAAGCCAACGCGCGTTTCGGTGCTCAGCCTAGATCTACAGGCGCACCTTCATCAGGGCTCTCACGCCGAGGTAGTGGGGGACACAACACATAGGAAAATACCCCGTGGCCAATCTGTCATCAACAGAAAAGTTACATTTTAGAATACACCCCTTCATACACAGTTGCATAATTTTTCAATTTGTTCTTCTCATCTGTTAAATCAAACATGATTTTCATTCAATTAAATGTACATAATTAGTTCCACATAATGTGAGTTCAGTTATATAGTATAATTTATTCTGAGACAAACCCCTACTTTGGTGAGCTCCAATGTTGAGAGGATAACTAATAACATAGTACATATAGAAGCCATGTATTTAATACACTAAAAAGAATTCCTGGAAACAAAAACATCTCATACATTTCCTATATCATCAGTCATCCTAGCAATTAATCGCCCAAAGATATTCAAGTGGTCACGGAAGGCAAAATTCATGGAAAATGGCAAAAGATTCGACTCATTATGTCAGTAAGGTGCATTTACCTCTACTCGGGGTTCCCTTGATCTGTATATTTCAACAGGATAAATTAATTAGCGATGACAGGCTCGAAGTAGATAGCAGGGTTCAACAGACTGGTCAGATAGCACCTAGTTGGAATAAGGCAGGAAAACCCAAAGAGAACGTTTCAAACAAGTTCGGTGGGTAGAACTGATTTATACATCCCTCAAGCGGTCAGACGCCGACCCTCTCTTTTTTACACGACTTACCCGCAAGAGTATCTTTAGAGACGCGTCTTTCAAAACCCTTGTGAATAATTCGAATTCAACTTGCGGGCCGGTTCACGATTTCACCTAAAAAAAAATATATATATATATACGTTCATCAATGTCGCCCCTACATCCCTTATTCCACCTTTTGAAGACTTTGTTCGAGGGTTCGAAATATCGCAACATGCTACATTAAAGCGGATTAACAGTTCCCTGGCTCTTCCTTCCAATTCAAATTGGTAAAGGAAAGAGACTATCCCAGCATTCTCGTCAGAATCAGTAACCATGCAGCTATAGGAAACGGCTCAGTCAGACAAATCAAACGTACCGCATAAGTACCGGCACGGTGTGCTTCATTCTTTTCAACCATCCAGAACGGCGGCTCTGCTAGAATTCCGTTGAAGGCTTTATTTTCACACATGCTCTATAAAATAATCAAGAGAGCACGAAGGAGAGTTACGTATGGTAAATTTACGTTAGGTTTTACACCCGTCTCTCGCAGAGATAACTTAAAACATAAAGGACCTCCGCTAGCATGGACGGGTGCTCACGAAGTACGGGCGGGATCACAAAAGAGGGTTTCCCCAACAGGAAAATAGACTCCCAAACGTCGTATTAGTAGATGTTAGAGAGCCCCTCTTACCTAATAACGAAGGCTCAGTCAGAGCAGATAGAACTCTTCTTAGCCGTTCCGGTGCTTGCAGGTATCAGGCGACCGTGCATCGCGTGTTCCCGCCGTTAAAGAAGGGTGTGGAAGACACGCCCTCCTTTCTAGTTTCTTGATTAAGTTTGCACAAACAAAATATGATAAAAAGAAAATAAAGATTTTATACCTTTCTTATTTAACATTTTGTGTACCGTGTGACCTCTCTGCTACCCCTTGGTGAGTTCCGTGTTGTATGTTAATTAACGTTGGACCCTTTATGGGCCACTTTCAGAACCACTAGGGTGGACTTTCTCCCTTGCAGTAGTGTAATTTTCCCCTGACGTCTGCCCGTATCTCTTACAGGGGGCCCTCTTTTTGTATTAATCAAACAAGGTAATACCCTGCCTAATATGCTGAGTGGTGCCCTTGCCTGGAATGAACCTGTGCTGCGTTGAACTAACCATGCCCTCGATAACTCTAGCAAGTCTTTTGGCTAAAATTTTGGAGTAAATCTTTGCATCCGAGTTCATTAAGGTAATAGGCCTGTAAGACCCCTGAGCTGTGGATACCTTACCATTTTTAAGAATAACTATAACTTCAGCCCCTCCCCATGAGCTTGGACTTGAGTGCTCCTGCTGGGCCTGTAAAACCGTATTTAATAACTCCGTGATAAGGACTTCCTGGAATACTTAACTCAACGGGAATCTGGTCCGGGCCTGCCGCTTTAACTGAGGGGAGATCCACTAATGCTGAGGCCACCTCCTCCAGCTTAATTGGGGATTCTAGAGTTGCCTTCTCCTCCTCGGGCAACTTCGGGCTGGATTGTAATTATGATAGTCCTTTATGCCTATAATTCCTCCACCCTCTTCTATACCATAAAGATCTGTGTAAAACTGTCTAAACACCTCTCGAACACCCTCGGGATCGGATACCATGTTTCCTTGCCTATCTAGGATGCCCTTAATATCTCCTGCTGCAGCTTGCTGCCGGGTGCGGATTCCCAAGATATGCCCAACCCTCTCACTCAATTCGAAGGATTGTTCCTTCTTGGCTAAATAGTTAGCTGCAGTTTTGCTAGCAATGCCTTCTATTTCTTAAAAAGTGCTGCTCCAAGGGCATACCCTGCTGGATTAATAAATTCAGATCTTCCTCCGCCACCTTTCTCACCAATACCTCCACTCTCATCCTCTGGGATTGCTGCTTATGAATTGAATAGCTAAGTGTCTCCCCTCGAGTTCCTGCTTTGAATGCATCCCAGGCATTACCTGAGGATGTGCTCCCCCTGTTAAAAATCTAAAATTCCTTTATACAGTTACTCATGTACCTAAACAAAACCACTATCTTTCAGGAGGGCTCTCTCGAATGTCCAGGTATTTTGCTTAACAGCTACCCCCTCTAAGTGGTCTGAAATTATCCGGGGGAGCTTCTCAATTTGGGATCTGTGTAATAAAGAGTTATAGATTAGAAAATAGTCTAACCTTACAAGGATTTTGTGTGGAGCTGAGAAGAAAGTGCTACCATCCAGCTGCGGATGCAGTTTGGATTAGAGGTCCAACAATGCGTTATGTTGTCCATAGCTGTTAGAGCACGAAATGATCTCTTCTTCCGCCCAGTGTACCCTCGCCCTATTTGGATCTCATAGCCTGAGGGGTTATTAATGTTAAAATCGCCACAGCATATAATCGATTCAGGCCAACCGGCTAGTTCAGTGTCCAGGTATTCAAATATATCCGGGTAGTCCTCTGTGGAGCCTTATATCGAGACCAGAGTAAACGTCTCCCCTCTGAATACTAATTCCACTATAACCCACCTTCCCCACTAATCCTCAGCCTTCCTAGTCACTAAACAGTCCCTCCCTTTGCCCAGTATAGCTACCCCTCTTGTTTTAGATCCTTGCTTTGTGTGAGCTAATAAGGTAAATCCTAGTTGCTCCAGCAGGAATCCCTTCCCTCCCTCAACATGTGTTTCTTGTAAACATACAAAATCCAATTATATTGTTTTCAATAGAGCAGTCACCCGCAGCCTTTTCTGGACATCATTCAACACGCACACATTAATTGAGGCCATTCGGCAAGACTTTAAAATGTGTCAAACGGTTGTTCTAGCTTCTTTACCAATTTTTCATTTAAGCAAAACAAGAAAGTGCTGTGCGTGCCCCCCTCCCCCCGCTCCCCTTTCTCCCCTGTCTCCTTCCTCCCCTATACCTCCCCCCCCCACGGGCAAATAGGTCAGCCATGACCTATGTGTGGTCGCTAAAGGATGTAGCTGTCGCCTCTTCCTCCCTCCCTCAAAAAAAAAAGAAAAAAACCAAACCAAACAGAATGCTATCCACCCCCTGAAGTCTAACGTTGCAAGCCCTGTGTCCTCTATGATGAGACGCTACAACCAAGCCTAAGAAATGCCATTATTCTTCTCGTCCCCCTTCCCTGTATCCTAGCACCTCCACCATGTATTCCTTTGCCTTAATTTCGGAAAAAAACATTTTCGTCCCACCTATGGTAATCACTTTCAGCTTAGCTGGGTACAACAAATAGGCTTCTGTACCAAGGGCCTGTAGGGGGCCATTAGCTGCCTCAATCTCCACCTATGCTCCACAGTAACATGGCAAATATCGGGCCTAGCAAAAAAACTAACATTATTAAAAGATCGCTTAGCCTCCGGTTTTGCTTTCTCTAAGATTAATTGTCTCAGCAGAAAGTTGCCTACAAATATGAGAATAGCTCTAGGCCTACCCTCTTGGGACCCGCTCTGCCCTCTCTTGTTTGTGAGAGGGAAGCAATGCGCCCTCTGGATTTTGACCTCCCACTGCCAAGATGATAGCTCCGGAAAAGCCCCTTTCAATAAGTTCACAACAAACATCATGGCATCTTGTCCTTCTAGCCCTTCCACCACACCCAATAGTCTAGTGTTATTGCGGCGTTGACGGTTTTCATAATCTTCCATCTTCCACTGCAAATCCTCCGCCACTTTCTGCTGTTCTTGTTTAAAGGTATGCAAGCTATTGAAATCGTCCTCCAGCTTCCCCGTCCTTTCTTCTACTTGAGTGACCCTTTCCACGACCTCGTCATAGAGTTTATTCATATTTCTTAGGGTGTTCTGTATTTTGTTTTGCCCCCTGGATTTCAACCCTAGCCTCACTTTGCATGGATTTGAGGATACTGAATAACAAGTCCAATGAGACTGGTTGGGGTGACAAATGGGGTGAGACCTGTCCCCCGGGTAGGAGCGGGATACCGTCCATGTCTTGGTAGGTCTGCGAGGTGGCTGAGTAGGCCCACAATAGTTTTTTGGAGGGGTCTGAGGGGCTGGCTGAGGGGTTGGGTTTCCTCCTGGACCAGCGTTTTTTTTGTGTATATTTTGGAGCCGTGGAGTTGCTCCCTGAGTCAGTGGTCTCTCCTGTGCTTCCCTCATCCGTGCCCAATGTTTCAGAATCTTCATTGACCGAGTAGAAGCGGTCTGGTGGCTGCCACCGGCCCAATTCTCACACTGTCTAGCTAGATTTGCTTCTCGTTGTAGGGCCGCTAAAGCCGGGTCACTCCCCCAAGTGCTCATTACGCCACCTCCACCTTGTCCCCATCTGCCCATTCAGAGACCGTTGGTCCCCCCTGGATTCTGCCTGTGGGGAAATCGTGATTTACATTCGGGATACCCAGACTGACTCCAACGGGCCTCCGCCTCCGCCCTGAGCAGAGATTCTGTCCCCAGCAGCCTTTTTACTCACTGTAGAATTCCCAGTGCCAATGTCATTGTTGGATCCTGGCGCTCCTTGTGGCAAGCTCTCGAATGGGGTAGTAGTCTCTGCAGAAGCCTCCGATCCGCTCTCCAGCCCATGCACCGGCTTCTGTTCTGACGCCAGCACCTGCTCCAGTTGCTTAGTAACAGGCGCGCCGGTGTCCTCAAGGACGTTCTGCGGTATGAGCTCCTTCTCGCCACTCCTCGCGCTACCGACTGCAGCCTCAGCAATCTCCGCAGGTTTGGTAGCAAAACTCTCTGCAACTGTGGGCTGCCGCATCGTATTCTCCTTTGTCTTTATTTTAGTTTGTGTGGAACGAGTGGGGGCATTTTCACGGGGGGCACCAGGGGTAGGCACAACATCATTGCTTGCCCGCGTCTCACCCATTTTCTTCCCAATGGACTTTTTAGTGATACTAGTTGTGCTACCCCGCTGGACAACAGAGCCGGTTACCGTCTTAGACTCATTCTTGTCTTTGCCAGTGAGGTCTTTCTGTGCCAGATCTTTGGCATCATTTGCTTTGATTGCGTGTGGTGGCATACTAAGAGCTCCTTTGTAAGCCGGGCTAGGATGAAAGCTGCTTTGATATACTCGCCGGTATACTGCCCCAAAGGTAGGACATCCGAGCCGCTGGGGTTGCCGCTTTTGAGCCCCCTGGGACCTGATCTCATCGACGGATAGGGAGGCAGTGTCAGAACATTAAGGCAATGGAAGGGAGGAGGAGTGAGATGCGACTACTCACTACAGTCCATCAGCGGCCATCTTGCCTCCACAATTCCACATAACCGCAACTTATCTGTTGATAATGTCCTGATTTTAGGTGTCGGGGGGGGAGGTGGGGAGGTGCTGGTCCCTATGTACTGTCGCCTGATGCCACGGCATGATCGGGGTTGTGGGGGGTTCCTGGGCTTCCTTGACAGAGGAGTGCTGACAGCCCCCCATCCTTTCCCTCCATGTGCCTCTGTTTATCCAGCTGTCATTGGTTAACGGGAGCCGGCTGCACACAGTGTGTGCGGGAGGCATGGCGCTGGGCTTTTCCTTCACTTTCATCCAAGGCATCACTTCTGCAATCTTTTTACGTCTTTTTTCTTCTTTGTGCCCCTGTGCATTGGAATAACGAGGTTCTCTTTGTGCATGTTGGTTTCCGCTCTGGTTTGTGTAGCTGTATTCTCCCATTCTATGCAAGCGTTGCTTTTACTTTGCTTCCATGAATGGTGTGCATTTCCACCGCATTTTCACTCGTATATTCGAAGTTAAGAAGGTGTTCGTGCTCTATAGCTTTTGATCCCTTTGCTAAGCCGGTTCCGATAGTTCTTTGCAGTATGTCTGTCTGATCTCTGTTTAGGGCACTTGGACATTCTCTAGTCCCTAAGATTTAGAGCACTGTGACCGGAATTTTCCCAACAAATTCAAGTTCACGGTCCATGGTCTGGGACAGTTTGGTTTCAGTTGCCCACTACTTGCTGGGCAGCTGAGGACAGAACAGGGCCTAAATGCTGGAGCTGGCACTGAGTGCTGCGTAGCTGGGGAAGGCCAAAGTAGGGGCGAAGGAGTGCGACTCACTCCTGAGTCCAAATTACATGTCCTAGAAAGGAAAACCTAAATGGAGCAGCTGCCCACTACTTGCTGGGCAGCTGAGGACAAAACTGCAACAGGGCCCTCACCGGCCCATTGGAGCAAAACTGCGCCAACTGTTGGAGCCCTCTAGGCTCCAGGATACATATTGTGCAAAAAAGTTGGAGCCCTCTAGGCTCTGCACATACTGTGCGCCTGGGAGCACTCTGGCTCCTTAAAGAAAGAAAGGCCCCCCATCGTTGGAGCGACGGGGCTCAGCACAGGCTCCTCGAGCCCTTCAAATCAATGTTGTGCCCTGGGAGCCATCTAGGCTAGGCTCTAAGTCGAATTCACTGCGCATGGGAGCACTCGGGCTCCGTCGAGACTTTGGGGCGGCCCACTGCCATCTGGGGCCGCCCTACTTCCACCTTCGTCATTGTGCCTTTTTCCAGCACCAACAGCAGCCCCCACGGAGCTCCCCCTCCACCCCCAGCCCTTCAACACTCACCGGGCTGGTCTGGGGGGGCTCTGCTTCACTCTGGGCTGAAGGCTGGCTCTGGGGCGGCCCTGCTCAGCATGACGCGGGGCTCTCTCCTCCATCACAGGAGCCCCGCGCTGCTATGGGCAGCCTCAGCATGCTTTTCCGCTTCACCCGGGCCTCCTCCTGGGACCCGGGACTCTGTACCGGCACTCCTCTTCTTTTTCCGGCCGGCGCGTGGGGCTTCCCCTTTGCCCCGGAAGCCCCGGAGTATCATGGCCGCACTTCCTCTTCCGTCCTGCTGCCCCGCCCACAACCAGGCGGGCCGCGGGTGGCAGCAATCTTTTAACGTGGCTTGGGCCGCGGCGGTGATTCTCGGGGGCAAAAGGAGGAGTGGGCACTCTCGAATTTTAGGTCTAACTAAATAGGAAGGCGTAGGGTGGGCACCTGCTTAAAGTAAAATACACCGCAGCACGGCAGTCATGATGCATGGTGGGCACCTGCAGTAAATAACGAAAAATAGCGGCAATGAGGGGTAGGCTCCCCTGTGACAGGGCAAGTAGAATAACGCACTTCCCAGGCGCTAGGGCAAGTAAAAGGTCCCTAAAGATAAGGAAGGGATCCTGGGGCATGGAAAAGGAGCAGCCAGCTCCCAGCAAAGCAAGTCCCCCAGTCATCCAGCCAAGGCAGAGGGGTCCCCAAGAAGTCTTCCAGCCTCCAGGGCATCCAGGGGCTGGGCAGGGCCCAGGGAGGCAAGCCTTCCCCTGGGCCCCAGCAGCAGCACGCCCCTGGTAGATTCCAGTCAGAAACAAGAACATTTTACAAGAGGTCAAAGCCTCTTTGTAAACACACAATTCCTTTGTCTAAAGGTGCAGGCAAGGGGGTAACCAGATATAACTGGTTCCTGAGCACTTTGTTTTGCTCAGCCCCTCTCTCTAATCACAGGATGGGTCAGGGACATCAGACACACTACAGGGGGTGCAGCCAGCATTGTGGGAGGGAAGCCCAGCCCTATTCAGGTCCCAGGTGCACTCCTCCCCAGCCATCGACATGCAGATCTCCCATTCACCACCGGGGCAGCCTCATCCTGACTCCAGGAGCCAGGCTCACCAGCCAATCAAAAGCCAGCACATTCACTGCACAGGCACACCAACTTCTAGAAGTGGCACTTCAACACTAGACACAATAACGCCACACACATCATCGCGCAGCATTTAATCACACGAGTCCGCACATACCAAACTCGCACCTGCACTCCCCACGCATCAGGGATTACCATGGACACACATTCCCCATGCATTCCTATGGGAGGGCAGACCAATCTCACATACGCGCTCAGAGAGCGCACGCACTTTACACTGCGCCACAGTGCTAAAGTGCGCAAAGACCAGAAATCATTATAATTATGTAACACTAAAAGGCAAAAAGTTCAGGGGTGAACCTGCCAGAAGGGCTAGGTCCAACAGGTCTCTATCGGGCTTTCCATTTTTGCCCGTACCGTCACCATGAAAAAAAATCTTAATTCTAGAGCAATAGCACCCTTCACTGACATTCATGTAACTTCAAAGATACTCGTTATGTTTCTTCCACAGTCTCACCATGTCACAACAGAAGCATTTTCAATGTTCTTTACAACAAAGCTATAGTTGTTGCTTATTTATCTTCTGCAACTAATAAGCATTGACAAAGCTAAATAGTCCTGACGTGTTGTAGCAGTAATGTTACACGTATCATATATCTGGATGCAATGACAGAAGAAGCAAAATATCAGTCGGGCGGCACAATATGCTAACACAGTTTTTCTAATTGCGTGTTTTTAACCAATACCCTTAATTACATCGGCCACAATCAGGGGTTGAAGTGGGGGAACTGTGGGCGGAGACTCCGAGGGCAGGGAGAACTCTAGAAGTGGATCAGTGGGCGGAGTCAGAGGTGTGATTTAGAAAGAAGGGGACCCCTATATACTAATGATTCACTTGCTATACATAAGGAAACAACATTATTTAGGGAACGGTCTATAGCCAAGTGAAGAGACAGTAGTTACAAACCAGTGAATATGGAAGGCATTGATAGAATGTGTGCTGATATAGCCCAACAGTACAGAAACTAACCACCCAGTTGATAAATCAACAATTCATTTTATTAGTATAAATTGTGTATATATTTAATCTTTTTTTGACACTTACTTATCATTAATTCCTTTAGTGCTTATAAAGCAGATTTACAGTTCATGTACAAAATTTATAGGTAAAATCACAAAAACAGCGAACAATTGGCGATAGACATGACAGATGATGGAGGCAATACCTCAGGTGACCGTCTATTGCACTAAAATGTTAAAAATAATGGGTGAGAGTTATGCAAACATATTATGTACAGTGGGCATGTTAGGACAGCATATTATGTACAATATACATTGAGTGCACTGCATCTGTATTCATCTTGATTTATATTTTATGTAGTAGGTAAATTTGTGTCACATGTTATTTTGTTGGTTACTGATAGGCATACGAGAGAGAATCGACAAAGAAACAACATGAAAGATACAGTGTACAGCATTGCATGTTTCATATAGTAGACCCATTGATGTGATATTTCATACTTTCATGAATCGATAAACAACATAGTGACAGTCAATTCCTAAATGCAGAATTAGACATAAGGAGAAATTTAGTGAAGGTCTTATATCAAAAGTCTGTGTAACAAGTTAATACGTTCATTCTTAGATGTAGGTCTCCGTATTGTAAGACATGCTCAGTTTTAATACATGGGAATATCGACCGTATAGTAAGTTTGGTCTCAAAGAGACTATTCAACTGGCTAATAATAATCGCACTGCAATACATAAAGAAGTCCAATTAATGTAAGTGGGAGTATACTTACAGAGAAAGAATGATGATTATCCAGGCCATGCAACGAAAGAAAGAAAAATGGATAAAAACCGCCAGTCATCGAGGGCTAACTGTGCTGATTAGGCTAAAAGGAAAAAGAAAATGATGCAGAATAGGTGTTCACGAACTGAAATTACATGTGAAAAGGACGTAGTGAGATATTTACAGATGATATCTTAGTGTGCTAGCAACTATACAGCATATATGTCCTGCATCGCATTCTAACTATAACAAACAAGAATAATGCATGACAAAACAACGATGAAGGGGGGAGAACTATGATATGGAGTTGTGACACTGCAAATGTGCAACATGTACTAATGCAAATGGACTTCCTATCATAGAAGCTTACCTGATGTTATATCAAAGTGGGCATAATGGACGATGCCGCAACGTCAGATAATGGTAATGGTAATTCCTAGTAAATGGAAGAGAGAACTTAAAATAATGTGGGAGGTACATGTTACGCCCGTAATTATGCTAAGGAAAAAGAGAATGTATACCTTAAAATAAGTCCTGTCTTGACAGCGTGGGTGTGACTATGTTCGATTATAAGGGTACAGAGCTTGATAAGAAGGAATGATGTGATGATTTTCTGTTCGGAACAATGGAAATCTTCTAATCTGTAATGAAAGTGATACTATTGTTGCTAAGAATGAAGATATACGGCGAAAATTAAAGCGCAACTAAGAAAATAATAAAAAAGGGTCATACCTATATATAGCGGCGTGCTGATGGCCGAGAGCCGAGGATGTAATAATATTTCAAAAGTGATGTCTACTGAAAATAAGACAAACACGGAGTTGTGTCATGAGGTGCCTCAAATAATGATAGAGTGTATATATAATACTGCTAAATATAACACCGTAATGGAAAAGATAAGCATTAGCGTTTAACACCGTGATATAAAAGTGAGCATTGCATGGAGACATACGGTGTATATATATATGACATGGATAGACTAAATCTGCTCGTTCCTCTAACACGAACAGGCGCATGGTTAGACTAAATCTGCTTGTTTAAGGTTGGAACAAAGTGGGGGTTGTGATACATTATTAATTAACCACTACCATAACATGTTTGATCCGAAGAGTACCCGTGTTGTAGAGGAGCTTGAGACAGCTGTAAAGGAAACCTGTAGCGATACCTGTAAGCCCTATAATATCATTTGGGGAGGGGACTTTAGCATTCGTACTTGCCCCTACTCCTTTACCAGTGTATGTGGGTTTGATGGGGATAACGGGGAGAACCGAGCTCATTTTCTCCACTCCCCTTACGGTGACTCTCTTAACACCCTTATGTTAAATCTAGATTTGCTAATTCATCAACCTGCCACGGATAAAGAGGGTAACACTGCCCCGACTTTTGTTGGAAGGAACACGGCCTCTGTTATCGATCACCTGTTGCTATCTGTACCCATTGTCCCACTCTGTTCGGTCCCTACCGTAGTTAATTTTGGTACTAGTGATCACAACGCCATCACTATGTCGACCTCCATATGGGGGACCATGCCCTGTCATAAACGTACGATTATCGATGAGATCATCCCCTGTAGGCAAAATGGTACCCGGATCAAATGGTGTGGGGATAACTCAGCTAAACTTCTGCGGAAAATTGTGGGTGTAGGGTCCGAAGTGCTACTCCGTTGTCTTGACTACGATGCTACCCCCGGGTGTATTATCGCCGATTTTGAGGAACTAGGCGATTTAATAAAAAGGTCGCTTACCATACTAAGGGTACTTCCAAGAGGGCATCTTTAGGCTGGTTCGACAGCGCCTGCACGAACTCGCTACAAGAACTAAAGAAGGCCCTGTCGAGACATCCGCGGGATAAGGATGCCATTACACTCCTTAGGGCAACTTATAAACACCAGCTGACACGTAGGAAACAGGAGCTTAGGGAACAAGCGTGGGAAAACCTGACCAAAGCCTCAGAGCTGTGCGATAGTAAGCTATTCTGGAGTACGGTCAACAGCCCATTCCTCCAAAAGGAGGAATTTCCGGTTTTAACAGCCCAGGTTAGCGAGGATAGTTGGGTCCAACATTTTGCAGGTATTTTCGATCCGGTTAGGGAGGTTCAGGACAGTTCTAGTGCAGATCCTATAGAATTTAAAGTACCCCTAGGGATTTCGCTCCAAGAAGTAGATTATGCTATCCACATGAGTAAGGGGGGGAAGGCCCCAGGACCGGACGGGGTCCCGGTCGATTTGTATAAAACCGATCTGGCACTTTGGAGCCCCCTCCTGACCCAGGTTGTTAATGCTTCAGTTAGCGACAGTATTCCATCCACCTGGAGTGAATCTACAATCATACCGATTTACAAGAAGGGGGATAGAGGAGAGGCCAAGAACTACAGCCCGATCTCCCTTCTGGATTCCTCTTTAAAAATTATGAGTAGGGTCTTATTGATGCGCCTGGAGGAGTGGGCGGAAGCCAATAATATCCTTGCGGAGTCTCAATTTGGCTTCCGGAAGGGACTTGGCACAATTGAGCAGTGCATCAACCTAGATCTCATTATAGGGAAATATACCAAGGCTAAACAGGGCTCATTATTTCTTTGTTTTGCTGACCTTTCAAGTGCTTTCGATTTGGTGGACCATACCCTTTTGTGGTCCACACTACTTGAAATGGGGGCCCCGGCAGCAATAATGTATTTCCTTGCTAGACTTTATAACAAGCTGTCAGCACAGATCCGCTTTGGGCAAGCGGGGGAATGTACCAAGAAGATTAGGGTTAAATCCGGTATCAGACAAGGATGTGTATTGGCCCCATTACTTTTTTCTCTTTTTATTAACTCCATGGAGTCCGAACTGAAGAGGGTCCCAGCTGACGCCCCACCAGTTCCGGTACTGCCCTCCTTTCAAGAACCCCAATAGGTCTCCAAAAACTAATGAACCATTTTTATAATTTTATTCAGCGGAGGAAATTAAAAATGAACAATTCAAAAACTTTTATCATGACCTGTGGGAAAAAGGTGAACCAACTCAAATCATTCCAGTTCAGAGAACACCGAATAGAGGTTGTGGATACATTTTGTTATCTCGGCATAACTTTTAGTAGTAGTGGGTCATGGGCACCGGAGTTACTGAATGTCAGGGCCGAGATGGGTAAAGGGTCCTCAGGAGTGTTCCGTTTTGCCCCAAAACTGGGCAGCCGTCGCATACCAGATATGCTGAATGTTTATCGGCACAGATGTATTTCTATTGCCCTTTATGGATCAGGAGTGTGGGGCCATTGCAATCAAGGGGATCTGCAGGTAGCAGAGAATTTGTTCCTTAAGAGGCTTCTTTGTCTCCCTCCCTCGGCGTCCACCGAACTGATTCATAAAGAGGTGGGGTTGGAATACTTGACAGACCTAACAGGATTGAGACCGCTTATGGTATGGAGGTCAATATGGACAAAGGACGAAACCGGATTTACCAGACGAATAATCCAAGACTGTTTACGCCTGGATAAAGTCCGTCAGATTCCCTGGCTAAAATACGTATTAACGTCCTATAAGGACATTTTTGATCTAGATGTCCATAGTGACCCTCTCTGTGCCACCAATATTCCCAAACAGGAGGTCAAGAGTGTTTTTCTGGGGAACAAATCCAAGAACCGCAGTGCCCAATGTAGCCTTTTCACAACCCATGTTTTTTACTTTACTAACAAGGAGGTTGGTTATGGCATGCCTATGTATTTAAAAGCAATATCCAAACAATCACATCGTTCTCACAAGGATGAGATTAGGCATTGTCCATAACCTGGTGTCCTTTCCACGGATGAAAACACATAGCTCAATTCCTTGTCCGTGTGATGGTACTACCAGACAGAGCACATTGCACTTTTTGCTAATCTGTCCTTTGTATATGCATCTCCGTCTGTGTTATCTTAAACCTGTTTTTAAGAAATACTCTGTGTCTACAACTGCCAATGCTATGAAATTACTATTTGCACTTGATACTCCGGATATCAGTTTTTTTACTGCGACCTTCATTTTAAAATCTGTGTCCCTTAGAAAAAGTATGGAATTTTAATATTGTCTTATTATCTTTGTATAAATTAATTGTTCCGGTTCAAGTTTTTGCTTTTATGGAGAGGTTCAAATTGTGGTAACATATGTAATTCCCTACCCTGTAATCCTTTAATGTGATTTTAAATTTATGTGTGCTTTTATGATTATTATGAATGATCGAATAAAGCTTATGACTGACTGCTCGTTCCTCAAACGCGAACGGGCGCATAGGGGTAAAAGAATTTATGCGGCAACTTACCCTAAATATAGAAATCAGTGGCAGGGTACGGCTCTCGGTAACGAATGAAGCACCGCACGAATGCCGGTGTTTGATAAATGCCTGGGTAAGACCAACCGCTTATCACCAGTCGCCATCTTTATATAGGGTTGTTTGAGGGGGTGATAAAAACATCGATAACTGACTCCTGGTTGTTGCGTGTCAACAACCCGACATAGAAACAAGACTAGCGTGAGACTACATATATCTAGGGGGCTATTGCGTAATCATGAATGCCAACCTATGTACAACTACGGACGATCAGTCGAAAACAGAATAGAAGTAGGAAATAGGAAAAGACCTGAGGTGCCGTCAGCGAAATGTAACCCCGTATTGAACAATAATGCTAGCTGTAGTCAGCATTATATAGCAAGACGTTCAATTATACATAATAAGTATAAGGCAAACTAAAAAGGCGAATTTGTTGCACCATAGATATACCTAGAAGAGATATATATTGCAGTTCAATATATTTATTGCCACAGAGAGAACATTGTACAAAAAAGTTTCTTATATGTTTACGGCCAGTAATGCTGCTGACCAAGCTAGAAACAAAACATACGATGTTCCCATGTTTACATTCAGAATAGAAGGAACAGAATTCTGAGAAAAACTGTTGACAAAACATGATTTCTTAAAGTGGACCTAACAAACTTAGTAGTCTTATTCTGCAAGTTGGAGCCCAGCTATGAACAGATCAATACTTATGCAAATGACATCTATGGGAGTTAAATGTACACAGTAATCTATAAATACTCCAGGGATCATTTCGAAAAGGTAAACTCCTTAGATAATAGCTTGGTCCCAAGGGATTTCTAAATGTAAACCAATGGTAACAGTATTTAGCATAAAAATGTAGTAGACTTCACGTTTTTTTCTCACTTTGTCACAGCAGAGCCCTGCTGTGGGTAAGATCTTTTCTTATATGAACCAACGTATGTCATTTGGAGAATGATTGTTTTCCACAAAATGAGATACTATTGGTGCACACAGTTTCTGTGTGCGGATGGCAGATTGGTGTTCTGTCAATCGAGTATTCATGGATCGGGACGTTTTTCCTACATATGCTTTCTGACAAGGGCATAACAGTAGAATCACTAAATTTTGTGATTTGCGGTTGGTGATGCCTTTGCTTTCCACAGGTATGCCATTGTGGCATATATATTTTCTTTCAATACACTGAAAACACGACTTACATCCGCCACATTTGAAATTTCCCTGGATTGGAAGGGAATCAACTATGCTGGGGCGGGAATACGGTATCTAACCACTAAATCTTTAATATTCCTGTTCTTGCGATAGGCAAACATGGGTTTTTGGATGGTATCCTGAGGTGGCTTATTTGTATTCAGTAAGTACCAATGTGAACATATAATTTGCCGGATTTGTTCATTAAGAACAGAATGTCTTGTAACGAAGACCAGGTTATTGTCTGTGGAATTAGTGTGACCAGATAAGAGATGTTGACGGTCAAAGAAGCGCGCCCGCTTATAAGCGTCAAGAATCACTCGATGAGGGTAGCCACGATTTTTAAATTTGATAATCATCTCATCAGCTCGACGGTCATAATCCGCTAATTTGGTACAATTTCGGCGCAATCGTAGGAATTGACCAAACGGGATGGCATTATTTTGTTTCAAAGGATGGAAACTGGTGTGATGGAGAATGGTGTTTTGAGCTGTGGGTTTAATGTATAGGTCAACATAGAGGGAACTGTTTTCATGTTTCACCATAATGTCTAAGAATTCAATTTCAACATTGATGTGATGGGAAGTAAATTGAAGATTGTCATCACATAAATTAAGCCATTGAATGAATTCCGACAGGGTGTCCTGGTCATCATCCCATATGAAGATGATATCGTCTATGTATCTTGACCATTTAAGGACTGTCTCAAAAAAAGGGGCCTCTTATTTGAAAATGAATTGGTGCTCAAAGAAAGCAACGTAAATATTTGCTATTGTAAGGGCACAGGATGTGCCCATGCTAACGCCCTTGGTTTGTTTATACATTGATCCTTGAAATTCAAAGATGTTTTCTTTCAGGATGATAGTTAAGCAGTCAATAATGAATTTACTGTTGCAATCTACTTGGTATGTTTCAATAAACCATGCCACCGCTTTAAGAGCTCCTTCACATGGTATGTTCGAATAAAGACTTTCAACGTCTAGAGTCACTAGCCATTGACTTTCTTGATTATAGGGGGTCCCTTCAAAGGAATTGATCACTTGGCATGTATCTTGAATGTACGGGCGGAGAATGGCATCCAGATATTTAGATATGGGCTCCTTAACTGAGCCAATAGTACTTACAATCGGCCTGAGAGGTGGATTAACGGCATCTTTGTGGACTTTAGGGGTCCCATAGATACAGGCTAATTTAGGAGTTGCTACATTAAGATAGTCGTATTCCTTTTGACAAATGATGTCATTATTGAAGGCCTGAGTGGTTAAACGAAATATTTTTGACTTTATGGTACTAGTGGTGTTCTTGGTGATCTTAGAATAGAAGCTGGTGTCATCAAGCATGGTTTCAATTTTCATAATGTAATTTTGAGTATCCATAAGAGCAATTCCTCCGCCTTTGTCGCAGCTTTTAATTGTGACTTCTGTGGAGTCTTTAAGGCTTTTGAGGGCTTGGTGTTCTTCATGTGAGATGTTGAATGGAGTTCTGGGAATGTATTTGGTAGCTGATAGAAGTTTATTATAGACCACCTTTTCAAAGATACCAACTTCAGGTGCTACTTGATCCAATGTTGGCGTGAAGTTG
Source organism: Lissotriton helveticus (assembly GCF_964261635.1). Lineage (NCBI taxonomy): Eukaryota > Metazoa > Chordata > Amphibia > Caudata > Salamandridae > Lissotriton > Lissotriton helveticus. The sequence goes on along the minus strand of NC_136071.1, from coordinate 1,220,104,022 downwards.
GATTTGGGAGCAAATCCTGATTTATTGACCCCTTGGTGGTCAGATGGATTTTCAATGAAGAAAAACTTAAGACGAACTTTGCGTAAGAACGCCATGAGGTCTGAAAATAATTCAAACTTGTTAAGGCCAGAATGGGGGACGAAAGACAGGCCTTTAGATAATAAAGACAAAGTCGATGAATTGAAACTCGTTTTACTAAGATTGAAGATCGGGATGGTATCTATTGCCTCCAGTAACAGGCATTCCTGGTCTCTAGGAACTGATTGGGATTCATTATTGGAGGTCCCTGGTATTGATGGGAATATGGGTCCTGCGGTTGGTATTGAGTAGGCTGCTGGAATTGCTGCTGTTGGTGATTGTAGCTCTGGTACCTCGGTCTCCAATTGCCTCTGTAGGGATTGCGCCGGCCTAAAAAAAGGTCGCCCACCTTGATTATATCTTGGTGTATATCGTTGTCCTCTTTGATCTGAGGAACGGGATCCCCCATCACTGTCCGAGTCTGCTGAATTGGAGAAAGTGGTTACTTTTCTATTGAAAGCTGTATAAGATTGATTAGAAGTTGCGTCAAAATATGTGTCATCAGATTGGGCATAAAATCCATCAGCCAAGTATGGATAGATTCTTTCCTTACTAAAGTATCTTATGTCTTTCTGCAATTTTTCGGGCTTACGTTTGGTTAGGTAGTCAATTCAATTCATAAGCTTTTATTTGATTTGAAAATACAAATCATACAAGCACATTGAAATACAAAGCCTTATATATACAAAATAATACACAATATTCACAAGAGTAGTACGAAAAAGGGGAATAGAAGACATGTACAAAAGCTAGTGGGCAACAGTTAATAGTTTAAAAAAATATAAGCAGTACGAAGGTATATACAAAAGGTTCATATGTGTACAGACAAGAAATCAATAAATTTATCACAACAAGTGGAGTTTCCTGGCAGCTGTACATTGAAACAAAACAAAATCCGGACCACTCAAATGGGTATAAAAGGATACATTTGGAGTATAAAGGGACCATACAATACATACTGTGGACATCAAACATGAATGATTATTCCATATTTATAAAACTGTTATAAAACTTTTACGTACAGACAGGAATGTATAAAATAATAGCAGCACTATACATTTCCTGGCAGCTGTACGTCTCAGGTACAGACAGGTAAGTATAAGGGGGTTACAGCACTATACTTTTCCTGGCAGCTGTACATTTCAGGATATAGGTAGCCACAAAAAAGCAAATATCCTCATTCTCCAATGCGGATAGTAATATCAATGCGGTCTTTGTGGATCGGGTGTTATACTTTATAAAAATGGGCTTAAGGTATTTTACCCTAAGGAAGTGAAAAAATTTACAAAAAAGTAAAAAGTGGCAACAGCTCTGGCGTGAAATACTGTCGCACGGGCAGGGTGTCTCGGATCTGACTTTCTGGTTTGGGAACGCAACAAGGTGGTGTACGATACCCAATCTGACACGAGTTAATACAAATTGGTGAGATGGACGAGTCACGTTCACAAGGTAAGATTGGAGCCCCGGAGTTAATTTCAGGTCCTTATAGAACTTCACGGTGGCTAGCTTACCGTGTACTTTGTCTCGCTCTGCCTTTTTAAAGTTTAAGAACGATGACTTAATTTCTTTTTTGGGGATGGCGACTGCCTGCTCTGGATCAAGAAACACATCAATATTAAATAAAAGGTTATACCAGAAATGAATGTATCTCATCCACTGTATACGTGATGAGTGGTCCAAACCTATACAATCAAGAATTATTTCTTGAGTGAATCGAGTCTCTGGCTTAGCCCAAATAGAACGCCACAATAAGAGTGGCCGAACGGCTGCTAAGTCAGATATAAACTCGATCCCTACCTCGTCATGGATCAATTGAACAGAGGCGGAAGAAGGAACACATAACAGTCTCTTTAAAAACTTATTTTCGTCAGTTTGGAGGGATGGGCCTTCGCTATGGCCCCATACACCTGCCCCATACAGTGCAGAAGAGACACAGCGAACATTATATATGTTGATCATATCTGGGATGCTTCTCGATCCAAGTTTAGTGGCAAATCGGAATATGCTGCTAGTGGTCCGCAGCATTTTCAGTCTGATGTTATCAAATTCAGAAGTCCAAGACCCACTGTTGTTATAAGTGATTCCCAAATAACAAAAAGTTTTAACGTGTGTCATTTTGTCTTTGTCCAGGAAGAAACTATGCTTCATCTTGTTTGCAGCCTGCCCGCATGACATAACATACGTCTTGGATTTGTTCACACAGAGCCTCCTATTTTGGATGAACAACATGAAACTATCAATTAGGCGCTGGAGGCCAATCTGTGTGCGGGATAAAAGAACAGCGTCGTCCGCATAAAGTAAAAGTGGGACAGGTTTTCCTCCAATCAAAGGGGCATCCGCGGGAATATCAACCAGGGTACGGTCAACGCCATTAATAAAAAGGGAAAATAAAAGAGGGGCCAAAACACATCCCTGGCGAATTCCCCGTGAAACTTTGAAAAATGGGGTACATTCGCCTAGGGTGCCATAACGGACCTTACAAGAGAGTTTTTCGTAAAGCCTGGCTAAAAAGTGGACAATTTCCTTCGGTGCCCCAGACTCTAGCAAAACCTCCCAAAGAATAACATGATTAACTAAATCAAACGCGCTGCTCAAGTCAGCAAAACATAAAAAAAGGTTGCCATTTTTGGCCACAGTATATTTGTTAATTATAAGGTCCAAATTTACACATTGTTCCAGAGTGCCCATACCTTTCCGGAAACCATATTGGACTTTAGTTAAAATATTCGAATCAGTTGCCCAGGTTTCTAACCTTTTAAGCAGAATCCTACTCATAACCTTTACTGAGGCATCCAGCAGAGAAATCGGGCGGTAGTTGGAGGCCTCAGATTTACCGCCTTTCTTGTATAAGGGAATTATAACTGAATGGCCCCAGGAAGGAGGGAAGTTATCTTCTGCCGCGCAGTTAAAGATCCTCACCAAGATGTGGACCCACAAATGTGGTTCGGCTTTTAGCAGGTCAAGCGGAACCCCGTCCGGGCCTGGAGCTTTTCCTCCTTTACTATTGGAAAGCCCTTCATAGCCTTCTTCCAGTGTTACTCCCATGGGTAGGGGTATCCAAGATGTAGCCTCAATAGTCGATGCCTCAAGTGGTATCCCTTCCGGGTTGAAGATGTTGGTAAAGTGGGTAATCCAATCATTACATGCAACATAAGAAGTTAATTCCGGAATGCCGTCTTTATTGAGAAAAGGGCTGTTAATTGTTTCCCAATATAGTTTGCAGTTTTTGGTCTCTGCTGCTTCCTTTAGCTTATCCCATGCCTCGCTCTGTAAAAGCTTTTTTCTATTGGTGATTGCCATTTTATAGTTGGCCCTAAGGTGTTTTATTCCCTCGCTGTCACGTGGTTTGGTGCCTAATGCCTTCTTTAGTTCCCGGAGGGCAAGCATGCAAGGTTTGTCAAACCAACCCTGCTTCATACCTCTATTGGATGTCAGAGCCCTAGTAAAAATACCTTCGATAGTGGTATTGATAGTGATAAAATGTGACAGTAGGGAATCAGGGTTAATTACATTGTTTAAACAATAACTGATTTGGGTTTTACAGCTAGTTATAACCTCCTTCTGTTTGGCCTTGGAATTAGTTCCAGACCATCTGATCCTTAGTCCATTTGGTCTTATGGGTACTAAGTCAGTAGAGCACTTTTCTCCTGACACAGGTGATGTACCATGACCTAGGAGGGTAATACAAATACTGTTGTGGTCACTGAGACTTTCTTCTTTAATATATAGGTTGGAGAAGTCTCCAGTACTAGACAGCAAGATATGATCTATAAATGACCCAGCATCCCTTCCTGTAAAGGTAGGACACGTAACTGCCTGGATGTTTTTGTTACAGTTTAACAGGTACAGATCTAGCTTAGTTAACATTTTGTTAAGTATTGAACCATAATTACAGTGTGGGAAGTGGAGGAAATCCTCCCTCTCTCCCAGTCCCCCCCATTGGTTATACATTACTGTTCCAAGACCACAGGGATTCCCATTGGACAAATAGCATGGCTGTAGGTTAAAGTCCCCTGCCCATATAACCTCTGCCTTTCTGTTCGAAATGCCCATAACCCTTACAATTTCCTTTTCAAGGGGGAATAAAATGTTCCCTCTGGAGGCATCAAAGATATTGTTATAGAAATTTACTATAACCAAATCGATTCCCTTTCTGCACTCAACCCTCACTACCTGACTGTGGGTTCCCACTGTCGAACTGCTTCTAACTACACAGTTACTCAACTTGTTAGACAGGAGCAACAGAAGACCCCCTTAGCCCTACCTGAACTGGATTTGGTAGCTTTAAGGCAATGCGACGAATAACCCTCGATATTAATATGTTCCTGGCACCAGGTTTCCTGGAGGAGGATTAAATCAAATCCTTCCCCAATAAACCTCGACCAAAAGGGTGAGTCTAATTTTCCTGCAATGCCAGCAATGTTCCAGGAGATAAGGGTAAGACCGGCAGACTTGATGGTATCAAGAATGGCCGTCACCGGCTGGGTAACGCAAGATATGGTTGAACTGACTTCCAGGGTACTCGCAACTAAGCCTGGTCTAGGGGCATCAAGGGATATACTCACATCAGGACTGATACAATGGGCACCTTTACAAGAATGGGTAGTTGGATTAATACTGGTAATAGTATAAAATGGGGAAGGTTCTATGGGGCTTCCCTCTTTTACCGTATCATATCGTCTGCCCGCCAGATCAACGGTGGGTACACAGTCCGACATACGGGATGCCATAACTCTATCATAGGCAGATACCTTGCGAGCATAAGGTGACCCAAGCTGCTTGGTGGCAGGCTGGCTAGAGGGTAATGGGGCACTGTGTCAGTCGACCATCTCCAGACAGTCAAATCTGTTGCTAGTATGAATACCTTGCCATCCGTTCCCCATAGGTTGGCCTTTATTGGGGTACCAGGGACGGGATGGCCAATCCCTATTCATGCTCTTTTGTGTCATCCAGGGGCCTCCATAATTCCAGGGTTGTTCTTGGGGGATAACCCAATTGGGAGCTAATATTGGAGCATGAAAATTGAATACTGGTGGATAGAAAAACGAGAGCCGCTGGGTATCGATTCCCCCTTTCTTCTCCAACTCTGGCCATGAACAGATATGATTCACCGAGGATGCGTCTTCGCAGGTGACAATGACGCAATCCCCCTGAATACTCTTAGGGCTCGCCCCCACCCATGGAACCCTATGGACAGAAGATATTCTACAAGTATTAGTAGGCTGTAATGGCCTGTTGATGCTAAGCCATTGAAGGATTTTATTCAAAAGGGACCAGGAGGGTTCGTCGGTACCTGCTGGAAGTTCCGGGACTCCCGTTAAAATTACCGTGAATGGGGAGACCTCCGGTGGAAGATGAACTGGGCGTTTAGGCCTAGGCCCCCTCTTAGCATCTGTATGATGTAGTTTTTGAGTGACCGAGGGTTTATCTTGGGGTGGCTGCAGTGACCCCTGTGCTGCGATGACATTAGCAGCTGGGGGTAAAACTGCAGGGGGGGGTTGGATAGAGTTTTGTTGACTGGTTAGATGTAACTGAGGTGTAGGTTGTGATATGGATTTGGCATTGGGTTTGGAAGATGCACTCTTTTTTGAGACAGGCACTAAGGTGGTTAAGGGCTCTTTAGTTTTTGCCTGTACTATGGGTGTGACCAGCCGTCTGGATGAATTAACCGGAGTGGTCCCCGAATTGATTGTTACTGGTTCCCCTCCAGTTTTAATAGTACCCGCCCTGGTCTGATTGGGTATTTTAGTGAGGAGTATGGCAAGTTGCTTTTCTATTGCCATGATACTCTTCTCCAAGGGTTGGAGGTGGAGTTTTAGTAGGTCCCTGAAACTAGCAAGGAGTTGTGATGTGTCACTGTCCGGCGGGCTGGGGCCGCCTTCTAGGACATTGACCAAAGTAGAACATTGTAGGCTGGATGAATCTGATGCAACGGAGTTATTACTGGGAGGGACATTTTTGGATAATGGGACACTTGGCCCTTTTTTTTGTTGGTAATATGGGGGTTTGATTTAGTATTCCCCTTTTTGTGCTCTTCAGGCTGCTTTGGGACAGCGCCTTCTCTGACCCCCCTAAGCTTGTTAGCCTGTGCTAGATCCTGGACCGGATCTTCAGATAGAATATGCTCAAGGTCTGGGGTTGTCTCAAGGTTCTCCGTTAAATCCAATTCCAGTGACAGATTAGTGGCTGATAAATCCACGGCACTAGGGATGGAATGAACTTGTGCTGTGGTGCCAGATTGTATTAGAATGGGAATTGGGGTGACTGATGGCAATGGTGTTAAAGCAGTCGCTATGGGGCCCAAAGAAGATCTCCGGGCAATCGCAAGGTCCTGAGAGACCCTACGTTCTAAGACAGCAATATTCTGATTAATGGCCTCAGTTGTTTTAGAGATGAATAAATCAATAGGACCAGTAAATGAGGCAGCTTTAAGAGCAGTTTTACTTCTTAAACCCCTAGTCATGATTTTAACAGTTTATGATCTCACAGTTGGATAATCAAATGTCCAAAGTCAATAGGTGGAAAACAGTACCTTTAAGGCAAAGCCCGGAAAAAGGGGCAAGGGGGGTGGCCCAGCCCAGCCTGGTTCGGTCTGGAACGGGCTCGGGCTTCGCCCGGTGTCCCGCGAGACGGGGGTGACAGCAGCTTTAAGCGCCGCCTGGCGCGTGATTGACGCGGGAAGCGTCTCCGGGAATGCTGGGAGTTGTAGTTTGTAAGCAGCAACCAGCGCCGCGCTCCGCTCGGCGGCCGGACCCGGTGATGGAGCTGGGGTCTGGAGGCGGGCGGTCTAAGGCACAGAATAGCGAGGATTACACTCTCCTCACAGCAAGGGTTTCCAAACAATAATTTGCTTCGTAGTTCGTAGTTGGTAGTCATTATATGCGCTTAATTCTGTCTCAATGTCATCAAGGGCTGTTTTTGCATCAGCTAGTGCTGGAGATGACTTAATTTTACCTTCTAGTTCCTCAATCTCTTTTAATAGTTGTAAAATGAGATCTTTTGCTGTTTCGACAATGAGCATCATAAGATCTCGAGAACAGCGATTCACCATTTGTCTAAAAAAGCTTTTATATGGGCAAAGAGCCCCGGAATGTTCTTAATTTGTAGGCCTTGTGGGATTATTCCGGCTCTAAGATATTTAAGCATAAAATCTCCGTGTAGCTCAATGCGTTTGGTTTTCTTTCTAAGGGCTAAAAGTTTAGTGAGTTCAGCATTATTTCCTATATCATGAGAAGTTCTATTATCAAAAGATGCAGATGTACCAACCATGGACATGAAATCTGCATCACTGAACCCAAACGTTGGAAGAGTAGCCATGGCGGTCACTCTCTCAAGATCTGAGAAGGTAGAATAGTTATTTTACCAACTAGTACTTTTTACTAATGAAGATCGTAATACGTGCTAGATATGTCAGAATAATACAACAACTGAAAAACAGAATTGTGTGAGAATGTTTGACCAAACTTGATAAATCTATGCGTATGATTGGTTTAAGACATTAGATCAGCCAAGACATAACCTATAGACATGTGACATGTGACATAAATAATGAAAAATGCAGTACATACGTGAGCTGTCCCGTGTTCCTGTCCGTTATTTTAAGACATGAAACAGAGTCAGAGGTGTGGCCAGAATTTTTAGTATTTGTTTGGCATTTCACCGACCAGTTACAGCTTATTGTGTTGTTTAATTCAACCAAAGGATACACTTTATTATTTAAGGTTTAATAGGAGTTGGCATTTAAATACATTCACAAAGTGGGATATATTTCCAATCACACAATGAACCAAATACGCTTAAAAGTGGAATCACAAGCCTATTGTCTCCAAGCCATGCAGTTTCTCTCATTAGCACTTCTCCTCCCTTCTTCCACGAGAGCAGTTCAAACATGAATGGCAAAATATCCTAGTTTGCAAATGTTTTCTATATAATTTTGGCTCTGCCATATTTGCCACATAATACATCATCCACTGCATAATTTTACAGTTTTAACTTATCATTTTTTTAGCTCAAACCAAAATTTCTTTTAACTAAAAAACGTTACTTGAATTACTGCAAAGTGGACGGCCCTTTGCAAAGGTTGACTGATCACCTTTCTCACTGCTGCATTTGTATGTTACACTGATACTAATGAGGCAGAATCTTTGCAGAGACTTAACATGTTAATAATGTCTAAATAACAAAGTATAAGAAATATATTGCATTACACTGCAGCCTTTTTTTGATGCATAATTTAGTCAACACTGCGGCATCATTTTGTCCCCCATTGCTGCATAATTCAAGTAGCTCGAGAGCAGGTAGCACATGTTAAAAGTGCGTGTTAATGAAGCAGAGAGACTGTGAAGTTTGCAACCTTAGTTGGCGTGTGTGCAAATCCTGCATTGCCGATCCTTGGTGAGTTGCAGTTACTGAAACAAGGCCAATGGAGGTACTAATGGGTGAGGCGCACTGGCCTTGATGGCAGGGCCGGCTTTATTGCTGCCGGCACCCTGTGCAACAATGTTAGTTGGTGCCCCCAATGATCACCTACGCCTCGGACTCCCTCACTACCACCCTTTAACAGCCCCCCTCAAGTATCCATAACCACACTCTTTCTCAGATGCATTTAATTTGATTTACAGCGCCACTCATACCAGTGTATGGTGTCAGAGCACTTTACATCACACACACTACACAGAGACAATCATTTATATATGTGTGAATCCCTGTATAGGAAATGTTACATAAGACAAAGGACTACAAGGTGTAGACACCACATTACAACCATACTAGTAGGCAGTATAGTTTAATAGCTCACTGTTCTATGTTAGGATTTTAACTTATAAACTGTAAGTAACAAAAGGATATCTCTTACAAAATCAGTAACCCACTAACCTAGTTAACATTATTTGCACTTTGTGATCTGCATGGTACATGTTCTTTGCAGCAGGCACATTAACCCTCTGTGCTACCTTTCCAGGAGTGAACCCGTCCACTAGACAAAACTCCAATAGGGATAAAATTGATCAGCAAAGTTATCATGACATTTTTATTGGAGCTGAAAATTGCTGGAGGCCAAGAAGGAGGTAGCAAGTTTTTTTAAAATCATAATATACTTGCAAACACTACGCACCCACCCGAAATAGGTACCCAGTGCGGTCTCACCGTTCGCACCGCCCTAACCTGCTCAAGGTTCATGTGACCCCAGTGACAGTCACGGTGACTGGATCACTGTTGCTCTAGGGTGTGCTGGTTCGTAGGCCTGCCCGCAAGTCTGGACATGAACTTCAGTATGGATTGTGGTGGACAGACCTTCAAGGTGAACCCACAATTGACACCACTAGGGTTCACCTGCTTGTACTAAGACATCAGGCTTTCTAAGTTCTAGTGGGGCCTTCTAAGGTCTAGCATGGGAATATGCTCCCTCAGTAGAGTGGTCTGGTTATGAAAGCTGAACTCGGTTCCCCAGTTCCAAATTCGGCCGCTCTGGCCATAGTGCACCATCCTCTCCCGTACTGAACACCATACTGCCCCACGGAGAGAAACTCGCACTTCCTTCAGCTACAAAGTAATTGTGCCTGCTACAAACACTTGGATGTGACTCAATTCAAATTATGCACTAGATAAGAATAATATGCTGCCTTAAAAAAAAAACACTAAAAGCAAAACACTGCAATGCAAGATTAAGTAAAGCATGTGAAATGAAAGCAGAAACAACATGGTTACCTTAACGATCTCTCACTCACTATTCAGAAATCGGCGAGTGGTTTTACCTGAAAAGTTAAGGACATGACTACAGGGCCCTGAAGGGAACCGATCCACTGTCCATTGCTTATATCCTTACAAAACTTAAGCAGTATGTTTGAAAGAAACCACATCCATAAACACAGAGCCATGGTACACATTTTGTTTTCCAATCCACCCTTCAACCAGGTACTTCAATACATCCAGGAATGGTGCCTTCCCCACCTGGGGGCAACAATGCTGTGCAAAGAAAGACGAGAAAACAAAAGTAGCGCTTCACTGCAAAGTCTGTAAAGTGAGGCTGATGTGAATAAAACCAACTGGCCACTTTGCAACTACTCTGTCTTGATTTATTTAATTATGAATTTATTTTTCATAGTTAAAACCTTTTATTTCTCTCCATCCCGAGGCTGCACTTTGGAATAGAAAAATGTCAGAAAAAGGGCATTTCCTGCAAGAGTGTTTCTCTTTTTTGGATCCATTTCACAGGTAAGCAACTAAATTAAAAAAGGAAAGAGAGGTTGTGAACCGTTTCTTCTAGTCACAGATTTCAGTAATTGAGGGAATAATAGGAAGAGAGGGAATAATAGGAAGAGAGGGGGGGGCAGCTGGTAGCACAGAAAAGGACATGGTCCGTGTCTTCTCTGGGCAGTAAGGGAGAGGCAGAGTCCTTTCCTTCTCTGCCCGCCAAGAACGGCCACGAAAGCCGAGCCTTATCTGAAGGCCTTTGCTATTTCTGCCGTCCTGGGACACAGCTTCGAAAAGAAAAAGTAGAGGAACTGAATCTTTTTAATTAATGAAGTAGAGGCACGCTGTGCCCTTCCGGTCCCGCCCACTTCGACCACTGGCCACAACCCTTTGTGAAACACCCGCCCCCCAGTTTTTTCATCCCACTTAAACCCCTGGGATTGTGGCTGCTAAACTAGTATAACATAATAAAACACAGCCTGGCTGTTACCTGTGCGCGCCTCAGCCTCACTCTCCGGTGTCATTTCTAATATATATATATATGTTTCCCTTGTCTTAACTGCTTCATTGTGCTTGTGAGAAAGTGTCACTCATAATCTTTGAAATGTCACTCATAATTACATTGGAAATGTCACACATGGCAATCTGAAACGTTGGCAGCTACGACGGCCCTTAGCAGTGCCCATGATGCACAGTGTGTCTGGCCCCCTCCCCCTCAGACATCCATCCATCCATCCTTCCATGCGAGGATAAGGCCCCTTCTGGGCCTCTACAAGTTTAAAAATGCCCGCCTGGCTCTTCCCTTTAAACCTCCGGCCCTGCGGCCCTGAGTGAGCCGTCGGCGCTACAGAACACTTTATAAATCAAATCCATAAAGGTGGCTTTCTCTAAACAGACCGCTGATGCGCCTCGAGGTGCAGCAAAGACATATATTTATTTGCACATGCATGGATCAAAAGTCAGGGCCGACTTGCATGATGCGGGCCCCCACCTCCCTTGGGGGCAGCTCCCAGGCCGTGTCGTACGTGTCCAAGAGCTTCTTCCAGGTGCTCTACTGCTTGAGCAGCTTTTCCAGGTCCTCGCTGCACTGCCCCCCCCTCTCTGCCTAGCTCGCTGGGGGTATAGAAGACGACCTGGTAGCAGGTGTGGTCCTCCTGGGTGGTGGTGAAGCCCCCGGGCACGTTGACGTGCTCGGCGGTGAGGATGGCCTGGACCTTGCCCGCCCAGCCTGCAGGGCCTTCCGGCCCTCGGGGTTCTGCGTCACCTCCACGTAGACGCCCAATCTTGCGCCGCCGTCGCAGAATGCCAGGTGCACACGCTGGCCTATCATTGGTGGCGTGGTGACGGCGGCGGGCGCCGTGTAGCCTTCCGGCGGGAACGAGGCTTCCGCTTGAGCCCGCCCCCATCAGAGCAGAGCGATTCCGGCCACAGGCCTGCAGCCTGTGGGCTGCGGGGTGCCTCCTTGGGCCTGCGGGCTGCAGGTCTCGTCCTCGTCCTCTGCACTGTACTCGGCCTAGTACCTGCGCTGCATCTGCAGGCGGTCCCAGCGCCGGCCCCCCAGCAGTGCCTTCATCTCGGTGAAGAGGCGGTGGCTCAGGCAGCATTCATCAGCCAGGACGGCGGCCAGCTTCTCCTCGCAGAGGACGGCCCTCTGGAGCATGCGGGTCACCTCCTGGTAGTGCCCGATGTCCAGACTCTCCAGCAGGGCCTGAAGCACCACGCCTTGCAGATCAGGTGGGCCACCTCCTGGGGCTCTGAGGGGGCCTCTAGACCACACACAGCCTCCAGCAGCGCAGCGCAGCAACCACTCGCTCTCCGTGGCACTCTTGTCCACGGGCAGGTCCTCCACCTTCAGGCCCTCCAGCAGCCGCTGACAGGCCTCCTCCAGGAGATTCCAGATGAACATCCGGGCGCCGGGGTCATGGGCCGGCATCAGGGGGGGGAGCAACAGCAGCAGCCATCCTGGGGTCAAAGAGTCTCCCTGGCAGAGCGAGCACTAAGCAACACTGGCAGCACCACAAGTCACAACACCATCCAGAACAAGGCAAGATCACCTGGGTGGGTGTGTCTACAGAGGCAGGGCCTTCAATCTACCTGTACAATGCAATATCACCTGTGCTTCACCAGGCTCTGACACAGGCTGGTCGTATCTACATGTGTAAAAATGTCTAAATAATAAAATATAAGAAAATATATTGCATTACGCTGAAGCCTTTATTAATTTAGTCAACACTGCGGCATCATTTTATCTCTCATTGCTGCATAATTCCAGTGGCACCAAAGCCATGGCTCCCTGATGAAGAGCAAATATGGCTGGAAATGCATTGGAGTGATGAGCGTTAAGAAAATGTATAATGAATGAAGAGAATTGAAATGAGAATTTAAATACAGATGAAGATTTCATTAAAACCAATAAAGTGAAACAAACAAAGAAAATATTGTGATTATTCAAACAACCTCAGAGGAGGACATCAGGAGTGTACACTTAGGGGGTTGCAACCAAGAGTTATTGGGAGCACGACTTTAAATCATTAATATTGGACGTACCCTGAGGGTGGATACGTCACCCCTTGAACACCTCAAGAAAACTATGGAGCTTCTCCCAAAAATCCCTTTTAATAAGGAACAAAAGTGGTCACTTTGTAAGCGTTGTACCCTGTTTGAGGTAGGTGTAACCCTCAATTAATCTGCTTTTGTTTATGACCGCTTGTGGGAGACATGCAAATACAAGTCTGTTGACGAGGGATAATGTGTAAAGTGTTTATTGTATATTTATTTGCAGAAGGTCTTTTGGAAGGGAAGCCTGACCTCCATCATGCATGCCCCCACCTCCCTCTTGGGCAGGCCCCACACCTCCTCGTAGACGTCTACCTCCTGCTTTAAGGTGCTGGTCATCCGCAGGACCTTGTCCAGGTGTGCTTGGCACCGAGTGCCCTGGCCCAGCTTGTCGGCTGAGTAGAAGACCACGAGGTAGCACACTGTTTTCGTGGGTGGGGCTGAAGCCCCCTGGGGCACTGACGGACCCCGCTCTGAGGATTGACCTCAGATTCGCGCGGCCCACCAGCAGCGCTTTCTTGCTTCTGTGGTTTTTTTAAATTTCAATGTAGTATCCTACCTCGCAGCTGTGGTCCCCGATGGCCAGGTGCGCGTGCTCTGAGTCACTCTCCGCCTTTCTCTTGAGTTCCGTAGAGGTCTGCGCGAGCTCCCCGTCATCGCTCAACGGTTGTGCAGCATGTGTTTGGTGAGCCTCGGCCCCGGTGATTGGTGCTGAGACTGGGAAAGCTGCTTCCAGGTCAGGAGATCTCTCGAGGCCGTCGGCCTCGTCCTCTTCCGTTGTACTGAACTGCACCAGGTAGCCGCACTGCAGCCGCAGGCAGAGCCAGTGCCGGCCCCGCAGCAGGGTCTCCATCTCTTGCAGTAGGCTGAGGCTCAGACCGGCCTCATCGGTGAGGAAGGCCGCCAGCCTCGCCTCACGAAGCAGCACCTTCCTCACCAGGCGCACCACCGACAGGTAGGCCTTGGACCCGATTAGCCTCCTTGCAAGGGCCTCCAGTATCGCCCAGGGCAGCAGGTGGCAGCCGCAGGAGTCTGCCAGCAGCCGGGCCCACCTCTTGGGGGTCCTGCGGGGCCTCCAGGCTGCAGAAGCTCTTTTGCAGGTGGCCCATGCACCACTGCACATCCTCACAGGCCGGATCCTCGTCCGCCTCCTCCTCGTCCACCCGCAGGCGCCTCAGCAGCCGCTGGCAGGCCTCCTCCACCAGGTTCCTCATGTGCACCCGGTCGGTTGCGGGTATCGGAGGGGGGATGGCTGCAGCCATGCCGAGGGTAGAGCAGGGAGCCTCGAGTCTGGGGTATGTAAAGAGCAGCAGTGTCCGCACAGGCAGAGAGCAGCAGTGTCCGCACAGGCAGAGAGCAGCAGTGTCCGCACAGGCGGAGAGCACAAGTGAAACCAGAGAATGGAGTGATGCACCACCCTTTTGTCTAAGAAGATTCTTGTACAATAAGTCTTAGTCTTTGTTAAGTTGTCTTTGACAGTCTTATTGAAAAGCAAATCCAAAATAAAGTAAATTGTCAGCCAACGCGTTTCGTTCATAACAAAGAACTTCTTCAGGACTGTGAATTTCAATATGAAAATATATAAGTATATAGACACGGACATACAAGAATATATGCAGGACACAGAAGATAAGTGACACAGAGGTGAGTATGGAAAACGGGGAAACAGTGAGGATGAGGTGGTGGGACTGCAGGTGCCTGTGTGGCTCAGGTCAGGGAGATAATCAGGGGGGGAGCAAGACTGCGGTGAGGGGTGAATATAGCAGGGTGAGTTTGTAGGAAGAAGGAAAACCACCATTGTTTAGATAATGAAAACATGATGCTTGCATCCTAGCATCATTAGACGCCTAAAATGTTGTCACTACAATGGAAGCTGCCTACAGTGCAAGGTCGTAGTTAGAGGTGTGTTGCCTCAAGCAGTATCCTGAACATGGCACCTAGATAAAGAGAGTATCGCCCCAACAAGTTTAGACCCACAGTATGGTCTGACACCTAAATGATGAGGTGCGTTCCGGGTTTTGGGATCAGACATCCATATACATTCTTAGCCTAAAATAAGGGTGCATGATCTGAGGGTTGGCTAAGGAGCTGAGCTTTGGGATCTGATGTCCCTGATTGGCTGAGAACAAGAGGAGTACGTACCTTAAGGTTATGTCCTATCACATTATCAGTGAGCTCGTACAGTGCCGTTGCGGGAGCCTCTGTGATAAGGGCGAGAAAGCGGTGGATCTGGCAGAAGGAAACACGAAAATCTAAGTACTGGTCTAATATACTGCTAAAACTGAGCAGGCATCAGTGCAATGGATACTGGAAGTGTGTTGGTGCTACAGTAAGTTGTGGCCGAATACTTGGCTGTGCCGAAGGAACTGAATGCGGGTGGTTGCCTGTGTGCAGTGGCCAACTTGTGCTACGCATGTACGTTCCATGATGCTGGAGTGTCTACCATTGATTCAAGTTTATGAAGGCACGTCTGGCTCTTACCTGTAAACCTCCGGCCCTGCTGCCCTGCTCCTGGCGTGACTGAGCCCTCGGCGCTACAGAACACTTTAAAACTCAAATCAATAAAGGTGGCTTTTTCTAACGAGACTGCTGATACGACTCAAGGTGCAGTGAAGATACATTTATTCATGTACATGAGCATGGATCAATAGTCAGGGCGGACATCAATGGTGCACGGTGTGCTTGGCCCCCTCCCCCCCAAGCAGACATCCATCCATGCGAGGACAAGGCCCTAAAGGGGCCTCTACAAGTTAAAAAAGGTTGACGGCCTGCCCCCAGGCGCTGTCTTGTGAGCACCTTCCTTGTCTCCTCCGGGCTCTCAGCCCCCTGGCCCAGCTCCCCAGGAGCTTCCAGATGAACATCCGGGTGCCTTTGTCATGGGCCGGCATCAGGATGGCGCAGCAGCAGCAGCTGCCATACTGGGGTCAAAGAGTCTCACTGGCAGGGCGAACACTAAGCAAAACTGGCAGCACCACAAGTCACAACACCAACCAGAACAAGGCAAGATCACCTGGGTGGGCGTGTCTACAGAGGCAGGGCCTTTAATCAACCTGTAGAAAGCAAGATCACCTGTGCTTCACCAGACTCTGACACAGGAAGAGTTTTTTTCCTTCTCTGCCCGCCCCAAACGTCCCCGAAAGCAAGCCGAGCCTTATCTGAAGGCCTTTGCTATTTCTGCCATCCTTTGGACACAGCTTCGAAAAGAAAAACTAGGGGAACGGAATCTTTTTAATAAAAGAAGTAGTGGCGCGCCATGCCCTTCCGATCCCGCCCACTGGTTACAACCCTTGGAGAGACACCCGCCCCCCCCAGTTTTTTCATCCCACTTAAACCCCTGGGATTGTGGCTGCAAACTAGTATAACATAATAAAACACAGCCTGGCTGTTACCTATGCACGCCTCAGCCTCACTCTTCGGTGTAATTTCTAATATATATATATATATATATGTTTCACTCGTCTTCGCTGCTTCATTGTGCTTGTGAGAAAGTGTCACTCATAGCCTTTGAAATGTCACTCATGGCAATCTGAAACCTTGGCAGCTATGACATCCCTTAGCAGTGCCCATGATGCACAGTGTGTCTGGCCCCCTCCCCACCCAGACATCCATCCATGCTTCCATGCGAGGACAAGGCCCCAAAGGGGCCTCTACAAGTTTAAAAATGCCCACCTGGCTCTTACCTGTAAACCTCCGGCCTGCTTCCCTGCTGCCTTGCTACTGGCATGACTGAGCCGTCGGCGCTACAGAACACTTTATAAATCAAATCAATAAAGGTGGTGTCGTGTATTTCTATAGGTTCTGAATCAGTCCCCCTATTCCTGACCCTATTCTGGTTAAACTAACTATCAAGTTAACTAACAGTCAGCCCATGAGGCAAGAAATCCCCCATGATGCAGATACCGTTATCTGACGCAGTCACACTACGGCACAGGAACGTGTTATCTGATTAGGTCATAACGCTTGAGATCTAATTAGACAAGCGACATTCCTCCAGCCCCTGATAAGGCATACGACGTTCTCATAACAAATCAAACCTATGACAACCTGGAAAATCCGTGCGGCCATTGTTTTGATTTCACAGAGAACTTTTGCAAAAGAATGTGCTAACGAGCAAGTCGTATGACATCTTTATTGACGTACCTATGTCCATCCTTACGTCAATCTCGGCACCTTTAAGGTATAAATATTGCCGACCTTGCCCTATGCAAACACACGCGTGGTGACAAGACGGAGCAGCCATACTTGCCGAAGCCGAGAGCAGAAGCAGACCCCGCTGGCAGCAGCCCCGCCTTCCTGACGCGCTGCTATCTCAAGCCGAGAGACCCAGCACCGGCGTTTCTGGGCAGCCCTCGCAGGCAGCCTGGAATATCGAGAGCAGAGAAAGAGATACCATTCCTCATTCATCCTAAATTCCAGGTACAGAACTGAATAACCCCTCACAGAGAATTCTTTAGTTATTCACTTGGCAAAAACAAACTTAACTTAAACTGTAACTTTCTATTCCCGCCCACGCATTAGACTTAGGTCAGGTACACGGGGTAGGCGTATTTAGAAACACCAGTTGAGTACGATTAGTCAAATGTATATGTGTATGTAAATATATTTTAATCATTTTAAACATCATATGGCTCAGAAACCATATCAATGTTTTTACAGTATTATTTTATACTATTGCTTCTAATGTATGCACTTTACTTAACTATAAGTATTGCAATAATATCGATCCATTTCTCTTGTACGAGAAAAGAGACTGATCAATAAATAACATCTTTTATTGAACACGCCCGTCTCTTCCTTTTCTCTACATTCTGATGAGACTAAGAATGCACGTACTGACTGAGTAAAATAATTGCCTTGTGCTCACACGACTCTTGAGATTGACTCTTGATTAGGGGAGAGCAAAGTTGTCATGTTCTATGGTTGTCAGAAACTAAATCCCTTCTTGTCTAATCAGGGAAGTTAATCCTTCCTTGAACATTCGAGAAAGTTTCTAGCGAACTCTGAGCTTAGCTGGCAAACCCAAAAATTAAGTCTAGTATCGACAGTAGTAGACCTAGTTAACGTCTGGCCTAGGCCTTTACTGCTGTAGGTACTATTCCAATGTGCAGAGCCTATTGGGAAAATAGGAGTTCACTACATGGCGCCCAACGCGTTTGGAAAGGGCGATAAAACTAACGTAAGACATTTAGAGTAACTCAGTCGTGCTCTCTCACTCAGACCCCTTTTCCCAAATACTCCAAAGACGTCTGGAGTGGGTGAAAGGTTATATCCTCCAAAACCTCGCAGGAGGGAACTCCTATGTATGGTTCTTGGTCAAGTCAACGTTGAAGGATAAAACAGTTCCGAAATATTGTGCATCTAATCTTTGTTGCATAAAGAAACCTGATCTGCAAATAGACATAATATCATCCTGTCTGTAAAATGGGAGACAGTGATGAAGAAAGAGAGGCAGTTAGATTAGCAGCTGAAATAGCAGCAGCAGATACTGCACTAAAGGATGCAGACGCGGATATAATACTCATTCCGGTCAGCAAAAGAAGATCTATAACCTTAAAACTTATAGAAAATGGACTGACACCTAGAGGTGGCACAGTTATATTCGTAATTGAGGCACATGAATATCGGCAGACAGAGGTATACTATACATGGATACATTTTCCAGCAGCAAATGCTGTAACAAAGTACTTCCACTATTACAAAATAGAGGTTCCACCCGACGTTTACACTCCTTTCGAGGAGGTGGAAGTACCACTCAAATTCCAAGAGCATTTGCTCTTATTTGATGGCGCCCTAATACATAACAATCACATTACAAGGCTCGGTCCTTTAGGAAGACCAGGAGCAACGTGGCCGGTCTTAGCCGGATACACACCACATCCAGACATCGAAAGAATGCCTGCAGCAGAGCTATTAATACAGCTAAAACAACTACTAAAAATTCATAGACAATTAGTTCAGTATGTAATGCGGACTTCAACAATTCAGCCAGCGATTAAACTTCCACAGCTGACCCCTCACCAGGGGAACACAAATAAAATTACACCACAGAACATCCAATCCTGCCTAGGTAAAGTTCCAGCTAAACGGGAACAAATACCATTCTGGTTGGCACAGAAAATCACCCAAATAGAGGCGGTGTTTCCTGACACCACCCCGCTGGAAAAACACAGGATTCTGACTATATGTCTCCCAATGGGAATCGCACCACACATTGAGGACTGCGACACTTGGGGTACAGTCTTTGCTTCCATCTACACAAAAACGCACGGTGTCCCATCCATTTCGGTGATACCAGATGTGCTAAAACAAATTCAAGATGAATACGGTCCAGAACCTGCTTTAACTCTTGGTATGAAATTACTAAAAGACTTCAAGCAGGTTTCGGCTATATTACTAGCCAACATAAAAGGTGAAGCAGCAAACGTGGCGATCCGCCAGAGGTTAAAAGAGACAGATATAGCAGACCAACCAGCTGAAATAGCCAGAATCATAGAAAAATCCTATGAAGAACTAGGCAGAGATAGTCTAGGTGGAATACCAGTAAAACTGCAACTGACTACAAGTCCAGAAAAAATATTTTTTAATAATAATAATTCACCAAAAAAGAACTGGGATGGAAACAAACAATCCAATCCTAAAGAAAAGAAATTCCAGTCCAGAGGAAGGTCTCCTAGGCGAAGAGAGAAATCTCCAAACCAAAGACAGAGGTCACCGCAGAGTGACCCCTCTGGGAATAGATATAACCTTAGAAATAGGGATAATATTAAAAAACCTGATAGATATCAAGACATTGATACACGTCCCTCTCAATCTTTTCAGAATTCCTCGCAGAAATCGGAAAGAAGAGGACGATCAGAAGAGCACGCCAAGTCCAAAGACAAGGAACCTGCTCAACTTAAAAAGAAATTACAATTTCCAAAAAAGAAGGTAGCCAGTGTCAAGGTAGTTAAAAATGCCGAGAATACTGAGGACACAACTGAAAAACGGAGAGTGGGCTCAGACAATGCTAGACAGCGCAGCAGAGGTGAGCATAGCTCGCAAAGTCCTTATGAATCATCTGGAGACAGTGGACACGAATGAATACCTTCAAGTGGAAACTGCAGACACCAGAGTTAGCAAGCCCCACAAGATATACGAGATAACATTACGTATAGAGGGAGATAAGACTAGGAAAATAAGGGGACTATTTTGGGATAACCTCTCCAAAGGCTATGACATCCTTCTAGCTGAAAAAGACTGGCCACCAGAGTTTGTCAGGGAGTGCCCTCATGGCGAAGAAGTAATTATGCCTGCCTTCTCGAATCAAATACCGATTCATAAAAAATACACACTTGCTAGAAAGTGGGCAGTGGCCTTAGCACCTGCTTTATATAAAAATCATGTAGGATGGGATGAGGATTCTCCTCCTCACAAAATCCAGTTAAAATCACAACCAACTGCACAAAGGCAGTACCCAATTAAGCAAGAAGCTAAAAAACAAGTAAATGAAATACTAGATCAGCTAGAATACCAGGGGGTGATTGAAACTTGCACCTCACAAATGAACAATCCTTTGTTTCCGGTCTCCAAACCAGACAATTCGTACCGTCTAGTTTTGGATTACCGACACCTTAACACATGTTGCAAAACTCACACAGTGCTGCACTAATGAATAACATAGTGCGCAAAAAATACAAAACAACCTTGGACATCTCCAATGGATTCTTTTGTCAAAACATAGCACCAGAGAGCAGATCTTTAACTGCATTCTCAGTAAATGGCACTCAAAAACAATTCTGTCGGTTAGCCCAGGGGTACAAGAACAGCCCGGGGGTATTCTCAGCGAGAGTAACAGAATTACTACAACTATATGATGATGAAGCATTATCTTATGTCGATGACATTTACTTAACAGATGATGACTTGGAGACTCACTTGAAAAGAGTGAACACCATAATACTTGGTTTCGCTGCAGAGGGTTACAAATTCAACTTCAAAAAATCCAGAATTGCCCATCTGACGGTCCTATTCTTAGGATATGAGTTATCAAGTGAAGGTAAAAGCCTGGCAGACAATTTCCTAGAGAAATGTGCCGTAATCCAAGCTCCTAAAACACTAAAAAACTACAGTCAATTCTAGGCTTCCTAAATTTCGGAAGAACTTACATTGCAAATTACGCAGAAAGGGTCAAACCCCTTTACGATCTAATTAAACCAGACTTTAAAAGATCCAGTTGGACTCAAACACACACAGAAATTTTGAGATCCTTACAAACAGACATGCTAATTAAAACAAAATTAGAAACCCGTGATAATACACGCAACCTTGTGATCCGAGTCATCCCAGGGAGATGCGGATTCACATACCTAACCTCTAATGAGGGAGATAAGGTACCAATTGCATTCAAATCACACTTGTACACTAAGGCTGAAATGAAATTTAGCCCAACGGAAAAAATTCTTACAGCGACACAGACAGCTATAGCAAAAGAACGAGCCCTGGCACAAGGTAAACGAATAATAACCGTGACACCGATACCAGCCCTAGAGGCGGTAACAAAGGCAAGCATTCCAAATGCTAAAGCACTCCATCCGAGATGGATACAATGGGCTAACTCTCTTGCTGCAACAGACGTGGTGTACGAATTTGATCCTTACTTAAAAACACAAGAATTTCTCCAATATGAATTTGAATGTCCTCCGCCGACCGAGATTCTGCCTCTAGACCAATACGGCTGTATAATATATACAGACGGATCAGCACAACCCGCAGTAGGGGGTAAACAAGCTTACAGTGCTGCGTGCGCGATTGTTAAAGGTCGTTGGCACGAAGGGAAATTTAAACCAACCCTCACTAAAACACAATCTCTAGGAGATTGCACAGCTCAGCGAGCTGAACTACTAGCATTCAAGATGGCGCTTGAAAATACTGATCGAGAATTCCCCACACTTATAGTGTGCGATTCGTATTATTGCGTTCAGTCTTATAATGAATACTTGCAGATCTGGCTTCAGAACGGTTACAAAGATGACACAGATGCACCAATAAAGCAGAAACTGCTCTGGGAACAAGTAGCTCTTTTGAAAAAAGAACTACCAAAGACTCACATGACACACTCACTGAGTCATCAGCGTGATGGCGTTCACGTTGTAGGGAATTCATTGGCTGAAACAGCCGCAGCGGCAGCCACTAAATCGGCTCCCGTAGATCGAAAAAAGCGTACATTAAAATACATTGACGGTGAAACAATGCTGGCGGTGAAAACGTCATCAAAAGGCGACTGCTCAGCGTTACCGATCAACTATCCACTCAATTATACATACATAATCGATGCAAACTCCGTCCCTTTTGCTCGAATCCCTGGAGTGGGGGATAGAGTGATTCCAAACATGGACAGGAGAAACTTGTTAATCGCAGACGCACACATGGGCGAGGGTCACAGACACCTTAAATTAAAAGATTCTCTGGAAGAATTACAATCACGGTACTGGTGGCCAGGCATGAGCCTGCACTACACCATGTTTGTAAAAAACTGCCCAAACTGCAACAGAGATCGCAGAGGGGAGAGAAGCAGTTTAATACCTCGTCGAATCAAGGCAGATAATATTACCAGCAAAAAGAATGGCTTGCGATTAACATATACAGGCTAGTTTCCACTTATAATGTAGATCACCAGCACTCGGCTGACGTCCGGACTATTATACAAGATTTACGAGTCTAAATGGCATATACGCTAAGAGCATGCTACGTTCGACCATTTCTTTCACTCAGGCAAACCAGCCTGGGGGGGAAACATGGCCAAATGAGCACAGCCCAGCGGGAATCTTCTCACTTCCTTCCTGAGGGTATGGGATGGTGTAAAGAAAAAACCAAGGCAGAAAGCAATCTATAATAGAAAGGATATTAGGTTCGGGAGCTGGGTGGGTCAAACATCTAATAAGTGTCCAACGTAGTCTAAATAACTTGCCAAGAAATTCTCTGAAGGGATTCAGTCCGTACGAATTATTATTCGGAACTAGGATGTTGATCTCTGACCTTGATAGTCAGACTTCAGTGGTAATAGAAAAAACCTTTGATGTCAAAGACCGTTTGGCTATTTTGCAGGACTTAAACAAAACAAGAAAAGACCTGAGCAACATACAGTTGAAACAACAGCCAACAACCACTGAAGAATCACCACCTGTCCCAGCAAGACCTGTCTGGATTCCAAAAGTCGGGGATCTAGTCAGGGAGAAGATCGCGGTAAAGAAGGAATTTGGGCCTTCTTACAGAAAAGCAGTTCCTGTCTTGTCTGTCAACGGGACAAGATCAGTTGTACTACCGCCACTTGCTGGAAAAAAGGAGAACCGAGTTGTATCCATCGACCTGGTAAAACCACAACATGTGGCCGATAACAAACAGTAGGCCAAGTGGACTCCCAATAAGTAGCAGAACACCAAGGTTTGCTACCAGTACAGAGGTCCTATCAAAGAGGCTCATCACATTCGAAACGCCTACAGAAGAACAACAAGGACTATGCAACAATGCAATAGAACTAAGACCTCTGAAAACCCAAATAAAAACATTTAGCAGAGACACACCAATCTATACTGAAGTACCAAGTGACAATGCAAAAAACAAAAATCCTGAAGCAATTGGAACAATTGACAGAACTGCATCTGGTTACTTCATCAACTTCGATGATTCCTCTGAAGGCTTCAGTGAACCAAAGACACAGCCATCATCAAAATCCTTTAAAGACAAAGCTAAGGAACTTTTGAAACAACTGAAAGAAACATATCTGGTTTCTCCATGGATTGAATTTTGGGTGGGTTTTGGTGCATTTATCCTCATACTTTGGCTCATCATGGTATTTACTTTGGGACGCTTCATTGAGGGAAAATATGCTAAAATGGACACAGCAAGTCAGAACATCAACTTGGTCCTCAAACCACACACATCTTCGCACGTCGAGAAAAGAGAACTTTCTTCAGAACTTTCTTCAGCCAACTTCACAGCAATTCCAATACCTGGTGGGGTAGCCTGGGACAACACTGACTATGAAATTTATGGTCCGGTCGAGATCCTGAAATATCCACACCAAATCAAGATCTCCTTGAGTGACTTTGCAAAACCAAACTCATTTGCTGATGATTGGGACTTTGAAAGTATTAACAATATGATGTCTGACTTAGTAATGTCTGCTAAATTTACAAAACATGATTATTTGCAAGGTTCTACAAATTATGATAGTATGTATTGCTATAACCATTATGGTAACCATTTCTTGCATAAATCTGCACAACCTAGAAATGTTTTAAATTATAATCAATGGGAACATTGTGCTACACCTCCAAAAGGGAGCTCTAGAACCGTTTATGACAAATATTCATATTTTTCAGGTTTTAACATAACTAATGCTGAAACATTTTATTACAAATTGTCAAACAAGACAGGGATGAAAACCATGATAACCAACACAAAATTGATATATTCAGATTCATTCTTTGAAAAAATGAATACATTTGGATTTGATTATTGGGACAAAAATGTTGATTTGAAAAGTGTTTGGGGTACAAAAGAATGGCAAGTACAGGGTTTAGAAGCTTTGTTTAGAGCCTGCATGATCCCAGAACAAATGATATTTTTAAATGACACTGTTCAACAAACCACCTGTCTTGGCTTAGCCAAAATCAAAGATTTAAATAATCCGTCTATTCCAAAGCCAACAATGTTTAGCAATAACTCTGATACAGATGAAGGAATAGACATAAACCATATACTTAACCAAAACAGAACACATCCTGATTGGAAACAATGGTTGATCTGGCCCACAGATACAAATAACTGTCAAGATAGATTCCTGAATAAAACACAGGGTTTTAAAATGACCAGGCCAGACCCTAGATATCCCCAAAGACATCACCCAGGGATAATAACAACCTACAGTGTGGGCAAATTATGCCTTCAATGGCTACAGACTTCCACACTGCCTGAAATTAAGCAACACCTAACTTTACTTACTGATGGTGCTGACTTGCGTGATTTCATACTGGGACCAAGCAAACAGCGTCAAAAGCGTTTCATAGCAGCCTCTGTATATGCAGCATACAATGAGGCCTGGAAGGTTACTCAAATTGAGACAGCAGAAAGAATACGGGAAATTGACCGTATCAATTTGGAAAAATCACTTTCTGTAGTGGACAATGGGTTAATGACTCTGTCCTCCAGAATTTTTTCATTGGACAGCATTGTGTCTTCAGCAATCGATATATTATCGCAAGACTTACTGTTATTACAACATGGTCAGTCACAATTGCGTTCCATTGTACAGCTTGGCTGGACGTTACAAAATCTGCGTTCAGGCTGTGTGCCTTGGCGTTTAATCAACACAACGTCACTATTCCAAATCTTTAACCTTACTGATAGACAAATCGGTATGGCGCAGAAGGGTGCTGATTATACAATCTTGAGCATTGAAAAACTAGAAAGATTACCAATGACAATGTCAGAACGACCTGTCAGTGAATGGATAATACACGGAATCATAAATATTCCAATCTCAACCTTCAGGTTTCAATACTGCCAAAAATATATACAGGCTGGCATGTACGAGAAATTGGGAAAGGGGTACCTTAAAACAACTTGGAACCTGCCCTATTCACATGCATGTGTCAGTAATAGAGGACAGAAAGTGTTTCTTAGTGGCAACAATTGTGCTATGTCACTAAGCGGCACGCTTCTGTGTAACGGAATTAGTTTGCATGGAGCCTGTGAAGGGAATTCATACAACCTTTCATGTCACCAGCAAGGCGCACCTGCAACAGAAATAGAACCATTCTTTCAAAGACTCTATAATGGGAGTTACATTCTTATTGTAGACCGCAGATGTTGCAGTCTTATGCCCGGGACTCCTTATCTAGTAACTACAACGGCGAAGGTCAAGTGCTGTGGACGTTCTTTGTTCCCCAGCTCCTTTCCAGACAGGGAGGCAAGGGCATGGCCCAGTTTGAAAATTACTTCTATTCGAATAGACACTTTAAGCAGAATGAAAACAGTGCTTCTACAGACGCCTACAAGGCTCACGTCATCAAAAGAAACGTATGATCTACAAGTCGCAAGGACGACTGCAGAGATACATACATTATTATCAACTAATTCCCCCGTACATTTCGCGGAAATCCTGAGCGAAATCTTAAATATTTCTGATACCACTGGGGTCTCAAAGGTATTTAAGACAGTATTTTCGATGGCATTAACACCATTCAAAGCCATACTGGGTATTTTTCCAGATTTCGTCCATTCGATTTTTGGCGGACTTCCCCTGATCCTGGGACTAATTGCAGGAATCCTATTCCTAGTCCTTATTTTTCGTTATGGCAACCCATGTCACAGATCAAACTCTCGCGACAATGGAAGATACGATCCTAGCCATTGGATACCGGGACCGGATATCAAAAATCCTGGGACTCTCCCGGCTTAGAGACCTGAACATGACTTGGTTTCTATCATTTCGACCAATGTGGCAAAGGTGTGTTTTACCTGTACTAAGGTGTCTGCTATGCGGAGAAGAATGCGTGTTAGACACCTGTCTGACGCTACAATCGGATGCGCCAGTGGATGCAGATACACTGTTGGTTCCTACCAAGGTTCACGCTTTGTGCTGCCCTCAAAGGCTGCCAATCCTGATGACGGCATTCCTGGAATCTTCACCACTGCGATTGAAGAGTAGTGAAGTTCAAGATGAAAGCAACATCGAACAGGTACGACCTTCTGTCAGCAATGCAAATCAGAATGTCAATGGAGACAATCATGCGCACGAATGCATGGTTACACCTATTTCCGACTTAGTGGAACTTTCCCAGGAAGCTGTTGACAGTTTTTTCGAAAGCCTGAATGATATGATGTTCTCTCCGGAACAGAAATAGAGACTTTTGAGTAAACTCGCACACGGCGTTCCCTGAATTCGGCCTTCAACTTTAAAAATAAAGTCACATGAACAATTACAATCCAGTTCACGGACAGCGATTTTTTCAGCAAGCCCCTAAAATATTTTTCTACATATTTTTTCCCGGGACACTGATCTTCTGCTTAAAGTAAGAAACTATTCCTAGAGAAATAAGATTTCTATTTTTAGATACTTTATATAGACTTTAGCTGCCCGCTGGTATGTTCACAAATATTTTATTATGTGATGAAATGGTCTCGGACTTCCTTTCTGTATAGCCATATTAAGAGCCATTTCATGTGTATTTCTCATATACCAAAAAGCAATAATGCATAACAATGCGTGTTTACTTTTGCATTTAATTCATAGCTTAAGTGCATACAATATATATGACTGCAATTTTTCAGTATATTTGAAAATTTCGAAATGCATTTATGTATTTTGGGGTGGTAAGGTATACACTATACTCTATAGTATGTTGTACTATGTTATACTATGCATAGATTAGTAGATATGACCATAGTTAGCGTGGAGTGGGTGTCGTGTATTTCTATAGGTTCTGAATCAGTCCCCCTATTCCTGACCCTATTCTGGTTAAACTAACTATCAAGTTAACTAACAGTCAGCCCATGAGGCAAGAAATCCCCCATGATGCAGATACCGTTATCTGACGCAGTCACACTACGGCACAGGAACGTGTTATCTGATTAGGTCATAACGCTTGAGATCTAATTAGACAAGCGACATTCCTCCAGCCCCTGATAAGGCATACGACGTTCTCATAACAAATCCAACCTATGACAACCTGGAAAATCCGTGCGGCCATTGTTTTGATTTCACAGAGAACTTTTGCAAAAGAATGTGCTAACGAGCAAGTCGTATGACATCTTTATTGACGTACCTATGTCCATCCTTACGTCAATCTCGGCACCTTTAAGGTATAAATATTGCCGACCTTGCCCTATGCAAACACACGCGTGGTGACAAGACGGAGCAGCCATACTTGCCGAAGCCGAGAGCAGAAGCAGACCCCGCTGGCAGCAGCCCCGCCTTCCTGACGCGCTGAGAGACGCGCTGCTATCTCAAGCCGAGAGACCCAGCACCGGCGTTTCTGGGCAGCCCTCGCAGGCAGCCTGGAATATCGAGAGCAGAGAAAGAGATACCATTCCTCATTCATCCTAAATTCCAGGTACAGAACTGAATAACCCCTCACAGAGAATTCTTTAGTTATTCACTTGGCAAAAACAAACTTAACTTAAACTGTAACTTTCTATTCCCGCCCACGCATTAGACTTAGGTCAGGTACACGGGGTAGGCGTATTTAGAAACACCAGTTGAGTACGTTTAGTCAAATGTATATGTGTATGTAAATATATTTTAATCATTTTAAACATCATATGGCTCAGAAACCATATCAATGTTTTTACAGTATTATTTTATACTATTGCTTCTAATGTATGCACTTTACTTAACTATAAGTATTGCAATAATATCGATCCATTTCTCTTGTACGAGAAAAGAGACTGATCAATAAATAACATCTTTTATTGAATACGCCCGTCTCTTCCTTTTCTCTACATTCTGATGAGACTAAGAATGCACGTACTGACTGAGTAAAATAATTGCCTTGTGCTCACACGACTCTTGAGATTGACTCTTGATTAGGGGAGAGCAAAGTTGTCATGTTCTATGGTTGTCAGAAACTAAATTCCTTCTTGTCTAATCAGGGAAGTTAATCCTTCCTTGAACATTCGAGAAAGTTTCTAGCGAACTCTGAGCTTAGCTGGCAAACCCAAAAATTAAGTCTAGTATCGACAGTAGTAGACCTAGTTAATGTCTGGCCTAGGCCTTTACTGCTGTAGGTACTATTCCAATGCGCAGAGCCTATTGGGAAAATAGGAGCTACACTACAGTGGCTTTATCTAAACAGACTGCTGTTGCGCCTCGAGGTGCAGCAAAGACATATATTTATTTGCATGTGCATGGATCAAAAGTCAGGGCCGACTTGCATGATGCAGGCCCCCACCTCCCTTGGAGGCAGCTCCCAGGCCATGTCGTACGTGTCCAGGAGCTTCTTCCAGGTGCTCTACTGCTTGAGCACCTTCTCCATGTCCTCGCTGCGCTGCCCCCCCTCTGCCCACCTCTCTGGGGGTATAGAATACCACCTGGCAGTAGGCGTGGTCCTCCTGGACAGTGGTGAACCCCCGGGCACGTTGACGTGCTCGGCGGTGAGTATGGCCTGGAGCTTGCCCGACCGCCCGGCCTGCAGGGCCTTCCGGCCCTCGGGGTTCTGCTTCACCTCCACGTAGACGCCCAGTCTTGCGCCGCGTCGCAGAATGCCAGGTGCACGCGCTGGCCTATCATTGGTGGCGTGGTGACGGCGGCGGGCACCGTCTCACCTTCCGGCGGGGACGGGGCTTCCGCTTGAGCCCGCCCTCAGCGGAGCAGTGCGATTCTGGCTGCGGGCTGCGGGGTGCCTCCTGCGGGCTGCAGGTCTCGTCCTCGTCCACTGCGCTGAACTCTGCTTGGTACCTGCGCTGCAGCTGCAGGCGTCCCAGTGCTGGCCCCCCAGCAGTGCCTTCATCTTGGTGAAGAGGCGCTGCCTCAGGCCGCACTCGTCGGCCAGGACGGCGGCCAGCTTCTCCTCGTGGAGGACGGCCCTCTGGAGCATGCGGGTCACCAACTGGTAGGTCCCCATGTCAAGGCTCTCCAGCAGCCTCCCGGCCAGGGCTTGTAGCACCTTGGGGGGCAGCAGGCCTTGCAGATCAGGTGGGCCACCTCCCGGGGGCCTCCAGGCCTCGCACGGCCTCCAGCAGCTGAGTAGCGCAGCGCTGCACCCCCTCGCTCTCCGTGGCACTCTTGTCCACGGGCAGGTCCTCAACCTTCAGGCCCTCCAGCAGACGCTGACAGGCCTCCTCCAGGAGATTCCGGATGAACATCCGGGCGCCGGGGTCATGGGCCGGCATCAGGAGGGAGCAGCAGCAGCCATCCTGGGGTCAAAGAGTCTCCCTGGCAGAGCGAACACTAAGCAACACTGGCAGCACCACAAGTCACAACACCAACTAGAACAAGGCAAGATCACCAGGGTGGGCGTGTCTACAGAGGCAGGGCCTTTAATTTACCTGTAGAAAGCAAGATCACCTGTGCTTCACAGGCTGGGCATGTCTACAGAAGCAGGGCCTTTAATCCCACCTGTAGAAAGCAAGATCGCCTGTGCTTCACAGGCTGGGCGTGTCTACAGAGGCAGGGCCTTTAATCTACCTGTACAATGCAAGATCACCTGTGCTTCACCAGGCTCTGACACAGGCTGGTCGTGTCTACATGTGTAAAAATGTCTAAACAATAAAGTATAAGAAAATATATTGCATTACCCTGCAGCCTTTTTTTTTGTGTGCATAATTTAGTCAACACTGCGGCATCATTTTATCTCTCGTTGCTGCATAATTCCAGTGGCCCAAAGGCCATGGCTCCCTGATGAAGAGCAAATATCGTATAATGAATGAAGAGAATTGAAATGAGAATTTAAATACAGATGAAGATTTCATTAAAACCAATGAAGTGAAACAAACAAAGAAAATATTGTGATTATTCAAACAACCTCAGGGGAGGACATAAGGAGTGTACACTTAGGGGGATGCAACCAAGAGTTATTGGGAGCACGACTTTAAAGCATTAATATTGGACGTACCCTGAGGGTGGATACGTCACCCCTGGAGCACCTCAAGAAAACTATGGAGCTTCTCCCAAACATCCCTTTTAACAAGGAACACAAGTGGTCACTTTGTAAGCGTTTTACCATGTTTCAGCTAGGTGTAACCCTCAAGGAATCTGCTGTTGTTTAGGACAGCTTGTGGGAGACATGCAAATACAAGTCTGTTGACGAGGCATAATGTGTAAAGTGTTTATTGTATATTTATTTGCAGAAGGTCTTTTGGAAGGGAAGCCTGACCTCCATCATGCATGCCCCCACCTCCCTCATGGGCAGCCCCCACGCCTCCTCGTAGACGTCTACCTCCTGCTTTAAGGTGCTGTTCATCCGCAGGACCTTGTCCAGGTGTGCATGGCACCGAGTGACCTGGCCCAGCTTGTCGGCTGAGTAGAAGACCACGAGGTAGCACACTGTTTTCGTGGGTGCGTCTGAAGCCCCCCTAGGGCACTGACGGACCCCGCTCTGAGGATGGAACTAAACTTTGCGCAGCCCACCAGCAGCGCTTTCTTGCTTCTGTGGTTTTTTAAAATTTCAATGTAGTATCCTACCTCGCAGCTGCGGTCCCCGATGGCCAGGTGCACGCGCTCTGAGTCCCTCTCCGCCTTTCTCTTGAGTCCCATAGAGGTCTGCGCGAGCACCCCGTCATCGCTCATTGGTTGTGAAGCATGTGTTTGGTGAGCCTCGGCCCCGGTGATTGGTGCTGAGACTGGGAATGTTGCTTCCGGGTCAGGAGATCTCTCGAGGCCGTCTGCCTCGTCCTCCTCTGCCGCGCGGAACTGCACCAGGTAGCCGCACTGCAGAGCCAGTGCCGGCCCCGCAGCAGGATTTCCATCTCTTGCAAGAGGCTGAGGCTCAGAGCGGCCTTGTCGGTGAGGAAGGCCGCCGGCCTCTCCTCACGGAGCAGCACCTTCTGCACCAGGCGCACCACCGACAGGTAGTCCTTGGACCCGATTAGCCTCCTTGCATGGGCCTCCAGTATCGCTGAGGGCAGCATGTGGCAGCCGCAGGAGTCCGCCAACAGGCGGGCCACCTCTTAGGGGTCCTGCAAGTTTAAAAAGGCCCACCTGGCTCTTACCTGAAAACCTCCGGCCCTGCTTCTTGTGTGACAGAGCCTTCGGCTCTACGGAACACTTTAAAAATCAAATCAATAAAGGTGGCTTTATCTAAAGAGACTGCTGATGCGACTCGAGGTGCCGTGAAGACGCATTGCTCAATAGTCAGGGCGGACATCAATGATGCACGGTGTGCCTGGCCCCCTCTGCCCCCACGCAGACATCCATCCATGCGAGGACAAGGCCCCAAAGGTACAAATAAAATACAAAGCGCGAGAACTAGCAGTGAGGGCATAGAACGATAAAAAGGTGCGGTGTACAGTAGCGAACGTGCTCTAAGCGGTGGAGTGTGTGTGCTGCTGGGGTGCACGCCACTGAGCACAAAATCAGGGGCCCGTCCTGGAGTGTGGTTGTGGTTGGGGAGCAGCAAGTAATACAACAAAAGAGCAGTACGTTGCGCGGTGCAACGAGAATAACGCGCGCTGATGTTATAGAATGCGCCTGACCCGCTGACAATATGTCTGTACCAGTGGTGTGGTAAATCACAAAACGTGAAAACAAATAACATAATGAATCCTATATGGTAAGGCAAGCGCAGTAAGGTCTATAGAAGAGCTGGGCAATTAAACGGATATATGAAGTTTACAATAGTGGCGCCAATCGGGTGAGAATACATTAATGATGCACTGAGTACAACAAACAATTGACAAATGCTGAGACTAGCGGGGTGGACAATATACGAGCGTGCAAAGGTGAAATAACAAGGGGAAAAAAGAAAGGGGGGGCGCCAATCTAGCAAGAATATGTTAAGAGTACACTGAATGCAACAAATAATAGATGAAAGAGACTAGCAGTGTGGGCAATAGTACGGGGGCATTGCGTCCAAAACTTAAGGTCAGTGAAGGGCTACAAGTGGAGTAATGGTCATTCTGTGGAATACAGAGCCTGCTAAGGGTGTACCTGTGTAGTGGATAACTGCAGCTGTCTACTGCACCCTCACTGCACCTAGCAATAGTTTGATCTTATCTCTCTCTACTTCGCCGTCATTTACACCACCTCTATTTCAAGCTCATCTTTTTACCTCACCTCTCTATCTCTTTCACCATTTGTCTATATGTTTACTCTCTCTGCCTCACGACTTTGTCTATCCACTTTCTATCTCATTTGCTCGTCGTGTTCACATTTATCCTAAAGCAGAATTTCAATTAATGCTACTTTAGTTTCACTGAATGCAACATATACTAAAATTCACTTAACACCAGTCCTGCCAAGTATCACGCATCCGACGTGACACAAACGCATTTCATTGTGGTGCTCTGCATCATCGCACTGAAATGTATTGTCACGCATAATGCAAAGTGGCAATCTCTGGTGTATGTATATTGTCTGATGGCTGCAAACCTGAGTGGCAGCTGGTTGCAGGCACTGCCTGTGGTCTGCCTCTGCCGTCGAGCTGCTTCTGTGGTCTTCTTGAGGCAGTGATCCCATCTAAGTGCCTGACAGTCTCTGGCTCACTGCTACAATGTATCGTTCGCGGTGCCGCGCGGCTGTGTCAGCCTGCCTGACGTCACATCCGTTGCCCAAGCTACTAGGGCTCCGCAGGGGTGTCACATCCCGCTGGCTCCGTCCGAGAGCAGGGAGTTTATTCTTTACTAATGCGGCCGCAAATAATTATAGAGCAGCGCCGTTGCTTGCACGTGATGGCCCGGCCACACTGCTGCAGGCCATTAATTAGTGCTGTGGACGGGTTAAGGTCAGCCATGACTGACCGTGTCAGTTTACAGTCCCGGCTGCCAGGTGTCTGTGAGGACAGCAGCAGCCTGGACCGAAGACTATGGCAGATTGCCGTGGGGGTAGCTCACTCGTGGCATGAGCACCCAGCATGCGAATCACCGAAGTGCCAATTATCATGCTTTCGACTAAAAACTATCACCATTATTAGATAGATCGTTGTTTAAGCCACTTGCCACCCTGTTTGTCTGTTACCACAATTATATGGTGTCAGTGTAACACAATTGTCTATGTGGTGCAGCTGGGAGGGGAAGGATCTGGAGTAAGAGGCCCTCGTGCTGGGTCCCTAGCCCTAAACTTGGCTTTCAGTAATGTTTGTGCCGGTTGCCCGGGCTTTCAGCGCTGAGCAAGAGCGCCACTATCAGCAGAGCCTGTCTGTAGCTCCGTGACAGTCTGCCTACGGCTGGTGGGAGCTGGTGTCTGCTGCAGGGTTGCGCATAGCGGCTCCACTCGCCGCCTTAGGCAGACCTCTCAGCTCGAGGTAATGATTATTAGGGCAGTTCTAAAAGCAGCAGAGACGGGTCTTGTTAGAAATGGGATTTCCGGTTGGCTAAGGCTGGCGCCAAAACCAGGCAGAAACCACCACTCTGGTCAGGGCAAGGGAGTTACACGCCAAGATAACCCCTGCTCACCCCCTTTTGGTAGCGTGACACGAGCAGTAAGGCTTACCCCGGAGGCCATGGAAGTTAAGTATTTGCGCACGCACCCACCAGCAACAACATCCAAGGCCCCCCACAAAAGGAACTCCACACAAGGTTATATAAAAATAGCCTTTGTATTATACCAAACACATTAGATAATGAACATACATTCTACAATGTGCCATCGGCATGGGAAGAATTTACAGGGGATTATATACATGGGACAGGGCCACATGGACCACTGTCAGGAATAAACACTTTTAGAACCAGCACCTGTTAGAAATAGCACTTTGTAGAAGTAACACTTTTAGAACATATAATAACTGGCGGCGGGTACGGACCGTACCTTTCGTTCGGGTTGCGCGGGACAATGCGGGTGATCTCCTCAGCAGGCCGGAGCGGGCTGTGTTTTTTGTTTTTAAAAATATTTTTATTGATTTTTTGCACGTACGCACAGCACATTACAGAAGAAAAAAGAAAATCAGCAAAATTAGAAATTCACAGCACAAAATCAAACTAAACACGAATATGTAACAATAAACATAAACATATTATAGAACAAACACCTCCTAGACATGGAACTGCTTGTTGCGGGTTCTTATAAATAGCACAAATCGCGACCAGAAGCGCAAAGCAGCTGAGGGAGCCCATTCTGCTAGTCTATGAATTCAACTCCCAGCCATACCCTCCTTCCAAGTCCGTATTGGTTCCCAGATTTTCTTCCCTAACTCCCTTGCCCTCCTACCCCTTCTAGCATATATTCCTTTTTCTAAGTTATAAACAGCCAGGAGAGTGCCAGCCACTGTTGCATTGTCGGAGGTATTTTGTCCAACCAAGTCCTAGCTATCGCAAGTCTCAGAACTGCCATGGCCACAAACAAAAATTCCTGATGCAAACTATCCAAATCTAAGCTAACGCCGAGTAATATCAGAGGTGGTGTAAGGGTGATGTTAAGCCCAAGTGACCGGACCAAAAAGCGTTCCATGTCTTTAATCGGTGAGTGGAGTTGAGGGCAGGTAGCAAATATATGTATACTATCTGCCTCTGGATCATTGCATCGTGGGCAAGCTGTCCCGGAAGTTCCTCCCCACTGTGCTATCCGTGCCGGAGTAAAATAGAGAGAGTATAATGTCTTGTAGTGCTGAGCTTGTAGAGAAGCGGAGCATAATACTGAGCACCCTAGCTCTAGAGAATCTTGGAAGTAACCTGCATCGATATCAAGTTTATTTGAACACTTGTCTCCATGCTTACCCAAATCATCTTGCTTCGTCACTGCCAGAGCTGCATAAAAGCTAAGGATTGAGCACTCCCCTCCCTTTCTATGACTTCCAAGATGTTGTTTTTAGTAAACCCCGAAGCCCCTCCCTTCCTATTGCTTAAAAAACTCTGTATCTGGAGTTATTTAAAGAAGCTCCTCCTATTTATCTGAAATTTAGCCTCTAAGCTTGAGAATTGAAGTATAACCCCATCCGGTCCCAGCAGGTCCCCTATCTTTACAATCCCCTTACTTGCCCAATCTGCCATAGTTGCATCAGCAAATATCAGTGGGGGTAGAGTTCTATTTTTATGAAGCCGCGTATATCTATTGAATCTCCCGAGGCCGAATTTCTTTAGAAAGGCAGTCCACATATTATGTGCGGCCCGAACAGTCTTGAACCTTGTCCTTTTGAAGTAGGAGTAGTCAGTACAGTTAAGAAAGGAGTTCTCTGTGTCCGTGCCAAGAATGGTTGCATAAGCTTTGGTAGAAGTCGATGTTATTTTAGGGTCTACCCCCCGCCTCCCACCAGGCCCTGCATATACTGCAATGCTGCAGCCCAGTAATAGAGTCTAAGGGCCCCCCACCCTCCTCTAGCCCTAAGTAAAGTGATAAACCTATACGCCCTCCTGGTTTTTCCGTGCGCCCAGATAAACTTATTCAAGAGTGCCTATAATTTGTTAAACCAAATAGCCTCAAATAACAAGGGTATTGCCCTAAAGAAATATAAAAACTTAGGAAGGATTAGCATTTTAATTATATTCGTACGCCCTACCAGAGATAAGTGGAGGTTGTTCATCCTCACTAGATCCACCCTAACTTTAGACATTAGGGGTTTCATATTCCGTTCCACTAGCGTATCTAGATCTGCCGCGATCTCCACCCCCAAATAAACTGCAGCGGTGACTACCCGAGAGTCATTACACACAGCGTAGGGATTTTTAACTATCTGAGTCTTACTACTATTAAGCCTATAGCCTGAAATCTCGCCAAATCTTTGTGCTTCCAACTCTACTTCTTCAATGGCTAGGTCGGGATTGGGAGTAACAATTGCCACATGGTCCGCGTAGGTTAGCGTTTTAAATTGCATACCATTTATGCTTACAGTGGGAATATTTGGGTTGCCTTCTAATTTATGCAGAAAGGGATCCATATAGAGCGCGAACAACAGAGGTGACGAAGGGCAATCCTGCCTATTCCCCCTGTTGATATGCACTAGTGCGGTAAGTCCCCTATTGATCCTAATCGGAGCTGTCGGTTTCCTATACAATGCTTGCATCGCTCGGATAAAGCCATCGCCTAGGCCATACCATCTCAATACCTCCCAGAGGAAATCCCAGGAGACCCTGTCAAACGCCTTTTCTGCGTCTAAAAATAAGGCTGTCATAGGGTCTCCTGGGACTCCGGTGGCATCAAACAAGGTAATACTACTGCAAGGGAGAAAGTCCCCCCTAGCGGTTCTGAAAGTGGCCCATAAAGGGTCCAACGTTAATTAACATACAACACGGAACTCACCAAGGGGTAGCAGAGAGGTCACACGTTACACAAAATGTTAAATAAGTAGGTATAAAATCTTTATTTTCTTTTTATCATATTTTGTTTGTGCAAACTTAATCAAAAATTCTTCGTATCCTGATACATTAATTGATTAGTTCATAAAACATATTTCAGTAAATACATAGTACAATCACCCCACAAAACCTCTCAACAAACACACACATCCTTCTCTTTCAATCACACTCAAACATTCACTGATATACCAGACACAAAATACACATTCCTCAACTTAATCCCCAGAGTGACAACAATAATGATAGGATCCCGCGGGATCTTCATTGCAAATTGCCAGAGAGTCCAAGTTGATGAAACAGGATCCAGGACACAC
The DNA here is from genome assembly GCF_964261635.1 of Lissotriton helveticus. Lineage (NCBI taxonomy): Eukaryota > Metazoa > Chordata > Amphibia > Caudata > Salamandridae > Lissotriton > Lissotriton helveticus. Next base: position 1,220,066,958 of record NC_136071.1, on the reverse strand, counting down.
GTTAAGCCAACGCGCGTTTCGGTGCTCAGCCTAGATCTACAGGCGCACCTTCATCAGGGCTCTCACGCCGAGGTAGTGGGGGACACAACACATAGGAAAATACCCCGTGGCCAATCTGTCATCAACAGAAAAGTTGCATTTTAGAATACACCCCTTCATACACAGTTGCATAATTTTTCAATTTGTTCTTCTCATCTGTTAAATCAAACATGATTTTCATTCAATTAAATGTACATAATTAGTTCCACATAATGTGAGTTCAGTAGTTATTTAGTATAATTTATTCTGAGACAAACCCCTACTTTGGTGAGCTCCAATGTTGAGAGGATAAATAATAACATAGTACATATAGAAGCCATGTATTTAATATACTAAAAAGAATTCCTGGAAACAAAAACATCTCATACATTTCCTATATCATCAGTCATCCTAGCAATTAATCGCTCAAAGATATTCAAGTGGTCACGGAAGGCAAAATTCATGGAAAATGGCAAAAGATTCGACTCATTATGTCAGTAAGGTGCATTTACCTCTACTCAGGGTTCCCTTGATCTGTATATTTCAACAGGATAAATTAATTAGCGATGACAGGCTCGAAGTAGATAGCAGGGTTCAACAGGCTGGTCAGATAGCACCTAGTTGGAATAAGGCAGGAAAACCCAAAGAGAACGTTTCAAACAAGTTCGGTGGGTAGAACTGATTTATACATCCCTCAAGCCGTCGGACGCAGACCCTCTCTTTTTTACACAACTTACCCGCTGCAAGAGTATCTTTAGAGACTCGTCTTTCAAAACCCTTGTGAATAATTCGATTCAACTTGCGGGCCGGTTCACGATTTCACCTAAAAAAAAAATATATATATATATATACGTTCATCAATGTCGCCCCTACATCCCTTATTCCACCTTTTGAAGACTTTGTTCGAGGGTTCGAAATATTGCAACATGCTACATTAAAGCGGATTAACAGTTCCCTGGCTCTTCCTTCCAATTCAAATTGGTGAAAGGAAAGAGACTATCCCAGCATTCTCGTCAGAATCAGTAACCATGCAGCTATAGGAAACGGCTCAGTCAGACAAATCAAACGTACCGCATAAGTACCGGCACGGCGTGCTTCATTCTTTTCAACCGTCCAGAACGGCGGCTCTGCTAGAATTCCGTTGAAGGCTTTATTTTCCCACGTGCTCTATAAAATATTCAAGAGAGCACGAAGGAGAGTTAGGTATGGTAAATTTATGTTAGGTTTTACACCCGTCTCTCGCAGAGATAACTTAAAACATAAAGCACCTCCGCTAGCATGGACGGGTGCTCACGAAGTACGGGCGGGATCACAAAAGAGGGTTTCCCCAACAGGAAAATAGACTCCCAAACGTCGTATTAGAAGATGTTAGAGAGCCCCTCTTACCTAATAACGAAGGCTCAGTCAGAGCAGATAGAACTGTTCTTAGCGGTTCCGGTGCTTGCAGGTATCAGGCGACCGTGCATCGCGTGTTCCCGCCGTTAAAGAAGGGTGTGGAAGACACGCCCTCCTTTCTAGTTTCAAACACCTGCCCGCCCCTCTCAGGTTTCTCAGGGTCATCGGCAAGACCCGGCATGGGTCAAAGTATCAAACCAGTCACAGACCTTAGAAAAAGGTCAATCAGTGCAGTATAGCGGTTCTGTCAAAACATCGACAGAAAAGGCAAAGATGTAGTCTCGATACCCTTGAATCAGACACTCTGTATCAGTGCGCACAATATAAAAGGAATTTAGGCACGCTAATCATATTGCAGTCATACAGCAGGGTAATATTTATAAGAAACCCCGTCATCAATTTCAGAATATGGGAAAAATACTAGAAAAACGAAGGAGATACAAATACATCTCATAAGAAGGCATTCTCCCAGAGACAACAGGCGTTCAGACCAGTTTTCGCCTAATCAATTTCAGAATATGGGAGAAATACTAGAGAAAACGGAGGAGAGACAAATACATCTCATAAGAAGGCATTCTCCCAGGGACATGGAGTAGTGTGGCTCACTGGTTAGAGGCGGCAGGCCTGAGAGCAGAAGTCAGCCCGGGACCAGGGTTCAATTCCTGACGCGGCAGGGTCGTGGACCTTGGTCAGCGGACTCAATAATTCTCGCTTCGGTGCTTATTTTAATCAGGGGTTCCACTCGGCAACTCTGGGCATTAGCTTGCCTAATCTCCACAACGGCCCCACCAATTCCGGGGATGCCTGGCTCCACCTTGGGGACTCCCAGCAAGGGACCATCCCACAGGGAAAGCCAGGACGGGTTCCCCAGAGTTATACAGCGCCGGGACGCCCCGTTGCTGGGGCAGCTGTGCGCTTTACAAGTATACTACATTTACATTTACATTTACAACAGGCGATCAGACCAGTTTTCGCCTAATCAATTTCAGAATATGGGAGAAATACTAGAGAAAACGGAGGAGAGACAAATACATCTCATAATAAGGCATTCTCCCAGGGACAACAGCCGTTCAGACCAGTTTTCACCGAATCCAGGAGGAAAATCCAAAAAACTTCACTTTTCTTCCTTATTAGAGTCAGATCTTTCCCCGGAATAGCGCGAATTTTCTCGAGTATAGACCATCTCAGATCACCATCACTGTGGTTAGCAGTGCTCCAATGGGCTACAAATGGAGCCCCACTTTTGAAGTTTCGAATACAGGATTTGTGCTCACCAAGCCTGGTTCTGCACTCACGTCCCGTCTCTCCCACGTAAGGGAGCCCACAAGGGCAAATGATGACATAAATCACATTTGAACTACGACAATTGCTCATGCCATTAAGTTGAATGGTTCGGTTGCCTATCTGTAATGTACTGCCCGTTATCATTTGCGGACATGCATGGCAATTTCCGCAGCGGTGATTCCCAGTCACAGGGGGAAGACCCAGCACTCCAATTTGTTTAGACTCCCTCGTGTTCTTCACAGTTCCTCGTACTAGGTAATTGCGCAGATTTTTATTGCGTCGAAAAGCAAAAATGGGTTTGGGGATCTGTTCTTCTGAATCATTAGCATTGAGAATATGCCACAGCGAGTTAACGACTTGTCTGATCTTATTGTTCATTACAGAATGTTTCATGATGCACGCAATGCAATCCTTCTCAGTATGATCTCGTTCCGTGAACATACTGTCCCTGTTAAAATATCTTGCTCTCTTGAAGGATTCTCTAATCAAACGGCGTGGATATCCTCTCTGCGACAATTTATCTTTTAAAACATCAGACTGAGTCAGAAAGTCACTTAAAAGAGAACAATTCCTTCTCAGTCCGAGGAATTGACTGAAGGGTATGGAGTCGCGTTGACTACGCGGATGGAAACTTCCATACTCCAAAAGTGTGTTTTTCGCCGTAGGTTTAGTGTAGAGGGAGACATAAAGAGATCCCTCCGTATGCCTTACCCATACATCAAGGAACTCGATTTGGGCACAGCTGGCCTTGGCTGTAAAATGCAGATTAGAATCTGCAGCATTGATCCATCTCACGAACTCGTCCAACGAAGCCTGGTCGCCACTCCAGATGAAAAAAATATCATCGATGAAGCGCGAGCAGGCTCGGATGTTCTCAAAGAATGGTGCCACCTCGTTGTAGATATTGATTGCTTCGAAATGGCCCATATATAAACAAGCCACACTAGGGGCACAGGAGGCCCCCACGCTTACTCCCTTCACTTGGTGGAAGTATTGTCCATTAAACTCAAAATAATTTTCAGTGAGAACAATTCTGAGAAAACTCATTATGGTGGCTGCATCGGGGAGATTGCCCTCACCCGTGACAATCTCTTCCACAACGGCTAAGGTTTCCTCCTGCGGTATGTTTGAGTATAAGGACTCAAGGTCCATAGTTACCAATAACTCAGTAGTGGAATTAAAAGGAAAATTTTCCACTTTCAAGATAAAATGGCCTGTGTGTCTCACAAAAGATCGAAGTTCACTGACCAGAGGCTTCAGAAATTTGTCAATATATTTTGACAAAGGTTCTGTGGCAGCCCCAATTGTGGACACAATGGGGCGCATAGGGGGGTCATCCCTGTTTTTGTGAACTTTAGGCAGCCCATAGATGATGGGCATTCTCGTGTAGGATGGAGTCAGATATTCCGCTTCTTTGGTACAGATGTGTCCCATATCCACGGCTTCAGTTACTCGAAGGAGGATGTGCTGTTTCAAAGCTTCCTCCGGATTTCTTGGAATTCGACGATAGTGGGCATTAGAAGAGAGTAAAGAATTCATTTTATCAATGTATGTAGATGTCTTAAAAACCACAATCCCACCGCCTTTATCACAAGGCTTGATGGTAAATTCAGAACAGTCACCTAGTTTTCTCAAGGCCAGATTCTCAGCACCCGCAAGGTTGTTGGTGGGGTGAGGGACGGATTTTAACAATTTATTTACTCTATTAATGACAGCCTTCTCAAATACTCCAACTTCAGGGCCTATCGTATCAAGACTAGGGGTGAAGCTGGAAGGAGGTTTTAAGCCGGAAGCATTGTCAGCATCATCTAGAGAAGGACGAGAGATAAAAAAAAAATTTAGACGGATTTTTCTGAAAAAGGTGTGGATATCTTTCAGTAATTCAAATTTGTTAAGTTTGGTGGTCGGGACAAAAGAAAGACCGTGAGAGAGAAGGGCCATAGATTCAACCGAGATATCAGTATCTGATAGGTTGAAGACTGGAATATTGCTCACCTTCTCCAGTATTGTGTGTTTCTGGTTTGAATGTATCTTTGAGGACGGCCCTGGCCCTGATTGAATTGTGGCCAATTTCTCGGTCTGTGGTTGCCACCTCGATTCGATAAAAAATGGTCTTGGCCGTTAGGTCTTTCAAAATGATCATGACGTCGTTGAAAACCCCCGTTATATTGTGGATCTTGGTTGGGACCACTGTCGCCCTCCGAATCAGTAGTGTCTGAGAATGTCTGAACTCTCCTACTGTTTCCTCTGATGTTACTTTGGTTTCTGCTTCCATAATCGGAGTTGGTATAGAATTCGGGATTTAAGTACGGGTAGGCCTTTTCTTGAGAGAATAGGCGTACATCCTTTTTAAATTTTTCTATCTTTCTTTTAAGAAGATACCCAGCAAAGGAATCAATCTCTAGGCAGATTTCCTCAAGTTTCTGCTTGCCCAAATTCACCGAATTCTCTTTTTTAAGTTTCTCCTCCAACTCGTCTATTTCCTTAGCCAGTGCGGCTAAGACCTCGCGCGCCGTCTCTACTATGAGCATCATACAATCGCGCAAGCATCTATTGGAGATCAGGGCCCATTTTTCAATAAAATGACGAAGTTCCACAAACAATCCAGGAATATTCCTGACTCTGAGGCCAATAGGAATAGTTCCGGCCTTAAGATAATCAAGTATGAATTTCGCGTGGGCCTCTGTACGAAGGGACTTCTTTTTAAGATTGAGTAGTTTATTCCACTCACCTTCTATCCCTTTCGAAAGGGTGAAATGGCTACTAGTTCCCTCAGTAGCACCGATCATGCATGCAAAATCATCGTCCGAGAATCCGAAAGTCTTAATGCTCTCCATGCTTAAGATCTAAGTCAAAAGGGCACTAAAAAAGACTCGAAAATAGTCACTTTTCTTAAGAATCTACCAACCGAACCACTCAGACTAAAGCCACTCACATACACCACTCTATTTACCTCTCATTCAAGCCAGACATCCAGGATTCCAGGTCGTACACACAAGCACACCCCACAGCACAGGGCAGGGAAATTCTACTAATAGAAAACGTCTGCCCTGTAAGAGATACGGGCAGACGTCAGGGGAAAATTACACTACTGCAAGGGAGAAAGTCCACCCTAGCGGTTCTGAAAGTGACCCATAAAGGGTCCAACGTTAATTAACATACAACACGGAACTCACCAAGGGGTAGCAGAGAGGTCACACGGTACACAAAATGTTAAATAAGATGGTATAAAATCTTTATTTCCTTTTTATCATATTTTGTTTGTGCAAACTTAATCAAAAAGTCTTCGTATCCTGATACATTAATTGATTAGTTCATAAAACATATTTCAGTAAATACATAGTACAATCACCCCACAAAACCTCTCAACAAACACACACATCCTTCTCTTTCAATCACACTCAAACATTCACTGATATACCAGACACAAAATACACATTCCTCAACGTAATCCCCAGAGTGACAACAATAATGATAGGATCCTGCGGGATCTTCATAGCAAATTGCCAGAGAGTCCAAGTTGATGAAACAGGATCCAGGACACACGTAAAGCCAACGCGCGTTTCGGTGCTCAGCCTAGATCTACAGGCGCACCTTCATCAGGGCTCTCACGCCGAGGTAGTGGGGGACACAACACATAGGAAAATACCCCATGGCCAATCTGTCATGAACAGAAAAGTTACATTTTAGAATACACCCCTTCATACACAGTTGCATAATTTTTCAATTTGTTCTTCTCATCTGTTAAATCAAACATGATTTTCATTCAATTAAATGTACATAATTAGTTCCACATAATGTGAGTTCAGTTATATAGTATAATTTATTCTGAGACAAACCCCTACTTTGGTGAGCTCCAATGTTGAGAGGATAAATAATAACATAGTACATATGGAAGCCATGTATTTAATACACTAAAAAGAATTCCTGGAAACAAAAACATCTCATACATTCCCTATATCATCAGTCATCCTAGCAATTAATCGCTCAAAGATATTCAAGTGGTCACGGAAGGCAAAATTCATGGAAAATGGCAAAAGATTCGACTCATTATGTCAGTAAGGTCCATTTACCTCTACTCAGGGTTCCCTTGATCTGTATATTTCAACAGGATAAATTAATTAGCGATGACAGGCTCGAAGTAGATAGCAGGGTTCAACAGGCTGGTCAGATAGCACCTAGTTGGAATAAGGCAGGAAAACCCAAAGAGAACGTTTCAAACAAGTTCGGTGGGTAGAATTGATTTATACATTCCTCAAGAAGTCAGACGCAGACCCTCTCTTTTTTACACGACTTACCCACTGCAAGAGTATCTATAGAGACGCGTCTTTCAAAACCCTTGTGAATAATTCGGATTCAACTTGCGGGCCGGTTCACGATTTCACCTAAAAAAAATATATATATATACGTTCATCAATGTCGCCCCTACATCCCTTATTCCACCTTTTGAAGACTTTGTTTGAGGGTTCGAAATATCGCAACATGCTACATTAAAGCGGATTAACAGTTCCCTGGCTCTTCCTTCCAATTCAAATTGGTAAAGGAAAGAGACTATCCCAGCATTCTCGTCAGAATCAGTAACCATGCAGCTATAGGAAATGGCTCAGTCAGACAAATCAAACGTACCGCATAAGTACCGGCACGGCATGCTTCATTCTTTTCAACTGTCCAGAACGGCGGCTCTGCTAGAATTCCGTTGAAGGCTTTATTTTCACACGTGCTCTTTAAAATAATCAAGAGAGCACGAAGGAGAGTTACGTATGGTAAATTTACGTTAAGTTTTACACCCGTCTCTCGCAGAGATAACTTAAAACATAAAGCATCTCCGCTAGCATGGACGGGTGCTCACGAAGTACGGGCGGGATCACAAAAGAGGGTTTCCCCAACAGGAAAATAGACTCCCAAACGTCGTATTAGTAGATGTTAGAGAGCCCCTCTTACCGAATAACGAAGGCTCAGTCAGAGCAGATAGAACTCTTCTTAGCGGTTCCGGTGCTTGCAGGTATCAGGCGACCGTGCATTGCGTGTTCCCGCCGTTAAAGAAGGGTGTGGAAGACACGCCCTCCTTTCTAGTTTCTTGATTAAGTTTGCACAAACAAAATATGTTAAAAAGAAAATAAATATTTTATACCTTCTTATTTAACATTTTGTGTACCGTGTGACCTCTCTGCTACCCCTTGGTGAGTTCCGTGTTGTATGTTAATTAACGTTGGAACCTTTATGGGCCACTTTCAGAACCGCTAGGGTGGACTTTCTCCCTTGCAGTAGTGTAATTTTCCCCTGACGTCTGCCCGTATCTCTTACAGGGGGCCCCCTTTTTGTATTAATCAAACAAGGTAATAACCTGCCTAATATGCTGAGTGGTGCCCTTGCCTGGAATTAACCTGTGCGGCGTTGAACTAACCATGCTGTAGCAATAATGCAGATTGGTTCAAGTTGAATAAATATTGGTTTATTGGTAGCAGCACGAATAACATCTATCAGTGTCTTAATCCAGGCTGTACTGAGCTTCAACAGTCATAGACTTTAGATAACCAGCTTTAGAATATAGAACATACTCAAAGGTAAACTTGTCTCATGCACTGGCATGCGACCACAGTATAATACTTAAAGGGATAGTAATGAAAAGGAATATAACACAACTCCCTCATTACAAAATAAAAAACACAAAGAAGATTAAATGTCATAACTTAATACATGAAAATAAGGTCTTAACATATAAAGTCAGCTAACATATCTTTTAGGAATATTAATTACACGCTTGGAATCTTTCACTCTATGAGCAATGGAGTCATCTCCAAAAAAAACACTTGACTTATTAGATGGGTTTCTCTTATCACTCCTGACAGTACATTTTGCTATTTTCTTAACATTCCAAAATTTGCCATCCTGTGTCATAACACTATTGGAGAACACTTTTTTGATTTGAATGGGATCACTAAACTTATTAGAACCTTTGGATAGCAACCCTGGTCTAAGGATTCTTACCCACTCTCCCACTTGAAATTCTTGAGATTTAGTGTTCCATTTTCTATCATACCACTCCTTAGTCCTAAATTGCTTACTCTCCACACGTCTGGCAACATCCTCTATATTAACCTTGTCCACTAACAACTGATTGCATTTCTCCTTCAACCACCATGGTAGCATTCTAGATGCTGGATCACGACCCTTGAACAACTTGAAAGGACTTACCTCAGTGACAGTGTGAGGTGTAATACGATAAGTCCATAGCCTCTCTCTCAAAGAACTTACCCAATATGCTCCAGATTTGACTGATTCCACCACAAAATTTTTCAAAACACGATTAAACCTTTCAACTTGGCCGTTCTCATGCGGTTCGTATAATGAAGTAAACCTGTGAATAATGTCACAACTCTTAAGAAAATTGGCCATTTCAGTAGATGTCAATTGAACACCATTGTCAGAGACCAAAACAGCAGGACATCCTTCTCTAGTAAACACTTCTTTGAAAAAACTAATGACAGTTTCAGTGGTAGCCCTGGGAACAAACTTCAACTCAGGCCACTTGGAATGATAATCCACTATCACTAAAGCATAACGTGAAGACTCAGGTAAAATATTTTCCTGAGGCACAGCCGGGAGCTACGATTCCTAGCTTATTTTTAAAAATTGTACTTATTTTGTGTTTTTAAAACTGTTGATCTACCTACCCTTGGCGCATCTCATCTTCCTCAGCCATAGACACCCCCGCACAGCGGATCTAGCGCTGCAGCGGGTACGGTGTTTGGTGTTTTCTTCGCCGCCATTTCCGCGTTGAGTGGGATACGCCCACTTGCGCTGGCCACGCCCCCTTCACTAAAAGGCTACTTATAGCGCTGACTACGAGCGCCGCGCACCACACTTATTTCTCCTGAGGCACAGCCGGGAGCTACGATTCCTAGCTTATTTTTAAAAATTTTACTTATTTTGTGTTTTTAAAACTGTTGACCTACCTACCCTTGGCGCATCTCATCTTCCTCAGCCATAGACACCCCCGCACAGCGGATCTAGCGCTGCAGCGGGTGCGGTGTTTGGTGTTTGGTGTTTTCTTTGCCGCCATTTCCGCGTTGAGTGGGATACGCCCACCTGCGCTGGCCACGCTCACTTCCAACCCCCTTCACTACTTGTATATAGGATGTGTCCCCACCGGAAGCGCAACGGACGAGCGCAGCGGGCGCGACGATTGCGCGCCGAAGGCGCACCTAAGGCAAGCCCGTCTGCGGCAGGCTGGGGCCTAGGGCCCGTCACTCTGCCCAATTCACATCTTTTGCCCCCAGGGACTTGATCGCTCTACACACACTCTGGCCGCTGGAATCTACTAGTTACATAAAACTACAACAACTAGGCATTTTTCAAGCCCGCAGTGTGTTTCCAGAGTTCAGGACCCTCCCGTCTTCCCTTACCCCCGAGCACATAGTCACCTCCCCTTCTTCCAAACCCCTGTCCGCTCAGGCACCTGCTAATATGGAGTTAGCAATTACATACCTCAACACTCGGTCGTTAGTCAGCCATCAACTTGACATATGCCATCTCCTGGATTCAGATCGACCTGATATTCTACTTTTAACGGAGACTTGGCTGAATGAGGATTCCTCCCCTGACATCTTAGCAGCCATTCCGCCTGGGTATTATATTCTCCAAACCAACCGGTCAGCTGGGAAACCTGGTGGTGGCGTCGCCGCCATTATCAAACTTTCCCTCAGGTTCACCTCCCTTTCCTTACTCACTATTCCCCAGGTCGATTGCCTGGCAATTAGACTCGAATCTTCGGTGTCCCCCCTCACCTGCGTCCTGGCATACCGCCCTCCCCAGCCCATGCCCAATTTCCCTTCGCTCTTTGGCGACCTACTCTCTCAGCTTATAATTAACAACTCCAAACTCCTGGTCCTGGGAGACTTTAACTACTGGCCATCAGATGTACACGAAAGCTCCCACTCCCTGGCTTTCACCGACCTATTAAGTGGGCTCAATGGCCTTCAACACGTCCACACTGCCACTCACTGTAAGGGCCACATCCTAGACCAGGTGTGGACCTACAACCTTGAAATTAAGGCGCTTACAATCTCACCGTGCCACTGGTCGGACCACTTCTTAATCTCTTTTCTCCTCCTGGTCCCTCCACCGCCCCCCCGTAGCCGAGGCCCTAGCCTCTTGGCTCGCAACTGGAACAAAGCAGATCTCGATCTATTTCTTGCTTCCCTAACATCTTCGGTTCTGCCCAGCCCCGGCTCCATAGACTCCCAGGAAGCCACACTGGTCAAATGGCTAGAGTCCGCTAGCGACAAGGTCGCCCCCTTTAAGTTAATTAGAACCAAGCGTCCTCATGACGCGCACCGATGGTTCTCAGACAGCCTTAAATCCTTAAAACTGGGACTCCGCCAAGCAGAACGTTGCTGGCGTAGAAATTATGACCCCTTAGAAAAATCCCAATTTTTAAAATTATCTGGAGAATACAAACAGGCAATTTCAGCCGCCAAAACTACTTACTTCTCTGCAAAAATTCTCAAGTCCGTGCAAAAATCCAAAGAAATTTTTGCCATTGTAGAGGAGCTCTCACACCCAGACAGGGTGACCATCCAACCCCTCCCAACTCAAGCACTATGTGACTCCCTTAATCAATTTTTTGTAGACAAAATTAGCAAAATCAAAAATAGTATTTCCTCTGGATCCCCGGCGACGTCCCTCACAGAGGTTATTCCCTCTTTTAATTCCCATTCCCTGACCCAGCTCCCCCCTATATTAGAAGGAGATTTTTTCTCCCTGCTTAATAAAGTTTCTTCTGGCTCCCCCACGGATTGCTTTCCTCCTGCGATTCTCCGTGCTGCCTTTTCGGCTTGCCCTACCCCTCCGCTGGCCCTCTTGAACAATTCTCTCCTGCTCGGTGAGGTCCCCAGTCAGTTTAGGAACGCTGAGGTGGTTCCCATACTAAAAAAAAACAACGCGGACCCCGCGGTTATGGGTAACTTCCGTCCCATCTCCCTTCTCCCTTACCTGAGTAAGGTACTTGAGACACATGTTACCAGCGTTCTCAGTTCCTTTATTGAAGATTCCAACTTCCTAGACTCCCAGCAAGCCGGGTTTAGACCTGCCCATTCGACGGAGGCGGTTATCCTCTCTGTCATGGAGGAACTCTGTAGAGGCGCCGACTCCAATATTAGTCAAGCTTTGATTCTCCTGGATTTATCGGCGGCCTTTGACACGGTCGACCATACCATCCTGGTAGACCGTGTCTAAGAGGCGGGCATCAGTGGGACAGCCCTTAGCTGGGTCCGCTCCTTCCTGACAAACCACCACCAATCTGTCCGACTCTCCCAGTTCTCGGCGGACAAGATGGAGCTCACCTGTGGCGTCCCGCAAGGTTCGTCTTTGTCACCACTCCTATTTAACTTGTACCTTACCCCCCTGATCCGCTCCCTCCGGGGAAGGAATGTCACTGCATTTAATTATGCAGATGACATTCAGCTTGTCTTCAATCTCGACTCCTCGGACGAAGCGGCTCACGACTTTCAGTCCACCCTTTGTCACATCAGCAATTGGATGGGTGCTCATCACCTTAAACTTAACCCCGACAAGACGGAGCTAGTTCTTGTCGGGGGCCCATCCAACCCCTGGAATTCTACTTTCTGGCCCCTTTCCCTTGGCCCCTCTCCTCGCCCTGCTGACAAGGTGAAAAGCTTGGGAGTCTACATCTCCCACGATCTTTCCTTAAAGCACCAGGTCAGTGCCACTGTGTCCTCCTGTTTCTTCCAGCTTAGGAAGATCCGAAAAATAGCTCATTTCTTGACCACCGAAGCCCTCACTCTGGCACTGCTGGCATTAGTCATCTCCCGGATCGACTATGCCAACGCCCTATACGCAGGCATCCCACAATATCAAATTAAAAGACTGCAGCTAATACAGAACCAGGCAGCCCGCCTGATCTACCATCAACCCAAACACCATCACGTCCGCCCCCTGCTTAAAGCCCTTCACTGGCTCCCTGTAGCGGAGCGTTGCAAGTTTAAATTGGGTTGCTTGACCCACAAATCTCTGGCCGGTATCGGTCCCTCCTTCATCTCCTCCCTCCTGCACCTCTACGTTCCCTCCAGGCACCTCCGATCCTCTCACCATGCGCTCCTCCAGACGCCTAGGTTTAGGCGCAAAAAACACGGAGGTCTCAGATTTTCTTTCCTGGCCCCATCTTTCTGAAACTCACTCCCGTTGGAACTTAGACTCTCTCCTTCCTACCCTCACTTTAGGTCTCTTCTTAAAACTCACCTCTTCCGTAGTACTTACACCTAAGTACTCTTTATTTCTCCTTCCTGCCTCTTCCTAAATAAGTGAACAGCGCCAAGAAAACGTCCGGTGTAAGCCGCGCTTTATAAGAATTTTTTACATTAAATTTTTTACATTACACATATTGAAAGGACCAGATATGTCAAAAGCAATTTTATGCCATGGCACAGAAGGCCATTTAACTATTTTGAGTGGTGGAGTATATACTTTTAGCATTCTTTCTTTACACACACATTCTTGACACTCCCTAACAGTTCTATCAACAAATCTGTCGATACCTGGCCACCAAAACACAGATCGAACCAACCGCTTCATGGACGAAATACCAGGATGTGTGTCATGCGCAGTTTGTAAAATGATGTCCTGCATGCCCTCTGGCGGTATACATTTGCCAGACTTAAAAATGAAATCACAATCCAAATCCAACTCATCCAAAACATTGTGAAATGGAATCAATTCTGATCTGATACATTTTTTATTAGGCCAACCATTCTGAATATAATTCAACAAATCCGCCCACCTTGAATCCTTTCTAACACACTCCTGCCAATCAGATTCAGAAACATTCTTGAATTTCCCTTGTAACACATCTTGAATAGCTAAAACGAAATCACTCTCCTTAACAATATTGACATCTTCCACCTTGCATGGTAAACGTGACAAACAATCTGCCGTGACATTCTTTTTCCCAGGTACATATACCGTGACAAAATTATATTCTTGCAACCTAGAAGTTAGTCTTGCAATTCTGGCTGTGGAATTCCATCCCCCTCCCACCGATAAGATATTGACTAAAGGCTTGTGATCCGTTCTGAGAACAAATTTGGATCCCCAAACATAGAGTCTAAAATGCTCAATGGCCCACACGCATGCTAACAATTCCTTTTCTATCACTGAATATTTGCGTTCACACTCATTCAATGTTCTCGACGCAAATGCTACATTCCATTCCTCACTGCCTTCTTTTTGAGATAATGCTCTGCCCAAACCATATAGGCTGGCATCAACAGTAATGATACACTCTTTGTTAATCCTAAACGGTTTTAAATTGGGAGCTCTGACTATATATCTTTTGACTAAATCAAATGCTTTTTGTTGTTCATCAGACCACAAATATTCCACACCCTGTCTCAACAATCTTCTCAAAGGTTCCATCTTATTAGCAACATTTTCTACAAACTTGCTGTAGTATTCACACATACCAGCAAAAGATAACAATTGATCCTTTTTTTCTGGAACCGGAGCTTTAGTGATAGCTTCCACATTGGATTTTTTGGGAAAAACTCCTTCACCTGATAAGGTATGTCCCAAATATTCTACTGACTCTTGAAAAAGTTTGCACTTATGTGCTTTCACTGTTAGGCCATTACTCTGTAATCTCTTACATACTTCTTGCAAATGATGTTCATGTTCATTGGTATTTTTTGAGAACACCAATATATCGTCCTGAAAAATTTTACATATGTATCTATATCTCTGAAAATGTGAAACATGACCCTTTGAAAAACAGATGCAGCGGACGCAAGTCCGAAAGGCATGCGTACATATTGAAAAAGACCCTGAGGTGTTATAAATGCCGTAGGTTTTCTAGACTGCTCAGTTAATTCGATCTGATGGTAAGCAGATCTTAAGTCTAATGTAGAGAAGATCTTTGCACCATCAAAGAGAGACACTAACTCATTAATATTTGGCAAGGGATGGCAATCAATGACAATGTTGGAATTCAATGCTCTCAGGTCCACACATAATCTTAACTTTTGATCCGGTTTTCTTACCAAAACTATGGGAGAAACCCACTCTGATGATTCGATAGGTTCAATAATCCCCTCCTTCAATAAATCATCTAACATGCCTTTAAGTTCTTCTCTAATATTGATGGGAACACCTCTAAGTTTTTAAATGACTGGTGTATGATCTTTCTTTAAAATGATATTATGTGAGAAATTCTTGAGTTTCCCTAATTTCTCACAGAATACCGTATCAAAATGCTTGATAAGATCACGTCCTTTATTGCTTAAAGTAGAATTATTGGATAGTTCAACTGCAGAAATAGTATTCATCAGGCTATCATCACATAAAGATACTGGTTCTTTTGCTCTAGGATTCAATATAATACCTCACTTCCATTGGTCAAACCATCCCAAAACATTGATGCCTTTAATGGAAATGTATAACTTAATAGAAGCCTTTCTGTTCTTAAACTAAATATCAACATTGAAAAAACCAATCATTTCAATCTTTGTACCAGAAAAATTTACAGCAGAAATATCTGACTGATTAATTTTCCCTAACTTCGTAGGATAAGGAAACATACTTTCATAATACTCTCAAGTGATTATGGTCCATGGTGATCCTGAATCTACCATAAGGAACAAATCAATTTCACAAATTGTAAAAATACATTTTGGTGAATTACGTTGTAAATTTGGTTGAATATCCAAAATAGAAACTACAAAACCAGATTCATAGCTAGATTCATTAATAGATTCACTATTCCTACAGTTGCTTACAGTTTCTTCAGAAACAATAGATACAGGTTGTTTGTTTTGTATCGGGACACGTCTGTCCCTACACATATTACTAAAATGTCCAATTCTCTTGCAAAAATTGCATTCTCTCTTTAAAGCTGGACAACCTGAAAAAGAAGCAATGTGAAATTTATTACCACATCTGAAACACATTCCCTGAAAATTCTGATTGAAAGATCTCTAAGAAGACAATTGTTTTGTCTTGTTGAATGAAGCGTCTTGTTTAATTCCTTTTTTATGTTTCACAACACAAACTTCTTCATCAATCTGTTTCTTCTCAGTGTTGTTTTTAACAGTATTCATCCATAGATCAGATTGTTCTTGTGCCTTGGCTACAGCAATGGTTTTAGTAAGATTCGGATCACCCATAACCCATAGTTTATCCTGAGTTTTTTTACACTTGGTATGGACAATGATCTGATCTCAAATCATTTCACTGTGATGGCACCAAAATTACAATGAAGACTCAATGATCTTAAGGAGGTCAAAAAATCTTCAAAAGATTCATCTTCTTTTTGTTTTCTAGTATAGAACTTGAAATGTTTAAGTGCAATGCTTAAATTGGGTTTAAATATTTTTTCAAGTCTAGCAAGAGCTTCAGTATAAGGATTTAAATTATCTCCACTACCATCATTTGTAGAAGTAATTTGAGGCAAAGATCTGAAAATTTCTTGTCCTTCTGAGCCTAGACAATGAAGAAGGATACTCTTTTTTCTTTCTGCACCCATCCTCTCACCATCAATAGCCTTCATGTAATTTACAAATTCCTCTTTCCACCTTGACCATGGCATGGGTGGATCACCTTTTGTTTGTAAAAACTTAATGGGAGGATCAAATTGCATTTTGTTTGTATAAATAATAACAGGAATATGTAAAGAAAGAACTTCACTAAAGCGATGTTTTGAACAAAAATAAAATTTGAAGAAAGTAAAATTAAAAGAGAAAAAATGTGAGAAATATATGCTTACTTTTTGTTGAAAAGTGAAGGAAAATATATAAACGAATTGAGTAGGAAGTTAACAACGATGTCTCCGGGTTTCATGAAATTCTGCCGTTTATAATGATATCTCCGTGTTTCCGTAACTATGGTAACAATAAAATGGCTGCTGGACGCATTGCGTGGTGCGTGCGTGATTTGTTGAAATACCAAGAGCTGCGCACGAAGATTCCAGGAGCCACGCACGAAGATTCCAGGAGCCGGTAGGCTGCGAGTCTCAATCTTTTGAAAATAAACAAGGTGACATTAACTCCAAATATGTTTTGAAATATAAAGTAGAACATCGAGGAAACAAAAACAAAATCGGAAATAGCAAAATATAAAGTGAATGAAGAATCCGTTTGTTATGTAGCAAAATTAGTGATAGAACTTGAGGAAACTTGTCAAAAGAATGAAAATGTACTGCTGCAGGTGCTATCAAAGCACATAAATAAAATACAGCCGCTGGCACAATCAGAATGCATAAGAAGGTTAAAGTACATACCAAGGTGTTTTCTCAGTTAAAAGGAAATCGAAGAAATTCGTAGAAAATGGGTTCAAAACACCACCCAAATAAATCTGTGCTGCAGGTGGTGATTTCCTTCGTCGCCAAAATTGTAGCAATAATGCAGATTGGTTCAAGTTGAATAAATCTTGGTTTATTGGTAGCAGCACAAATAGCATCTATCAGTGTCTTAATCCAGGCTGTAATGAGCTTCAACAGTCATAGACTTTAGATAACCAGCTTTAGAATATAGAACATACTCAAAGGTAAACTTGTCTCATGCACTGGCATGCGACCACAGTATAATACTTAAAGGGATGATAATGAAAAGGAATATAACACATGCCCTCGATAACTCTAGCAAGTCTTTTGGCGTAAATCTTTGCATCCGAGTTCATTAAGGTAATAGGCCTGTAAGACCCCGGAGCTGTGGATACCTTACCTTTTTTAAGAATAACTATAACTTCAGCCCCTCCCCATGAGCTTGGACTTGAGTGCCCCTGCTGTGCCTGTAAAACCGTATCTAATAACTCCGTGATAAGGACTTCCTGGAATACTTAACTCAATGGGAATCTGGTCCGGGCCTGCCGCTTTAGCTGAGGGGAGATCCGCTAATGCTGAGGCCACCTCCTCCAGCTTAATTGGGGATTCTAGAGTTGCCTTCTCCTCCTCGGGCAGCTTTGGGGCTGGATTGTAATTAAGATAGTCCTTTATGCCTATAATTCCTCCACCCTCTTCTATACCATAAAGATCTGTGTAAAACTGTCTAAACACCTCTCGAACACCCTCGGTATCGGATACCATGTTTCCTTACCTATCTAGGATGCCCTTAATATCTCCTGCTGCAGCTTGCTGCCGGGTGCGGATTCCCAAGATATGCCCAAGTCTCTCACTCAATTCGAAGGATTGTTCCTTCTTAGCTAAATAGTTAGCTGCAGTTTTGCTAGCAATGCCTTCTATTGCTTCAGCTTTTAACAAGATAATTCTTAAAAGGTGCTGCTCCAAGGGCATACCCTACCTTTCTCACCAATACCTCCACTTTCATCCTCTGGGATTGCTGCTTATGAATTGAATAGCTAAGTGTCTCCCCTCGAGTTCCTGCCTTGAATGCATCCCAGGCATTACCTGAGGATGTGCTCCCCCTGTTAAAAATCTAAAATTCCTTTATCCAGTTACTCATGTACCTGATATAACCACTATCTTTCAGGAGGGCTCTCTCGAGTGTCCAGGTATTTTGCTTAACAGCTACCCCCTCTAAGTTAATAGATAAAATCAAGGGGTTGTGGTCCGAAATTATCCGGGGGAGCTTCTCAATTTGGGATCTGTGTAATAAAGAGTTAGAGATTAGAAAATAGTCTAACCTTACAAGGATTTTGTGTGGAGCTGAGAAGAAAGTGCTACCATCCAGCTGCGGATGCAGTTTGGCTTAGAGGTCCAACAATGCGTTATGTTGTGCCATAGCTGTTAGAGCACGAACCTATCTCTTCTTCCGCCCAGTGTACCCTCGCCCTATTTGGATCTCATAGCCTGAGGGGTTATTAATGTTAAAATCGCCACAGCATATAATCGGTTCAGGCCAACTGGCTAGTTCAGTGTCCAGGTATTCAAATATATCCGGGTCGTCCTCTGTGGAGCCTTATATCCAGACCAGAGTAAACGTCTCCCCTCTGAATACTAATTCCACTATAACCCACCTTCCCCACTGATCCTCAGCCTTCCTAGTCACTAAACAGTCTCTCCCTTTGCCCAGTATAGCTACCCCTCTTGTTTTAGATCCTTGCTTTGTGTGAGCTAATAAAGTCAATCCTAGTTGCTCCAGCAGGAATCCCTTCCCTCCCTCAACATGTGTTTCTTGTAAACATACAAAATCCAATTTCATTGTTTTCAATAGAGCAGTCACCCGCAGCATTTTCTGGACGTCATTGAACCCGCACACATTGATTGAGGCCATTCGGCAAGACATTAAAATGTGTCAAACGGTTGTTCTAGCTTCTTTACCAATTTTTCATTTAAGCAAAACAAGAAAGTGCTGTGCTGTAAGTGCTGTGCGTGCCCCCCTCACCCCCTCACCCCCCATCTCCCCTGTCCCCTTCCTCCCCTGTCCCCTTCCTCCCCTGTCCCCTTCCTCCCCTGTCCCCTTCCTCCCCTATCCCCTTCCTCCACTTTACCTCCCCCCCCAAGGGCAAAGGGTCAGCCATGACCGATGTGTGGTCGCTAAAGGATGTAGCTGTCGCCTCTTCCTCCCTCCCTTAAAAAAAAAAGAAAAAAACCAAACAGAATGCTATCCACCCCCTGAAGTCTAACGTTGCAAGCCCTGTGTCCTCTATGATGAGACGCTACAACCAAGCCTAAGAAATGCCATTATTCTTCTCGTCCCCCTTCCCTGTATCCTAGCACCTCCACCATGTATTCCTTTGCCTTAATTTCGGAAAAAAACATTTTTGTCCCACCTTTGGTAATCACTTTCAGCTTAGCTGGGTACAACAAACAGGCTTCTGTACCAAGGGCCTGTAGGGGGCGATTAGCTGCCTCAATCTCCACTTATGCTCCACAGTAACATGGCAAATATCGGGCCTAGCAAAAAAAGTAACATTATTAAAAGATCGCTTAGCCTCCGGTTTTGCTTTCTCTAAGATTAATTGTCTCAGCAGAAAGTTGTCTACAAATATGAGAATAGCTCTAGGCCTACCCTCTTGGGACCCGCTCTGCCCTCTCTTGTTTGTGAGAGGGAAGCGATGCGCCCTCTGGATTTTGACCTCCCACTGCCAAGATGATAGCTCCGGAAAGGCCCCTTTCAATAAGTTCACAACAAACATCATGGCATCTTGTCCTTCTAGCCCTTCCGCCACACCCAATTGTCTAATGTTATTGCGGCGTTGACGGTTTTCATAATCTTCCATCTTCCACTGCAAATCCTCCGCCACTTTCTGCTGTTCTTGTTTAAAGGTATGGAAGCTATTGAAATCGTCCTCCAGCTTCCCCGTCCTTTCTTCTACTTGAGTGACCCTTTCCACGACCTCGTCATAGAGTTTATTCATCTTTCTTAGGGTGTTCTGTATTTTTTTTTTCCCTGCCTTGCCCTCCGGCTTTCAACCCTAGCCTCACTTTGCATGGATTTGAGGATACTGAATAACAAGTCCAATGAGACTGGTTGGGGTGACATATGGGATGAGACCTGTCCCCCGGGTAGGAGCGGGATACCGTCCATGTCTTGGTAGGTCTGCGAGGTGGCTGAGTAGTCCCACAATAGTTTTTTGGAGGGGTCTGAGGGGCTGGCTGAGGGGTTGGGTTTCCTCCTGGACCAGCGTTTTTTTTGTGTATATTTTGGAGCCGTGGAGTTTGGAGTTGCTCCCTGAGTCAGTGGTCTCTCCTGTGCTTCCCTCATCCGTGCCCAATGATTCAGAATCTTCATTGACCGAGTAGAAGCGGTCTGGTGAAGCAGCCCCGCCACCGGCCCCATTCTCACACTGTCTGGCTAGATTCGCTTCTCGTTGTAGGGCCGCTAAAGCCGGGTCACTCCCCGAAGTGCTCATTACGCCACCTCCACCTTGTCCCCATCTGCCCATTCAGAGCCCGTTGGTCCCCCCTGGATTCTGCCTGTGAGGGAATCGTGATTTACATTCGGGACACCCAGACTGACTCCAACGGGCCTCCGCCTCCGCCCTGAGCAGAGATTCTGTCCCCAGCAGCCTTTTTACTCACTGTAGAATTCCCAGTGCCAATGTCATTGTTGGATCCTGGCGTTCCTTGTGGCAAGCTCTCGAATGGGGTAGTAGTCTCTGCAGAAGCCTCCGATCCGCTCTCCAGCCCTTGCACCGGCTTCTGTTCCGACGCCGGCACCTGCTCCGGTTGCCTAGTAACAGGCGCGCCGGCGTCCTCGAAGACGTTCTGCGGTATGAGCTCCTTCTCGCCACTCCTTGCGCTACCGACTGCAGCCTCAGCAATCTTCGCAGGTTTGGTAGCAAAACTCTCTGCAACTGTGGGCTGCCGCATCGTATTCTCCTTTGTCTTTATTTTATTTTGTGTGGAACGAGCGGGGGCATTTTCACGGGGGGTGCCAGGGGTAGACACAACATCATTGCTTGCCCGCGTCTCACCCGTTTTCTTCCCAAGGGACTTTTTAGTGATACTAGTTGTGCTACCCCGCTGGATAACAGAGCCGGTTACCGTCTTAGACTCATTCTTGTCTTTGCCAGTGAGGTCTTTCTGTGCCAGATCTTTGGCATGATTTGCTTTGATTGGGTGTGGTGGCATACTAAGAGCTCCTTTGTAAGCCAGCGCGATGAGAGCCGCAATTCTTCTACGGGCTCGGATGAAAGCTGCTTTGATATACTCGCCGCGATACTGCTGCCAAGGTAGGACATCCGAGCCGCTGGGGTTGCCGCTTTTGAACCCCCTGGGACCTGATCTCATTGCCGGATAGGGAGGTAGTGTCAGACCATCAAGGCAATGGAAGGGAGGAGGAGTGAGATGCGACTACTCACTACAGTCCATCAGCGGCCATCTTGCCTCCACAATTCCACATAACCGCAACTTATCTGTTGATAATGTCCTGGTTTTAGGTGTTGGGGGGGGGGGGGAGGTGCTGGCCCCTATGTACTGTCAACAACACAGGACCTGTAACTTACAGTGGTACGGATACCCTTAGTCCAACCCTCCTGTCTCACTTTTAGGATAGGGTGGTCACCAGATATTCTGGTCAGTCTTTTTGGACTTAGTTCTCCACTTTCTGCCTATTAAACCCAACAAGAGAATGCTGTTAACCCCTCTATCTCTACCTGTCTCACAGTGACAGAAAGATAGGAAAAGGAAGATGAAAAAAGTGAGAAACGGAGTGGTGTCGCCTCACGGGAGTAACACCATGGAGGCTCTGCAGGAAGGTACTCGCCTGCCGCCTAGGTTCTCATCATCAGCATACACCACTCCAACGTAAATTGTGAAGTGAAAAAAGAAAAATAACAAAAAGGATAGGTGAAGGTGCTTGAGCAACAGAACC
Source organism: Lissotriton helveticus (assembly GCF_964261635.1). Classification (NCBI taxonomy): domain Eukaryota; kingdom Metazoa; phylum Chordata; class Amphibia; order Caudata; family Salamandridae; genus Lissotriton; species Lissotriton helveticus. Next base: position 1,220,044,978 of record NC_136071.1, on the reverse strand, counting down.
TGCATACACCATGGGTTGAGTGCAGCAAGACTGTGCTCATTCAGGACAGAAGTTAAAAGTGAGCGTCTACTTGCTGGCCTGCTATATTTTATTCTGGGCTGCTAGTGAGCTCATGTTAAAATGCCGACATGTTTCGTTGCCTATTAGAAAACTTACATACTAAAGTGTAAAAGTACATTTACCATATCTCCTCTGACACAGGAGATATGGTAAATGTACTTTTACACTTTAGTATGTACTTCCAAATGTGCCCAATTAAGAATACATGTGCTGCTGTAGAGAGAGCTAGTCGTGTACACTAAATGTTACTGATATGGAGAATGCTGTTTTTTCTTTGTCTTTTTATCCACAGGTATAGGCATATCTGTGAACGGGTGAAGGGTGAAGTGACACACACAGCCCTGAAGAAGTTGCCGTAAGTTTTCTAATAGGCAACGAAACATGTCGGCATTTTAACATGAGCTCACTAGCAGCCCAGAATAAAATATAGCAGGCCAGCAAGTAGACGCTCACTTTTAACTTCTGTCCTGAATGAGCACAGTCTTGCTGCACTCAACCCATGGTGTATGCAGGTTCTGTTGCTCAAGCACCTTCACCTATCCTATTTGTTATTTTTCCTTTTTCACTTCACAATTTACGTTGGAGTGGTGTATGCTGATGATGAGAACCTAGGCGGCAGGCGAGTACCTTCCTGCAGAGCCTCCATGGTGTTACTCCCGTGAGGCGACACCACTCCGTTTCTCACTTTTTTCATCTTCCTTTTCCTATCTTTCTGTCACTGTGAGACAGGTAGAGATAGAGGGGTTAACAGCATTCTCTTGTTGGGTTTAATAGGCAGAAAGTGGAGAACTAAGTCCAAAAAGACTGACCAGAATATCTGGTGACCACCCTATCCTAAAAGTGAGACAGGAGGGTTGGACTAAGGGTATCCGTACCACTGTAAGTTACAGGTCCTGTGTTGTTTAAAGTACATTGAGAGGGGGACGACCTGCTTCTTATATCCCCTGAGCTCCTATATGGAATAGACCCTATGTACTGTCGCCTGATGCCACGGCATGAGCGGGGTTGTGGGGGGTTCCTGGGCTTCCTTGACAGAGGAGTGCTGACAGCCCCCCATCCTTTCCCTCCATGTGCCTCTGTTAATCCAGCTGTCATTGGTTAACGGGAGCCGGCTGCACACAGTGTGTGCAGGAGGCATGGCGCTGGGCCTTTCCTTCACTTTCTTCCAAGGCATCACTTCTGCAATCTTTTTACGTCTTTTATCTTCTTTGTGTCCCTGTGCATTGAAATAACGAGATTCTCTTAGTGCATGTTGGTTTTCCGCTCTGGTTTGTGTAGCTGTATTCTCCCATTCTATGCAAGCGCTGCTTTTACTTTGCTTCCATGACTGGTGTGCACTTCCACCGCATTTTCACTTGTATATTCGGAGTTAAGAAGGTGTTCGTGCTCTACAACTTTTGATCCCTTTGCTAAACCGGTTCCGATAGTTCTTTGCAGTATGTCTGTCTGATCTCTGCTTAGGGCACTTGGACGTTCTCTAGTCCTTAAGATTTAGAGCACTGCGACCTGAATTTTCCCAACAAATTTGAGTTCACTGTGATGGTCTGGGACAGTTTGGTTTCAGTTGCCCACTACATGCTGGGCAGCTGAGGACAGAACAGGGCCTAAACGCTGCTGCTGGCACTAAGTGCTTCGCAGCTGGGGAAGGTCAAAGTAGGGGAAAAGGAGTGCGACTCACTCCTGAGTCCAAATTACATGTCCTAGAAAGAAAAACCTAAATGGAGCAGCTACCCACTACTTGCTGGGCAGCTGAGGATAAAAATGCGACGGGCCCTCACCGGCCCATTGGAGCAAAACTGCGCCAACTGTTAGAGCCCTCTAGGCTCTAGGATACATATTGTGCAAAAACGTTGGAGCCCTCTAGGCTCTGCACACACTTTGGGCCTGGGAGCACTCTGGCTCCTTAAAGAAAGAAAGGCCCCCCATTGTTGGAGCCACGGGGCTCAGCACGGGCTCCTCGAGCCCTTCAAATCAATGTTGTGCCCCGGTAGCCATCTAGGCTCAAAGTCGAATTCACTGCGCATGGGAGCACTCGGGCTCCGTTGGGGCGGCCCACTGCCATCTGGGGCCGCCCTACCTCCACCCTCGTCATTGTGCCTTTTTCCGGCACCAACAACAGCCCCCACGGAGCTCCCCTCACCCCCAACCCTTCAACACTCACCGGGCTGGTCAGGGGGGCTCTGCTTCACTCGGGGCGGAAGGCTGGCTCTGGGGTGGCCCTGCTCAGCATGACGCGGGGCTCTCTCCTCCATCACGGGAGCCCCGCGCTGCTATGGGTGGCCTCAGCATGCTTCTCCGCTTCACCCAGGCCTCATCCTGGGGCCCGGGACTCTGTACCGGCACTCCTCTTCTTTTTACGGCCGGCGCGCGGTGCTTCCTCTTTGGCCCGGAAGCCCTGGAGTATCATGCCCGCACTTCCTCTTCTGTCCTGCGGTGCCGCCCACAACCAGGCGGGCCGCGGGTGGCGGCAATCTTTTAACGCGGCTCGGGCCGCGGCGGTGATTCCCGGGGGCAAAATGAGGGGTGGGCACCCTCGAATTTAAGGTCTAACTAAAAAGGAAGGCGTAGGGTGGGCACCTGCTTAAGGTAAAATACACCGCAGCACGGCAGTCATGATGCAGGGTGGGCACCTGCAGTAAATAACGAAAAATAGCGGCAATGAGGGGTAGGCTCCCCCGTGACAGGGCAAGTAGAATACATTTCTTCCCAGGCGCTAGGGCAAGTAAAAGGTCCTTAAAGATAAGGAAGGGATCCTTGGACAAGGAAAAGGAACAGCCAGCTCCCAGCTAAGCAAGTCCCCCAGTCATCCAGCCAAGGCAGAGGGGTCCCCAAGAAGTCTTCCAGCCTCCAAGGCATCCAGGGGCTGGGCAGGGCCCAGGGAGGCAAGCCTTCCCCTGGGCCCCAGCAGCAGCACGCCCCTGGTAGATTCCAGTCAGAAACAAGAACATTTTACAAGAGGTCACTGCCTCTTTTTATACACACAATTCCTTTGTCTAAACGTGCAGGCAAGGGGCGAACCATATATAACTTGTTCCTGAGCACTTTGATTGCTCAGCCCCTCTCTCTATTCACAGGATGGGTCATGGACATCAGACACAACACAGGGGTTGGAGCCAGCATTGTGGGGGGGAAGCCCAGCCCTATTCTGGTCCCAGGTGCACTCCTCCCCAGCCATCAACATGCAGATCTCCCATTCACCACCGGGGCAGACCCATCCTGACTCCTGGAGCCTGGCACACCAGCCAGCACCAGCTAATCACAAGCCAGCACATTCACTGCACAGACTGGCCAACTTCTAGAAGTGGCACTTCCACACTAGACACAATAACGCCACACACATCATCGCGCAGGATTTAATCACACAAGTCCACACATACCACACAACTCGTACCTGCACTCCCCACGCATCAGGGATTACCATGGACACACACATTCCCCATGCATTCCTATGGGGGGAAGGCCAATCTCACACACGCACTCAGGGAGCGCACGCATTTTACACTGCGCCACAGTGCTAAAGTGCGCAAAGACCAGAAATCATTATAATTATGTAACACTAAAAGGCAAAATGTTCAGGGGTGAACCTGCCAGAAGGGCCAAGTCCAACAGGTCTCTATCTGGAATTTTTATACAAAGCAAAATAGGCAGTGGACCACTCAAATCCTTTGGAAGCACCAACTCAAATGTCACCAGTTTTTAAGTAAACTCAATCTTTCATATAGCGTGCAACAATCAAATACTCCCTGCCCTGAGAGTATATCCCAAATCCTTGGGAAGAATCAGTATTAAACCAAACTTTGAAATGCACAGCCAATCAATTTCAAATCTCCACCATGTGTGGTTGATAAAGTTTATGTGCTGGAATATTTTTCACAATAAGGGACGCTGTATCCATAAATGCCACAAAAGTTCAAAATTTCTTTAATAATCCAATAGGGTACCAGCCAACGCGTTTCGTTCCGTCAAGCGGAACTTCTTCAGGGCTGTGAAACAGAAAATAAAATATACAAAAAAACCCTTGTGAGTATCTCAAAATAACCCACACGTGAAATAATATGCAAACAACAATACAAATTACATATACCAAAACCAGATTAAAAACCTCATTTGCACATAAAATTGCAGCATTCTTTAACATGCACCATTTCTAGACGATCTTAAGTTTTTTTATGTATATGCTGCAAGATCAATAGGGTAAGAAACTTCCTTATATGATCACAAATTGTGCATAATTACAATAAAACCAAAGGTGAAGAACTCCCTCGCTATATCATATATTAAAAAATGAATCCACACGGATTCCTACATTTCATTTTTATGCATTAGGAAAAGCGTCCTCATTTTTCTAATCTTATGTGAATTGTCATATGTTTATAATCAATACTTTGCACCACTCAATTACATTATCAATCATATTTCATTAATTATCATCATTCTTGCTGTTGATTCAACAGAAACCACATTTTCTACATCGGCTTTTTTAAGATTATGTAGTCCCGGGTGAAACCATCTTAGATTTCTCCCCACCCTAACTGCGGATAAGGTCACTTGAAACAGTCTTGTTTAGGGAATGACCCATTTCCCAACCATCATCACAGTCAGCCCTGGCCCTACAAAAAGGCAGCAACATATCACCTCATATTTAGTTCTTATTGCTACACAACAAAGCACATAAAAAGGTCATGTAACAAGGCATAAAGTCTTCCTACCGCAAAAGATGTTGAAATGGGATGTAATTATATTCCCCCAACGTTGGTAAATGGTAAACGAAGTGAATCCAGAAACAAAGATATTTGTTTAATCCATTTCCTCTGTATACTTTGGTATTCCTCGCGAATATGCTGTCCCTGGCCAATAATTTCAGGATAAATGGTAACGATGTAACGTATACCTGTAATTATATGAGAATAGTATGAGTGATAATCCATGAAAAGAGTCATTGGATCTCATCCTCTCCCTCATTGGTACAGGTTTTGTACCAACACATCTTTACACCAAAAACATGGTTTTATGTAAAAATTAAGAATTTAGAAGTCAAATTCCATTACATACCTTATAATTTCAACAAATTTCTTATTCTACTTCCACATCGTGATTTTTCGATTTGCTTTATTTTTGTTTTTCCTATTCCCCATATGGCATTAACCTGAAAGAATTGTGTAAATATTGTACAATATAACTTGATTCTTTCACTATCCATACTTAAACTTAAAGATAATTACATTTCTGTCCAAAGGCTAATAGTAATCGCTTTGGATGATTGACATTGTGAGTCACATACCTTGAAACCCGTAACGTGCACGTCCTGCACCGTTATGCGAGTCTGACTTCTAAATCGTCTGTCGACTCTCAATTTCCAAATATTTAGAGGCAATCACCTAAAGGGAACACGATATAGGCATAAGTATTCGTGTTCATGTACTGGTATTAACCAGTCGCTTACAAGGAAAAAACTATAGGGTGAGAAATCTTTTTTTAATTTTTAACAAGTTCAACCCCTTTTTATAAGACTACGATATTTACACTCAAAAAAGTCGCCCATACCAACCTTGTGGGCCGCATTGGGTCAGTGGGATATTTTTGGTATTGGTATTGACCAGTCACTCACAAGGGGAAAACCCTAAGGCGACAATTCTTTAATATTTTCGAAGTTCAACATGTTTTTTAAGACTACGATATTTTCACCTAGAATAATCGCCCACTCCAACCTTATGGGCCGCATTGAATCAGTGGGACATTTTTGCGGGTCACCTCCCCATGACACCGAACACGGCCAAACGGTCTATGGGAACCCCCAAAATGATTATGTGTACCGTAAGCGTCAGCCAACCCCCATATGTACTTGTGCCAAAGCGACACGCTAAGTTTGAGAGATTATTATCGTGCCACCAGTTATTTAATTGGCATATACCAAGTTCACGGGTCGAGGCTAATTCTTACCTATCAGGGTCAAAATGTAGGACCCCCAGCTGGCGTCTCCTTCGTCCGCGCGCCAATTCTTTTCCGTAAAGTTTTCCCAGGCTCCTTCCTTCCGATAAGTTTAAAGGTCCAATGCAGAGCCACGTGTGAGAGGCCCCGAATCTCGCTATCCTCTACCACTACAATGTGTGCTAACGTGGGCGCCATATTAAACTAGTCGGAAACCGGACCTGTACTGTTTATATTTCATAAGAAAGTCTTAGTAATTTGTCGTAATGTTTTTAGATCATTGTGTGGATATTCACACGAATATCTGGCCTTTTAACCGATCAGACATGTTGATTATAACACGAAAAGGAAAACTATTACTAATTTTATTAAATCAGAGAACACTAATGATAATTCACAGGAGGTATCAGATAAGTGTTCTATTATGTTTCTCATACATTACTAACATTAAGTCCGCTCCGTAGTCATTTAAAGAAGAAAAATGACAATCTTCGCATCTAGTGACCAGATATGCCATATATTGACGAGAGATTATCGCTGCCAGTTCATATGAACACCAGACTGACGAAATGATGACAGTAAATCGACCACCCCCCTATGTTCATAACAGAGTATGTCATTCTTACTAATATTAGAACACCAGTGTGTATACTCAGATAAAACGTTGTATCACAGTTCACAGATCATACTTCAAAGATCTGCACTTCTCTTATTGTTTTTTATATAAAGAAATGTAAACATTCGGATCAGTTACAAATACAGGAATTTTGCAAAACAGGCACAGGGGAATTTCAGAGGGCTAATTAGGTCAGGCATGAATAACATGAGTTCTGTTGTAAGTCAGATTTCTGATACCACATTAGCTAATTCTTCTCTAACAACACTGTTTATTCCAGATAGTGGTGCATCTCCCCTTCCGTATTATGTCCCATTTCCACACACCTCAAGCGGCATATCCAAGCTGCTTCTCTTTTCCTCAAGTTGAGTTCACGGTTACCTCCCCTTGGGTGTGGTGGTATATGGTCAATGCCCTGACACCATATTGTCTTGTTGTCTTTATGGTGTTCCTGCATATGATAAGACATCGGATATTTCAGGTCATAATTTCTTACGGCTCGGGTGTGTTCTTGTATCCTTAGTTTCAATGGTCGCACTGTGCTACCAACATATATTTTTTCGCACGCGCACCCTATAACATAAATCACATGGCTCGTATTGCAATTTATATAATGCCGTATTTCATATTCTTTGTCAGTGTTGTATTTAAACTTTTTTGTTTTGTTTCTGCCAAGGGGACAGATATTACAACCCCCACAGGTGTAGAAACCCTTTGGTTTGGTGTGCATCCATGTGCTTGTTTTGTTCCTAATGGGATAGCTAGGACAGAGAATGTTCCGCAAAGTCCTGCCTCTTCTAAAGGTGACTCTAGGCATATCGCTGACATCTTCTTTCAGGTTAGGGACCTCACTCAGTAATTTCCAGTGTTTCCTCAAAACCTTAAACACCTCCGTGCTGTTTTGGGTGTATTGAGTGATAAAAGCTATACCGCATTTGTTCACTTTATCATTTTTCTTTGCTTTCTTGATCAGAGTGTTACTACGAGTCACAGACAAAATTCTCTTTTCCGCTTTGTCTAAGATCTTTTTACTGTATCCTCTGTTAGCAAATCTACTCTTACTGTCCTGTATGGCATTCCGAAAGTCATTTTCTCCACTGCAATTGTGCCTAATGCGCACCATCTCACCATAAGGAATGTTACGTATGGTAGAGCTAGGGTGAGCACTTGACGCGTGAAGTATGCTATTGCATGACGTACTTTTCCGGTATAGGTCACTTTGTATTGTGTTGTTTTCTACATAGAAAAGTATGTCTAGAAATTCTATCTGATTGCGATTAGATTTGACTGTCAACTGAATATTATACGGATTATCATTCAAGTAATTGAAATAATCCGATAGTTGTAATTCCGTCCCTTTCCATAGCATTATAATGTCGTCGATATACCTCCCCCAGAAGATAATCATATCCATCCAGGGGGAGGCATATCTGCCCCAGGCATGTTCTCGTTCCCACCACCCCATAAACAGCCCCGCGTATGAAGGAGCAAATTTGCTCCCCATCGCGGTGCCCCTTATTTGGTGGTACCAAATATCCTTGTGTAGAAAGAAATTTCGTGACAATATCAATTCCATCATCTCAATAAGCATTTCATTGTGGTCCATGTGATCTGCTGTTCTAAGGGCCAAGAATGACGAAAGTGCTCTAATACCGAACTGTTGCGGTATGCACGTATACAATCCCGTTACGTCTAGGGTGACAAACATTAGGTCATTAGACCATTCTAAGCCATCAAATTTTTTCAATATGTCCCCCGAATCCTGTACGTAGGACGGTAGATTAACCACTAAGGGTTGTAGAAACCCATCCACATATTGCGAGATGCGTTCTGTAGGGGAGTTAATCCCAGATATAATGGGACGTCCTGGGGGGAAGAGACCTCCCTTGTGTATTTTGGGTAATACGTAAATACACGGGGCCATTGGATGTGATACCTTCAGGTAACGGCACTCTTCTTCAGATAAGAGACCAACTTCACCCCAGTCCTGTAACCGATTATTGATGTGGGTGACAAGGGAGGGAATGGGATTGCTCAATATTCTTTTGTAGCAGGTGACATCACTCAACTGTCTCGTGATTTCACTCTCATAGTCGACAGTATTCATCACAACAACATTCCCCCCCTTGTCCGCTTCCTTAATTGTGATGCTGTTGTCCTGCGCTAACCCATCTAGTGCCAATCGCTCTTTCTTCGTTAAGTTGTATTGTTTAATTGAATATTTGTTAGGTGAGTCAACCATTTTATAAAAGTCCTGTGAGACTCTTTCATTAAACAAGTCAATGTTTTTGTGTGTATTCGTGGGGATGTATTTAGAACGAACCTTCAACCCACTGTCAATGGTTATATCCTCTTCAATATTCAAATCGGCACGGATTTCTTGCAATGAAGGATTGTCGCCACTCTCAATAGATAACAAGAGTTGTGCATTATGAAGATCTGCAATGGTAGTGGTACAGGAAGAAACAGTATTCAAATCACAGACAGAGTTCCTGGTAGTGTTTTTGAAGTGATCCTTTAATTTCAATAATCGTGTGAATTTAAACAAATCTACCATCAATAAGGTGGGATCCCCCACCTGCGACGGACAAAAACTTAGGCCTTTCTTCAAGATGTTTGTCTCCACATCTGTGAGTTGGCGGTCTGACAAGTTTACAATGGACAGGGCGTTTGTAGTAGAATTTGTGAGATCAGTATTAAGGTCATTTACAATTGGAGTAGACAAGAGATCTATGTTGTTTTGGATCTGGTGTCCATTGGGTGTAATGTTCCCCCTCTTTGTTGAGTTGTTTTTCCACCCCTTCCCCCCCCTCCTGGTTTTGGGTCTGGGTTGGTATTTTGTATCTTTTTCCCTTGGCGGATGCGTTCCATCTCTAATAAAAAATTGTGCCTTGGGGAGACGGCCTGACATGCCCCGCCATCTTTAGAGGATAAACTCTCAATGGATGAGATCGAGCTACTACTACCGCTCTTTGATTCTTCTCTGGCACGTGTCCCATCGCCTCCCTGTTTCAGATTATCAAATTTGTGGGCAAACGTATAAATACGCCCTGTCCGGTAATCATTGTCGTCGCGCTTTATTTTGCGTAATTTTTTATCACGCAAATAAACTTGGTAACGACATATGACATCATCATAGACCTCATAGTTCTTTTTTATACTGTCTTTCAGGCTAGATGTATCTATTTCCCGTTCTAAATCTAGAATTTCTTGTTTCAGCATTGCAACTTTTTTCTCAGAGTGGCGGATCAGTATTTTCATCATCGTATGTGAGGCCTGCTTGAGATTCTCCTCCCAATCCCTAAGGGCATCATCATCCAAATCCTCGAAGGTTGGAAAAATTAAAATTCGTAGGCCCCTAGGAATCTTGTGATTGTCAAGATATTTCTGTAGAGTTATTCCGTCCCACCATCTGGACATCTCTAGTTTTTTTAGCCTTTCCAATTTTAGGAATTTTGCTCGAAGGCCTTCCATACTTGGTTCCTTGGATGGTGTGGCACCCACAGATTGGTTTCCACCAAATAAACTGGATGACATTTCCTCCCTAGTATCTTTTAATCTTGACATAATGTTTTATGAGATTCAAATCTAATTCTGTTGAATGGTGCGTATACAGTATATTATATTACAGTCAAATACTTTGAATCACAAAAAACTTATTCACAGTACAAATTACTTGGTTTGGGTTGTGCAAAAATGGGTCCAAAACATGAAATTTTTATACAAAGCAAAATAGGCAGTGGACCACTCAAATCCTTTGGAAGCACCAACTCAAATGTCACCAGTTTTTAAGTAAACTCAATCTTTCATATAGCGTGCAACAATCAAATACTCCCTGCCCTGAGAGTATATCCCAAATCCTTGGGAAGAATCAGTATTAAACCAAACTTTGAAATGCACAGCCAATCAATTTCAAATCTCCACCATGTGTGGTTGATAAAGTTTATGTGCTGGAATATTTTTCACAATAAGGGACGCTGTATCCATAAATGCCACAAAAGTTCAAAATTTCTTTAATAATCCAATAGGGTACCAGCCAACGCGTTTCGTTCCGTCAAGCGGAACTTCTTCAGGGCTGTGAAACAGAAAATAAAATATACAAAAAAACCCTTGTGAGTATCTCAAAATAACCCACACGTGAAATAATATGCAAACAACAATACAAATTACATATACCAAAACCAGATTAAAAACCTCATTTGCACATAAAATTGCAGCATTCTTTAACATGCACCATTTCTAGACGATCTTAAGTTTTTTTATGTATATGCTGCAAGATCAATAGGGTAAGAAACTTCCTTATATGATCACAAATTGTGCATAATTACAATAAAACCAAAGGTGAAGAACTCCCTCGCTATATCATATATTAAAAAATGAATCCACACGGATTCCTACATTTCATTTTTATGCATTAGGAAAAGCGTCCTCATTTTTCTAATCTTATGTGAATTGTCATATGTTTATAATCAATACTTTGCACCACTCAATTACATTATCAATCATATTTCATTAATTATCATCATTCTTGCTGTTGATTCAACAGAAACCACATTTTCTACATCGGCTTTTTTAAGATTATGTAGTCCCGGGTGAAACCATCTTAGATTTCTCCCCACCCTAACTGCGGATAAGGTCACTTGAAACAGTCTTGTTTAGGGAATGACCCATTTCCCAACCATCATCACAGTCAGCCCTGGCCCTACAAAAAGGCAGCAACATATCACCTCATATTTAGTTCTTATTGCTACACAACAAAGCACATAAAAAGGTCATGTAACAAGGCATAAAGTCTTCCTACCGCAAAAGATGTTGAAATGGGATGTAATTATATTCCCCCAACATTGGTAAATGGTAAACGAAGTGAATCCACAGGTCTCTATCTGGCTTTCCATTTTTGCCCTTACTGTCACCATGAACAAAAATCTTAATTCTAGAGCAATAGCACCCTTCACTGACATTCATGTAACTTCAAAGATACTCGTTATGTTTCTTCCACAGTCTCACCATGTCACAACAGAAGCATTTTCAATGTTCTTTACAACAAAGCTATAGTTGTTTCTTATTTATCTTCTGCAACTAATAATCATTGACAAAGCTAATTAGTCCTGACTTGTTGTAGCAGTAATGTTACATGTATCATATATCGGGATGCAATGACAGAAGAAGCAAAATATCAGTCGGGCGGCACAATATGCTAACACAGTTTTTCTAATTGCGTGTTTTTAACCAACACCCTTAATTACATCGGCCACAATCAGTGGTCGAAGTGGGGGGGAGTAGGGGAACTGTGGGCGGAGACTCCGAGGGCGGGGATAACTCTAGGATTGGATCAGTGGGCGGAGTCAGAGGTGTGGCCAGAATGTTTAGTATTTGTTTGGCATTTCACCGACCAGTTACAGCTTATTGTGTTATTTAATTCAACCAAAGGATACACTTTATTATTTAAGGTTTAATAGGAGTTGGCATTTAAATACATTCACAAAGTGGAATATATTTCCAATCACACAATGTCCCAAATACGCTTAAAAGTGGAATCACAAGCCAATTGTCTCCAAGCCAGGCAGTTTCTCTCATTAGCACTTCTCCTCCCTTCTTCCACAAGAGCAGTTCAAACATGAATGGCAAAATATCCTAGTTTGCAAATGTTTTCTATGTAATTTTGGCTCTGCCATATTTGCCACATAATACATCATCCACTGCATAATTTTACAGTTTTAACTTATCATTTTTTTAGCTCAAACCGAAATTTCTTTTAACTAAAAAACGTTACTTGAATTGCTGCAAAGTGGACGGCCCTTTGCAAAGGTTGACTGATCACCTTTCTCACTGCTGTATTTGTAGGTTATACTGATACTAATGAGGCAGAATCTTTGCAGAGACTTAACAAGTTAAAAATGTCTAAATAATAAAGTATAAGAAATACATTGCATTACGCTGCAGCCTTTTTTTGATGCATAATTTAGTCAACACTGCGGCATCATTTTGACCCCCATTGCTGCATAATTCAAGTGGCTCCAGAGCAGGTAGCACATGTTAAAAGTGCTTGTGCATGAAGCAGAGAGACTGTGAAGTTTGCAACCTTAGTTGGCGTGTGTGCAAATCCTGCATTGCCGATCCTTGGTGAGTTGCAGTTACTGAAACAAGGCCAATGGAGGTACCAATGGGTGAGGCGCACTGGCCTCGATGGCAGGGCCGGCTTTATTGCTGGTGGCGCCCTATGCAACAATGTTTGTTGGTGCCCCCAATGATCACCTACGCCTCGGACTCCCTCACTACCACCCTTTAACAGCACCCCTCAAGTCTCATAACCACACTCTTTCTCAGATGCATTTAACTTGATTTACAGCGCCACTCATACCAGTGTATGGTGTCAGAGCCCTTTACATCACACACACTACACAGAGACAATCATTTATATATGTGTAAATCCCTGTGTAGGAAATGTTACATAAGACAAAGGACTACAAGGGGTAGAAGCCACATTACAACCATACTAGTAGGCAGTATAGTTTAATAGCTCACTGTTCTATGTTAGGATTTTAACTTAAAAACTGCAAGTAACAATAGGATCTCTATGACAAAATCAGTAACCTATTAAAATAGTTAACATTATTTGCACTTTGTGATCTGCATGGTACATGTTCCTTGCAGCAGGCACATTAACCCTCTGTGCTACCTTTCCAGGAGTCAACCCGTCCACTAGACAAAACTCCAATCTTTCTCTAGGAAGAAAATTTATCAGCAAAGTTATCATGACATTTTTATTGTAGCTGAAAATTGCTGGAGGCCAAGAAGGAGGTAGCAAGTTTTTTTTAAACCATAATATACTTGCAAACACTACGCACCCACCCGAAATAGGTACCCAGTGCGGTCACACGGTTCGTACCGCCCTAACCTGCTCAAGGTTCATGTGACCTCAGTGACAGTCATGGTGACTGGATCCCTGTTGCTCTAGGGTGTGTTGCTTCGTAGGCCTGCCCGCAAGACTGGACATGAACTTCAGTATGGATTGTGTTGGACAGACCTTAAAGGTTAACCCACAATTGACACCACTAGGGTACACCTGCTTGTACATAGACATCAGGCTTTCTAAGGTCTAGTGGGGCCTTCTAAGGTCTAGCATGGGAATATGCTCCCTCAGTAGAGTGGTCTGGTCATGAAGGCTGAACCCGGTTCCCCAGTTCCAAATTCGGCCGCTCTGGCCATAGTGCACCATCCTCTCCCCAACTGAACACCATACTGCCCCACGGAGAGAAACTCGCACTTCCTTCAGCTACAAAGTAATTGTGCCTGCTACAAACACTTGGATGTGACTCAATTCAAATTATGCACTTGATAAGAGTAATATGCTGCCTAAAAAAAAACACTACAAGCAAACACTGCAATGCAATGCAAGATTAAGTAAAGCATGTGAAATGAAAGCAGAAACAACACGGTTACCTTAACGATCTCTCACTCACTATTCAGAAATCAGCGAGTGGTTTTACCTGAAAAGTTAAGGTAATGACTACAGGGCTCTGAAGGGAACCGATTCACGGTCCATTGCTTATATCCTTAGAAAACGTAAGCAGTATGTTTTAAAGAAACCACTTCCATAAACACAGAGCCGTGGTACACATTTTGTTTTCCAATCCACCCATCAACCAGGTACTGCAATACATCCAGGAATGGTCACTTCCCCACCTGGGGGCAACAATGCTGTTCAAAGAAAGACGAGAAAACAAAAGTAGCGCTTCACAGCAAAGTCTGTAAAGTGAGGCTGATGTGAATAAAACCAACTGGCCACTTTGCAACTACTCTGTCTTGAGTTATTTAATTATGAATTTATTTTTCATAGTTAAAACCTTTTATTTCTCTCCATCCCGAGGCTGCACTTTGGAATAGAAAAATGTCAGAAAAAGGGCATTTCCTGCAAGAGTGTTTCTCTTTTTTGGATCCATTTCACAGGTAAGCAACTAAATGAAAGAAGGAAAGAGAGGTTGTGAACCGTTTCTTCTAGTCACAGATTTCAGTAATTAGGGAGCAAGACAGAAAGAGAGGGATTAATAGGAAAAGGATGGGGGGGGCAGCTGCCAGCTCAGAAAAGGACATTGTCCGTGTCTTCTCTGGGCAGTAAGGGAGAGACAGAGTCCTTTTCCTTCTCTGCCCGCCAAGAACGGCCACGAAAGCCGAGCCTTATCTGAAGGCCTTTGCTATTTCTGCCGTCCTGGGACACAGCTTCGAAAAGAAAAAGTAGAGGAATTGAATCTTTTTAATTAAAGAAGTAGAGGCACGCTGTGCCCTTCCGTTCCCGTCCACTTCGACCACTGGCCACAACCCTTTGTGAAACACCCGCCCCCCAGTTTTTATATCCCACTTAAACCCCTGGGATTGTGGCTGCTAAACTAGTATAACATAATAAAACACAGCCTGGCTGTTACCTGTGCGCGCCTCAGCCTCACTCTCCGGTGTCATTTCTAATATATATATATATGTTTCCTTCGTCTTAACTGCTTCATTGTGCTTGTGAGAAAGTGTCACTCATAGTCTTTAATATGTCACTCATAATTACATTGGAAATGTCACACATGGCAATCTGAAACGTTGGCAGCTACGACGGCCCTTAGCAGTGCCCATGATGCACAGTGTGTCTGGCCCCCTCCCCCCCAGACATCCATCCATCCATCCTTCCATGCGAGGACAAGGCCCCTTCTGGGCCTCTACAAGTTTAAAAATGCCCGCCTGGCTCTTCCCTTTAAACCTCCGTCCCTGCGGCCCTGAGTGAGCCGTCGGCGCTACAGAACACTTTATAAATCAAATCCATAAAGGTGGCTTTCTCTAAACAGACTGCTGATGCGCCTCGAGGGGCAGCAAAGATATATATTTATTTGCACATGCATGGATCAAAAGTCAGGGCCGACTTGCATGATGCAGGCCCCCACCTCCCTTGGAGGCAGCTCCCAGGCCGTGTCGTACGTGTCCAAGAGCTTCTTCCAGGTGCTCTACTGCTTGAGCAGCTTCTCCATGTCCTCGCTGCACTGCCCCCCCCCCCTCTGCCTAGCTCGCTGGGGTATAGAAGACGACCTGGTAGCAGGTGTGGTCCTCCTGGGTGGTGGTGAAGCCCCCGGGGACGCTGACATGCTCAGCGGTGAGGATGGCTTGGACCTTGCCAGCCCAGCCTGCAGGGCCTTCCGGCCCTTGGGGTTCCGCGTCACCTCCACGTAGACGCCCAGTCTTGCGCCGCCGTCGCAGAATGCCAGGTGCACGCGCTGGCCTATCATTGGTGGCGTGGTGACGACGGCAGGTGCCGTGTTGCCTTCCGGCGGGAACGAGGCTTCTGCTTGAGCCCGCCAGCGGAGCAGAGCGATTCCAGCCACAGGCCTGCGGGCTTCAGGCCTCGTCCTCGTCCACTGCGCTGTACTTGGCCTAGTACCTGTGCTGCAGCTGCAGGCGGTCCCAGCGCCGGCCCCCCCAGTAGTGCCTTCATCTCGGTGAAGAGGCGGTGGCTCAGGCAGCATTCGTCATCCAGGACGGCGGCCAGCTTCTCTTCACGGAGAAAGGCCCTCTGGAGCATGCGGGTCACCTCCTGGTAGTGCCCCATGTCCAGGCTCTCCAGCAGCCTCCCAGCCAGGGCCTGCAGCACCTCGGTGGGCAGCAGGCCTTGCAGATCAGGTGGGCCACCTCCTGGGGGTCTGAGGGGGCCTCCAGGCCACACACGGCCTCCAGCAGTGCAGCGCTGCACCCCCTCGCTCTCCGTGGCACTCTTGTCCACGGGCAGGTCCTCCACCCTCAGGCCCTCCAGCAGCCGCTGGCAGGTCTCCTCCAGGAGCTTCCGGATGAACATCCGGGCGCCGGGGTCATGGGCAGGAGGGAGCAACAGCAGCAGCCATCCTGGGGTCAAAGAGTCTCCCTGGCAGAGCGAGCACTAAGCAACACTGGCAGCACCACAAGTCACAACACCAACCAGAACAAGGCAAGATCACCTGGGTGGGCGTGTCTACAGAGGCAGGTCCTTTAATCTACCTGTAGAAAGCAGGATCACCTGTGCTTCACAGGCTCTAACACAGGCTGGGTGTGTCCACAGAGGCAGGGCCTTTAATCTACCTGTAGAAAGCAAGATCACCTGTGCTTCACCAGGCTCTGACACAGGCTGGTCGTGTCTACATGTGTAAAAATGTCTAAATAAGGAAGTATAAGAAAATATATTGCATTACACTGCAGCCTTTTTTTTGTGGCATAATTTAGTCAACACTGTGGCATCATTTTATCTCTCATTGCTGCATAATTCAAGTGCCCCCAAAGCCATGGCTCCCCGATGAAGAACAAATATTGTATAATGAATGAAGAGAATTGAAATGAGAATTTAAATACAGATGAAGATTTCATTAAAACCAATAAAGTGAAACAAACAAAGAAAATATTGTGATTATTCAAACAACCTCAGAGGAGGACATCAGGAGTGTACACTTAGGGGGATGCAACCAAGAGCATGACTTTAAAGCATTAATATTGGACGTACCCTGAGGGTGGATACGTCACCCCTGGAGCACCTCAAGAAAACTATGGAGCTTCTCCCAAACATCCCTTTTAACAAGGAATAAAAGTGGTCACTTTGTAAGCGTTTTACCCTGTTTCAGCTAGGTGTAACCCTCAATGAATCTGCTTTTGTTTATGACAGCTTGTGGGAGACATGCAAATACAAGTCTGTTGACGAGGCATAATGTGTAACTGTTTTATTGTATATTTATTTGCAGAAGGTTTTTTAGAAGGAAAGCCTGACCTCCATCATGCATGCCCCCACCTCCCTCTAGGGCAGCCCCCACACCTCCTCGTAGACGTCTACCTCCTGCTTTAAGGTGCTGTTCATCCGCAGGACCATGTCCAGGTGTGCTTGGCACCTAGTGCCCTGGCCCAGCTTGTCGGCTGAGTAGAAGACCACGAGGTAGCACACTGTGTATGTGGGTGGGGCTGAAGCCCCCCTGGGGCACTGACGGACCCCGCTCTGAGGATGGAACTGAGCTTCGCGCAGCCCACCAGCAGCGCTTTCTTGCTTCTGTGGTTTTTAAAATTTCAATGTAGTATCCTACCTCGCAGCTGCGGTCCCCAATGGCCACGTGCACGCGCTCTGAGTTACTCTCCGCCTTTCTCTTGAGCCCCGTAGAGGTCTGCGTGAGCTCCCCGTCATCGCTCATTGGTTGTGCAGCATGTGTTCGGTGAGCCTCGGCCCCGGTGATTGGTGCTGAGACTGGGAAAGCTGCTTCTGGGTCAGGAGATCTCTCGAGGCCGTCGGCCTTGTCCTCTTCCGTCGCACTGAACTGCACCAGGTAGCCGCACTGCAGCCACAGGCCGAGCCAGTGCCGGCCCCGCAGCAGGGTCTCCATCTCTTGCAGGAGGCTGAGGCTCAGACCGGCCTCGTCGGTGAGGAAGGCCGAAAGCCTCTCAACTCGGAGCAGCACCTCCCGCACCAGGCGCACCACCGACAGGTAGTCCTTGGACCCGATTAGCCTCCTTGCAAGGGCCTCCAGCATAGCCGAGGGCAGCAGGTGGCAGCCGCAGGAGTCCGCCAGCAGGCGTGCCTACCTCTTGGGGGTCCTGCGGGGCCTCCAGGCTGCAGACGCTCTTTTGCAGGTGGCCCATGCACCACTGCACATCCTCACAGCCCGGATCCTCGTCCGCCTCCTCCTCGTCCACCCGCAGGCGCCTCAGCAGCCGCTGGCAGGCCTCCTCCACCAGGTTCCTCATGTGAACCCGGTCGGTTGCGGGTATCGGAGGGGGGATCGCTGCAGCCATGCTGAGGGTAGAGCAGGGAGCCTCGAGTCTGGGGTATGTAAAGAGCACCAGTGTCCGCACAGGCAGAGAGCACAAGTGGAACCAGAGAATGGAGTGGTGCACCACCCTTTTGTGTAAGAAGATTCTTGTTCAATAAGTCTTAGTCTTTGTTAAGTTGTCTTTGACAGTCTTATTGAAAAGCAAATCCAAAATAAAGTAAATTGTCAGCCAACGCGTTTCGTTCATAACAATGAACTTCTTCAGGACTGTGAATTTCAATATGAAAATACATAAGTATATAGACACGGACATACACGATTATATGCATGACACAGAACATAAGTGACACAGAGGTGAGTATGGAAAACGGGGAAACAGTGAGGGTGAGGTGGTGGGACTGCAGGTGCCTGTGTGGCTCAGGTCAGGGAGATATTCAGGGGGGAGCAAGACTGCGGTCAAGGGGTGAATATAGCAGGGTGAGTTTGTAGGAAGAAGGAAAGACACAAATGTTTAGATAATGAAAACATGATGCTTGTATCCTAGCATCATTAGACGCCTAAAATGTTGTCACTACAATGGAAGCTGCCTACAGTGCAAGGCCATAGTTTGAGGTGTGTTGCCCCAAGCAGTATCCTGAACATGGCACCTAGATAGAGAGAGTATCGCCCCAACAAGTTTAGACCCACACTATGGTCTGACACCTAAATGATGAGGTGCGTTCCGGGTTTTGGGATCAGACATCCATATACATTCTTAGCCTAAAATAAGGGTGTATGATCTGAGGGTTGGCTAAGGGGCTGAGCTTTGGGATCTGATGTCCCTGATTGGCTGAGAACAATAGGAGTACGTACCTTAAGGTTATGTCCTATCACATTATCAGTGAGCTCGTACAGTGCCGTTGCGTGAGCCTCTGTGATAAGGGCGAGAAAGCGGTGGATCTGGCAGAATGAAACACGAAAATGTAAGTACTGGTCTAATATACTGCTAAAACTGAGCAGGCATCAGTGCAAGGGATACTGGAAGTGTGTTGGTGCTACAGTAAGTCGTGGCCGAATACTTGGCAGTGCCGAAGGAACTGAATGCGGGTGGTTGCCTGTGTGCAGTGGCCAACGTGTGCTAAGCATGTACGTTCCATGATATTGGAGTGTCTACCATTGATTCAAGTTTATAAAGGCCCGTCTGCCCTGCTCCTGGCGTGACTGAGCCCTCGGCACTACAGAACACTTTAAAACTCAAATCAATAAAGGTGGCTTTTTCTAAAGAGACTGCTGTTGCGACTCGAGGTGCAGTGAAGACACATTTATTTATGTACATGAGCATTCAGGGCGCACATCAATGCTGCACGGTGTGCTTGGCCCCCTCCCCCCCAAGCAGACATCCATCCATGCGAAGACAAGGCCCTAAAGGGGCCTCTACAAGTTTAAAAAGGTTGACGGCCTGCCCCCAGGCGCTGTCTTGTGAGCACCTTCCTTATCTCCTCCGGGCTCTCAGGCCCCTGGCCCAGCTCCCCAGGAGCTTCCGGATGAACATCCGGGCGCCGGGGTCATGGGCCGGCATCAGGAGGGAGCAGCAGCAGCAGCCATCATGGGGTCAAAGAGTCTCCCTGGCAGAGCGAGCACTAAGCAACACTGGCAGCACCACAAGTCACAACCCCATCCAGAACAAGGGAAGATCACCTGGGTGGGCGTGTCCAGAGACGCAGGGCCTTTAATCTACTGTAGAAAGCAAGATCGCCTGTGCTTCACAGGCTGGGCGTATCTACAGAAGCAGGGCCTTTTATCTACCTGTAGAAAGCAAGATCGCCTGTGCTTCACCAGGCTCTAACACAGGCTGGGCGTGTCTACAGAAGCAGGGCCTTTAATCTACCTGTAGAAAGCAAGATCTCCTGTGCTTCACAGGCTGGGCGTGTCAACAGAGGCAGGGCCTTTAATCTACCTGTAGAAAGCAAGATCTCCTGTGCTTCACAGGCTGGGCGTGTCTACAGAGGCAGAGCCTTTAATCTACCTGTAGAAATCAAGATCGCCTGTGCATCACTGGCTGGGCGTGTCTACAGAGGCAGGGCCTTTAATCTACCTGTAGAAAGCAAGATCACCTGTGCCTCACAGGCTGGGCGTTTCTACAGAAGCAGGGCCTTTAATCTACCTGTAGAAAGCAAGATTGCCTGTGTTTCACCAGACTCTGACACAGAAAGATTTGTTTACCTTCTCTGCCCGCCCCAAATGTCCCCGAAAGCAAGCCGAGCCTTATCTGAAGGCCTGCGCTATTTCTGCCATCCTTTGGACACAGCTTCGAAAACAAAAATTAGGGGAACAGAATCTTTTTAATAAAAGAAGTAGGGGCGCGCCGTGCCCATCCGATCCCGCCCACTAGTCACAACCCTTGGAGAGACACACGGCCCCCACAGTTTTTACATCCCACTTAAACCCCTAGGATTGTGGCTGCTAAACTAGTATAACATAATAAAACACAGCCTGGTTGTTACCTATGCACGCCTCAGCCTCACTCTTCGGTGTAATTTCTAATATATATATATATATATATGTTTCACTCGTCTTCACTGCTTCATTGTGCTTGTGAGAAAGTGTCACTCATAGTCTTTGAAATGTCACTCATGGCAGCTATGACATCCCTTAGCAGTGCCCATAATGCACAGTGTGTCTGGCCCCCTCCCCACCCAGACATCCATCCAGCCATCCATGCTTCCATGCGAGGACAAGGCCCCAAAGGGGCCTCTACAAGTTTAAAAATGCCCACCTGGCTCTTACCTGTAAACGTCCGGCCCTGTTGCCTTGCTCCTGGCATGACTGAGCCGTCGGCGCTACAGAACACTTTATAAATCAAATCAATAAAGTTAACTTTCTTTAAACAGACTGCTGATGCGCCTCGGGGTGCAGCAAAGACATATATTTGCATGTGCATGGATCAAAAGTCAGGGCCGACTTGCATGATGCAGGCCCCCACCCCCATTGGGGGCAGCTCCCAGGCCGTGACGTACGTGTCCAGGAGCTTCTTCCAGGTGCTCTACTGCTTGAGCAGCTTCTCGATGTCCTCGCTGCGCTGCCCACCTCTCTGGGGGTATAGAATACCACCTGGTAGTAGGTGTGGTCCTCCTGGACAGTGGTGAACCCCCGGGCACGTTGACGTGCTCGGCGGTGAGTATGGCCTGGAGCTTGCCCGCCCGGCCTGCAGGGCCTTCCGGCCCTCTGGGTTCCGCTTCACCTCCACTTAGACGCCTAGTCTTGCGCCGCCGTCGCAGAATGCCAGGTGCACGTGCTGGCCTATCATTGGTGGCGTGGTGACGGCGGCGGGCGCCGTCTCACCTTCCGGCGGGGACAGGGCTTCCGCTTGAGCCCGCCCTCAGCGGAGCGGAGCGATTCCGGCTGCGGGCCTGCGGCCTGTGGGCTGCGGGATGCCTCCTTGGGCCTGCAGGTCTCGTCCTCATCCTCTGCGCTGAACTCGGCGTGGTACCTGCGCTGCAGCTCAGGTGGTCCCAGTGCTGGCCCCCCAGCAGTGCCTTCATCTTGGTGAAGAGGCGCTGCCTCAGGCCGCACTCGTCGGCCAGGGCGGCGGCCAGCTTCTCCTCGTGGAGGACGGCCCTCTGGAGCATGCGGGTCACCTCCTTGTAGGTCCCCATGTCCAGGCTCTCCAGCAGCCTCCCGGCCAGGGCTTGTAGCACCTTGGGGGGCAGCAGGCCTTGCAGATCAGGTGGGCCACCTCCCGGGGGTCTGCGGGGGCCTCCAGGCCTCGCACGGCCTCCAGCAGCTGAGTAGCGCAGCGCTGCACCCCCTCGCTCTCCGTGGCACTCTTGTCCACGGGCAGGCCCTCCAGCAGCCGCTGACAGGCCTCCTCCAGGAGATTCCGGATGAACATCCGGGCGCCTGGGTCATAGGCAAGCATCAGGGGAGGGAGCAGCAGCAGCAGCCATCCTGGGGTCAAAGAGTCTCCCTGGCAGAGCGAGCACTAAGCAACACTGGCAGCACCACAAGTCACAACACCATCCAGAACAAGGCAAGATCACCTGGGTGGGCGTCTCTACAGAGGCAGGTCCTTTAATGTACCTGTACAATGCAAGATCACCTGTGCCTCACAGGCTGGGCGTGTATACAGAGGCAGGGTGTTAGAAATGGGATCCCCGGCTGGCCAGGGCTCGCGCCAAAGTCAGTCAGAGACCACCTCCTCCACGTCAGGGCAAGGGAGTTACATGCCAAGATAACCCCTGCTCACCCCCTTGGTAACGTAGCACGAGCAGTAAGGCTAAACTCGGAGGCGATGTCAGTTAAGTGTTTGCGCACGCACCCCCAGCAACAACACCCAAGGCCCACCACAAAGGAAACTCCACACAAGGTTATGTAGAAAAATAGCCTTTGTATTACACCAAAACACATTAGATAAAAACACACACTTTACAATGTGCCAACAGGCACGGGCAGAATTTACAGGGGGTATGTACAAGAAAGGGCCACCTGGACCATTGTTGGGAATCAGCACTTTTAAAACTAGAAATACTGTTAGAATTAGCACTTAGAACATAGTAATAATCACTTTAGCACACAACCAGTAATCAGTAAGTACCACCTCTGCAACCCTAACCACCATAGGAAAATATTGCGCAGGGAACTAGGACCTCACTAGCACCACCTGTACTAGCAAGAACAACCACCTAAGTATCACAATACCTGTAGGGGTATAAGCACATTACACATGATGCATCACAACACATTCAGAGGTGTAGGGAAGGAAAACACATGATGCATAACATACATTCAGCGGTGTAAGAACATGGCACAGGACACATTAAAACACATTCAAGGGTGCAGCACAGGAGAACACATGATGCATAAACAACACATTCAGAGGTGTAAGAACAATTGCGCAAAAATCACATAAGCCACCACCTGTGGCAGTCCCTAGGCCAACTGGCCTTGTTGGGGCTAGGACGCCCTGTGTCCCAAAGTCAGGGGCCTAAACGTGGCAGCTGCCCACGAAGTGCTGGGCAGCTGGGGAGACGATGGGGCCAACGCTGGAGCCTCACAGGCTTTGGCGAACTGATTGCCCCCTGAGCCTCTCTGGGCTCTCTAAAACAACAATGTGGGCAGGGAGCCTCTCTGGGCTCTACACACAAAATGGCCCTCACCGTTGGAGTCCCCCTCCTGGGGACTCGAAATCTCATCAATGCCTCTGAGCCTCTCTGGGCTCAAATGAAACAAATCTGCCCCCACGAGCCTCTCTTAGGCTTGAAAACAACGTGATGCCCCCGGAACCTCTTGGGCTCAAAATCACACTGCGCCCACACGTTGGAGAGAGCACTGGGGGGGCGGGCACCGTCAATGTGCCCCGACGGCCCCCCTCTGTCACCCACACCGGGCCCCACTCACCAGTGGCTCACGCAGGGATGTCTCCTCTCTCGGGCTGATCCTCCACGCTGGGGAGCTCCACTCTGCTCCCGGTCGTGCTGCGGCGGCTCTTGGGCTGCGGGGCTCTCCTTCGACCTTGTCCAGGTGTGCTTGGCACCGAGTGTCCTGGCCCAACTTGTCGGCTGAGTAGAAGACTACGAGGTAGCACACTGTTTATGTGGGTGGGGCTGAAGCCCCCCTGGGGCACTGACTGACCCCGCTCTGAGGATGGAACTGAGCTTTGCATGGCCTACCAGCAGCGCTTTCTTGTTTCTGTGGTTTTTTAAAATTTCAATGTAGTATCCTACCTCGCAGCTGCGGTCCCCGATGGCCAGGTGCACGTGCTCTGAGTCACTCTCCGCCTTTCTCTTGAGTCCCGTAGAGGTCTGCGCGAGCTCCCCGTCATCGCTCATTGGTTGGGCAGCATGTGTTTGGTGAGCCTCGGCCCCAGTGATTGGTGCTGAGACTGAGAAAGCTGCTTTCAGTTCAGGAGATTTCTTTAGGCCGTCTGCCTCGTCCTCGTCCTCTTCCGTCGCACTGAACTGCACCATGTAGCCGCACTGCAGCCGCAGGCAGAGCCAGTGCCGGCCCCGCAGCAGGGTCTCCATCTCTTGCAGGAGGCTGAGGCTCAGACCGGCCTCGTCGGTGAGGAAGGCCGCCAGCCTCTCCTCACGGAGCAGCACCTTCAACACCAAGCGCACCACCGACAGGTAGTCCTTGGACACGATAAGCCTCCTTGCAAGGGCCTCTGGTATCGCCGAGGGCAGCAGGTGGCAACCGCAGGAGTCCGCCAGCAGGCTGGCCACCTCTTGGGGGTCCTGCGGGGCCTCCAGGTTGCAGACGCTCTTTTGCAGGTGGCCCATGCACCACTGCACATCCTCGCAGGCCGGCTCCTCGTCCGCCTCCTCCTCGTCCACCCGCAGGCGCCTCAGCAGCCGCTGGCAGGCCTCCTCCACCAGGTTCCTCATGTGCACCCGGTCGGTGGTGGGTATCGGAGGGGGGATCGCTGTAGCCATGCCCAGGGTAGAGCAGGGAGCTTCGAGTCTGGGGTATGTAAAGAGCAGCAGTGTCCGCACAGGCAGAGCGGAGCAGTGTCCGCACAGGCAGAGAGCACAAGTGAAACCAGAGAATGGAGTGGTGCACCACCTTTTTGTGTAAGAAGATTCTTGTACAATAAGTCCTAGTCTTTGTTAAGTTGTCTTTGACAGTCTTTGACAGTCTTATTGAAAAGCAAATCCAAAATAAAGTAAATTGTCAGCCAACGCGTTTCGTTCATAACAATGAACTTCTTCAGGACTGTGAATTTCAATATGAAAAGATATAAGTATATAGACACGGACATACAAGATTATATGCAGGACACAGAACATAAGTGACACAGAGGTGAGTATGGAAAACGGGGAAACAGTGAGGGTGAGGTGGTGGGACTGCAGGTGCCTGTGTGGCTCAGGTCAGGGAGATAATCAGGGGGGGAGCAAGACTGCGGTGAGGGGTGAATATAGCAGGGTGAGTTTGTAGGAAGAAGGAAAGACAAAGTTGTTTAGATAATGAAAACATGGTGCTTGTATCCTAGCATCATTAGACTCGTAAACTTTTTTGTCACTACAACGGAAGCTGCCTACAGTGCAAGGCCGTAGTTTGAGGTGTGTTGCCCCAAGCAGTATCCTGAACATGGCACTTAGATAGAGAGAGTATCGCCCCAACAAGTTTAGACCCACACTATGGTCTGACACCTAAATGATGAGCTGCGTTCCGGGTTTTGGGTTCAGACATCCATATACATTCTTAGCCTAAAATAAGGGTGTATGATCTGAGGGTTGGCTTAAGGAGCTGAACTTTGGGATCTGATGTCCCTGATTGGCTGAGAACAAGAGGAGTACGTACCTTAAGGTTATGTCCTATCACATTATCAGTGAGCTCGTACAGTGCCGTTGCGTGGGCCTCCGTGATAAGGGCGAGCAAGCGGTGGATCTGGCAAAAGGAAACACGAAAATGTAAGTACTGGTCTAATATACTGCTAAAACTGAGCAGGCATCAGTGCAATGGATACTGGAAGTGTGTTGGTGCTACAGTAAGTCGTGGCCGAATACTTGGCTGTGCCGAAGGAACTGAATGAGGGTGGTTGCCTGTGTGCAGTGGCCAACGTGTGCTAAGCATGTACGTTCCATGATGCTGGAGTGTCTACCATTGATTCTGGTGGAGAATCATTAAGTAAAATAGAAAGGGCGGGGTGCAGTGGCCAACGTGTGCTAAACATGTAAGTTCCATGATGCTGGAGTGTCTACCGTTGATTCAAGCTTATAATGGCCCGTCTGGCTCTTACCTGTAAACCTCCGGCCATGCTGCCCTGCTCCTGGCATGACTGAGCCCTCGGCACTACATAACACTCTACAACTCAAATCAATAAAGGTGGCTTTATCTAAAGAGACTGCTGATGGGACTCGAGGTGGAGTAAACACACCTTTATTTGTTTGTTTTCAGGTGTATGGCTCAATAGTCAGGGTGGACATCAATGATGCACGGTGTGCCTGCCCCCGCCCACGCAGACATCCATCCATCCATCCATCCATCCATCCATCCATCCATGCATCCATGCGAGGACAAGGCCCCAAAAGGGCTCTACAAGTTTAAAAAGGCACACCTGGCTCTTACCTATAAACCTCCGGCCCTGCTGACCTGCCCAATATCCTTACATTTATTTGAAGGTGCTTCATTTGAAAATATCGGGTGCTCGGCTTGGTATTTCACTTCAATATGACAGGGCTGCAGTATTTCTTAACAGTCACCTCAGAACGTGCAATGGAAACAGTTTTTCTATAAGATCACACAGTGTCTGTGCTATGTTTGTATGTTTTCTGCCATCATGTCAATAGCTGAGGAAGTTGATTGTGACACATCACACGCACCTTGGCCTGTGAATAGAGGGCACAGAATAGTCACTTATATCTTGCATCCTGGGGGATCGTTGTGAAACGTCCCAGTATATTTCCAAACTAAAGTATAAAAAACAGCACCCCCCCTTTAAATGGCGTTTGTGCTCGTAAATGACTCGCCGACAAAGCAGGCCTGTCTGTTACGTGCACGCAGCCACAAGTGTTTATTCCATTCGCACACTAAGCGCTCAGTAGTACATGTCTCTTCGGATTCTCAGAGCTGTGCACAGCCTTCCTCCTATGAAGCCTCACGCTGCTGTCTCCACAGGGGGTTGCAGTGATACAATGAGAGGAGACAGCAATGCACCAGTGCCACATAAGTGGCAATGCCACCAAACGCTACCACGTGTCATTAACGCCCAATGAGACGCCTGCCCAAAGTGGATGCTCTTATTTTAAGCTCAAATTGCTTTACACATTCATTAGATGGTAGCAGAAGCATTCAAGTCCAGTTTATTTTTTTACATCTGGAGACACCAGATGCAGCTTTTACAAACAGCCACACGCTGCCTTATGACCCCTGCAGAGTGCCAGAGAGTCTGAGAACTCTCAGCTGAGGAAATTTGTGTGAAGGATCCGACGGAATTCGAAGCATACACACCTATGCTTTGTACACTGTGTGCTACCTTGGAAGAATCAATGTCTCAAAAGTGGCCAGCCCAAATAGTTGTGTTTTTGCCAGCAATTCTTCAAGACTATGGTTGAATTCTGTTGACAAGGTGGGTTTAAAGAGATCTAGAGTCTGGGGCTCTTAATGCCCAATAATCTACCTTCAAGTTTCTGCTGACTGGATGTTTGTTGGTGAATCAGCTACAAGAAGGCTGGCTGTAGGGTTCTATCTAGAGTCTAATGTGTATGATGACCCCCTCCGATGGCGCAGAGTAGCGTTGACGACCCTGACTAGGCCCAAGCTAGAGGGGGGGATGGCGGTGCCGGATTTTGAGCTGTACTATCTGGCAGCCCAACTGCAGGTACTGACGCAACATGTGGCCAGGGAATTCAGAGGTCCGGACATTACTAGGGGGCAGGGTATCCAACGGCATGTCTTATCGTACATTATCATGCAACAGAAGCTGGAGGTGCGGGACCTAACGCTGGAAAAAAAGACGCTCAGACTCTGCTGGAACAGGAGCCTGAAGAGAGCGGATATCTCCCGAGCGTACGCGCCGGAGATTCCGCTAGGGATGCTGACCGCGCTGCCGCATGGGGGCGTCTGGTCCCCGCTATCGGACTGGGAGGAACTAGGGCTGCAGGTAGTTGGAGATCTATACATCGAGGGGACACTGGCCCCGTTCCGGGAGGTACAGGACAGGTTTGGTCTGCCAGACGGGGATTTCCTGTTGCATGCGGCAGTGATCGCGGCAATGCAAAAACACTGGAAAGGGGGGCTGGTGGAACCGGAGACGACTATGGTGTGCCAATACGTGGTTATGGCTGCGGGCACTACCAAGGCGGTTACCTGCCTCCATAATAGACTACAGCACGAGGGTCTGGCCCCGCTGGGGGCACTGAAGGCAAATTGGGAAGCTAGTATAGGTAGGCCCATTCCGGATGTAGTCTGGGGCCATGTTTTGGAGCGAACGAGGAATGCCCGATTCCAACAGATACATTTTTTCATTGTTCATAGGGCTTACCTGACCCCGGAGAGGATAGCGAGATATTTTCGGGTACGGGACGCCGTATGCCCGAGATGTTTGGCGCCTGAGGCGGACTTAGATCATTTGCTGTGGGGGTGCCCGGGACTAGGGTCATACTGGCATGACGTGGGAGACCTCCTGAACGCAGTTACAGACAGGGAGGTGGATTTTGATATGGCTGCATGCTTGCTACTGTGGTTCCCTCATACAAAGCGGACGAAAATCACTAACAAATTTATCGATCTGGGCCTTATGCTGGCCCAGAGGGAGATTACCTGGCACTGGAAGTCTAAAGAGGGACCATCGGTGAAGCGGTGGATGCATGAGCTGTTGAAATGGGCGGGCTGTGAGAGTGTCATCAGACTGCGGCAGGCTACCAGGAGTGCCACTGATAAATGCATGGATGTGGCGAGAGCGTGGGAACTGATAGTGCAGGCGCTGCGCGACTATGTGGTAGGAGGCGAGGCTGATGTTGGTGAGCACTAATTGGAAAGGACTGCATGAAGCATTACTATACGGTAGATTCTACTGAGCGATGTCGTGATCTGGTTTTACTGTAATTTATGTACACTCGCACTAGCAGCAGCTGGGCAAGGGGGGGAGGGCAAGACACACTCACCTCGGGGTAGTTGGGATCACCATGCGGGCCATAAGGTGTTTAGGTGCTGGGATCTAGTGGTAGGTTGCAGATTAGGGTCCCTAGAAGACTATCCCTAGAGGACAGGGAGGCGCGCGAACTGTGTCCTATGGCTGGTCACCATTACCATATATGATAGGTTGCCATCACATTGGTTCCGGCGCCAGGGCTGGTCCTGGAACTATCTCGTTGTGAATGGGTTGTAAGGGGAGTTGTTGTTAGGGGGATTAAAAGCGGAAACTGTGTATCGTAGATATCTGACTATTTATACAGGGCGGGCACACTGGCGTATCAACATCTGTGAGACACCCCACGCCGCCTGACCTCCGGGTTGTGGGCTGAATGGCTGTGTATGTTATTGTAGTTGGATTGGTTACTCAATGATGATCTAAGTGTACTGCCTGTCCTGATTTGAGATTTTTGTTCAGAATCCGCAATAAAAACCTATTTAAAAAAAAAAAAAATGACCCCCTCCGACAACTGTCTCCAGTCCTGAAATATTCACCAACAAATTATGAATTTCAGGTGCGTGAATCTAAAATCTATAAAAACAAAACAAGCATTTTCACCCCGGCCCAGAGACACCCCTGGCTCTGCTTTCACCCGGTCCCGCTCGCTGCCGGGACCGGGGCTGGATATGCAACTCAACCCTGGTCAAAGTCATTGGAAGACGGGAAGCTGACGGCACTGTGGGACCATGCTACCGTCCCTGCTGTATCATCTTAGTGGGCCGCCTCCATCTTCCTGCCGCGCCCCAGGACAGCAGGGCCGCAGCACCTTCGGAGTCCTTAGCTGGGCATCCGCTCCACCAGGGCCACAGCCGGGCGGGCAGGGACTCCCGTGGGCTGTGATCAAGTGGGGAGGCAGCTGCTGGTCTCCGAGCCGAGGGGGTCGCTCTGTACCGAAACATGCCGCGCTCGGGCCCTGCCTCCACTCCAGGCCCCGGTCTCCAGTGACGGCGAGCGGCGTGTAGGCCCCAGATGGCGTTCGCGATGTCAGGCAGTTTTCAACACCGCTTCAGGTACGTCTCCCCACAGCGGGAGCTCTGGTAACTTAATATCTATATCCCCAGGTCAGTAGCCGCCGAGATCTCTGTGTATAGAGGATGATTCCCCCGGGAGGGTCCGGAGCACAATCAATCTACGACCGCCATCTTAGATGGCTTGCCACGCCCCTTAGCGGTCACTTTGACACTATGTTTGTTATGACGTTAATTTTGGATTCAGGGACCTGCCATAATAAATATATGACTGTGATCCATCATACTTAAATATCCTGAGGATAACGGAAATAATGTAAATATGGTCTGATACATTACAATCGTAAATAGATGTATGAGGAGGGATCGGTCACTCTGACATGGGATTGTATTGTATTTTACTGAAGAGACTATCTAATCATAAGTTTCTTTTATGTTCAACTGTTCCAATATCGCTTCATTAGAGTGCCTCTACGCATACTTTCGTAAACAAAACGAGTCCGTTTTTTGGCTCACTGCTCATTAAAACTGCAGTGATTTACTACATATCCCAATACACCGTGTTTTGCTATGACGTCACATTTGGACGCCAAAGCAAGTTCAAACAGGTGTATGTTATTAACCGAGTGTATTTAAACAACGTGAAAAGACCGAGATTTCTGTAGACAAAACCACAGCAGGGACGGGAACGGACTACGACGAATTACATAAGTTAGTATGACTTGGGATCTCTGTTGTGATTTTTATCTTTGCTAATCTCCTGAGCTGCCGTTAATTAGAGGTAGCTCACCGCGGGTGTTTTCCTTATTACTTCAAGGATCGTTTCAAACATTATTTTGCCGTCTGACTAAGTAAACTTGCAGAGGCTTCTTCTCTCCTGTTACTGGGGGAGAGCATGTATTCCAAAACTAGAGTGTTGTTTTCTAATGTCGGTATTTGTGCATTATAACCTGCCCAGCATGCTCTGTCTACATTTACGATTAGGCGCTCGCGACACTGGCTAGTTTTTAGTCTGTGTAATATATCCTGCCCAGTTTGCTCTTTCTACATTTACCATAAGGTGCTCGTAATACTTGCTAGTTATTTAGTTTGAGTTAACGCTTCTACAGTGATGGGTCTTTTTACGACTTTGAGCACTAAGTATATTGATTTACACATCTTGAACTTTGTATAATGGCATCTGTGAAAACGCATAATTCCAAATAAAATATGGAGAAACCAGACGGTTTTGGAGACTTCTTAGTCCTCCGTATGTGGGGGGTCTATATCTCCAATGAAAGATATTCAGAGGTTTGCTCCTCTTGACAGGTGCAAGCTACGAATATAATTAACATATCAATAGCAGTTACTCTATTTGTATGTGATTGCTTGCTCTTTCTGTTTTAGATTTTACTTTTTAGTATAAATCAGATAAAATACTTTCTACCTATATATTTGTTTAGATGTTTTCCATTGGATAATAGGACCATTAGAAGCTGGTCCACAGGAGGAACTTTCCCTGTCACGATATAGGGGTACAGACTACAATTACCTTTTTATAGTAAGCGATATAGTTTATCTATACGAGCTGTACCACGGATGTGATAATACTGCTCATACTATAAAATGTACCTTCCCTAGAGCATTCAGATATATATGTATATGATAATAATTTTTGGACAAATAAAAAGAGACAT
Organism: Lissotriton helveticus; assembly: GCF_964261635.1. Classification (NCBI taxonomy): domain Eukaryota; kingdom Metazoa; phylum Chordata; class Amphibia; order Caudata; family Salamandridae; genus Lissotriton; species Lissotriton helveticus. The sequence continues at coordinate 1,220,013,368 of NC_136071.1, read as the reverse complement.
GGGTGGTAAAAAAAAAGGGGGGGTAGTGATTTTATGACTGTCTACTGTTATGACGTGATAAGATTTCTTTGAAGCTCATGACTAAGTTGGATGTACCTGTGGTAAATCTATGGACCATTACATCAATGGCCTCTATGATTTATGTCATATGTATAAACTTTCTTTGTATTTAGGACCATTAGCAATAATGTGAACACAATAATGAACTATGCACCTGGCACGTTTCTCTGTTGTGTAATTCTGTAAATCTTGACTTAGATATAAAACTTTATTGGCATAGTACACGATATGGATGTTGCAGCGACTTTAGCCAAGAAAATTACACGTTGAGGTACGATAGATTTGCTATATTATTAAGGTCCATATATACATTACGTCTATATTCATGCAGAAGAAAATATGTTTATATAAAAGGTGCTAAATCTGTAAATGATAGATTAAATAACTAGCAATATTTCTAAATTCTGTACTCCAAGAATAAGATAGAACTAGGAAGCTCTGTTAGTGCCTCTACTCCCGATAGTACTCGCATGATATCTTGTTCTATCCCTGTGATATCATAATAATGAATTTGTGATAGACTTCCCAAGAACATTTGATTAGAAAGGCCTTTTTGAAGGAGTTTTACGGAAATATAACCCTACAATGAAGTTGGAAATATTACCTATAGGTAGACTATGGGATTACTGACACTTGGTGTTGGTTATTAATTTTGTGTTGTATATATATGTATATTTTATAGTAAAATGTATTTTTCTACACAATTGCTTTCAGCCCTGAAGAAGTCACGGATGTGACGAAATGCGTTGGCAACAGGCAATTCTGTAATATTTTAATGGAACATTGAATAAAGAATATTTGATACCTTCTATCAAGACTCTGACATAGTATATCTGTGGGAAGTTTCCAAATGATTTTCTATCAATATTGTGACTTATAGAATTCTGTCAATATAAGATTGATACATATACCTTGGTGCGGGTCATTTTCTGTTCAATGTTTGTAAAGTCAAATGAAATTCGAAAAAAAGGAAGTTCGCCACGATTTGTTTAATGCAAAGTTTGTATAGAACTCAGCCAGCCGACACGTGTTTCGTCAAAGCCCAATCAGCTTTGACTCTAAAGAGCTGAAATTGGAAGAAAAATTACTTGCTCAGTGCAATACAAACTAACATATATTATGCCACATCTTGACCAAAACTGAGAAAGTTAATAAGGTTCTGCCAAGCTGAAACTAGTATGTGTCATGCCTAGTAGGCAAATGGCACCAAAGTTGCCAAAGTACAGATGAAAGACATCACCAAATAGTGAGATCTGCATAGCGGTACGTGGTACATGCACAAAAGATGAACAAGACACTAAGTGCAGTAAAAGAGTATGGTTTACCATTACTGACCCATGCATATAAAAAGAGAAGTGCAGGTGAAATCTAAAAAAAACTAAAAATCTCTACGCGGACTTCCACCCTAGTGCTACCATGGCGAGAGAAAAAAGCATGGATTGCGGGGAAATATAACGTGCGAAGTAGACCAAGCACACATACCCTCGTCCGAGACGACGGAAACAGTAATCTGGATAAGACAAAAATGGAATGAAAAAAATATAAGTATATAATGGATTTAAGTCGTACTCTTTAATAAAAGAGGACTCAGCCACAAAAGGTAAAGGACGGTAAAAAAGAGGGGGGTGGGAAACTTACCCCCTTGCCGGTGATAATTCCAACCCGGTTGGGGGTCTTAAGAAACAGGAAACGAAATAAACGTATGTCAATCAGAAATCTTCACTGTGGGGAAGAGGGAATGACTGATGAAATAACTGTGACCATCTCAAGCTCAAAGTGAAATAAACCAAAAAGATGGAGGGACATACCTGGGTTTGGAAGAGAAATTAAGAGGAATCCAAATCTCAAAAACCAAGAGATGGGTATATCCAGAGCTACAGGTTCAAACATACGGGGTACTTCACTGAAATAATGAAACTTAGGAAGTAAGGGGAGGAGACCTATGAGGGAAGCTAGCAGAGGCTAAGACTTATCAAGCCACCGATAAAAAGCATATACTGTGAGAAGTTGGTCTGATATGTGATGTCCACTATTCTAGTGGGCACCCTTTATTTATCAGTCCAAACAACCCTTATGGTGATGGTTGTAAAGTCAACCTTATAGACCAGCTATCCTAGTGGTAGCATGGACAAAGCAGTCTTAGGCTAAAACTTCAGAGAGCATGTGAAGCCAGCTGTTTTACCATATGTAACCCCTTGAATACCAAATGAAAGGACACCACACAGGTTATATATAAAATATATATGTATTTATTACTAACACAACCCCTCTGAACTCTTTATGAGGTCAGATGCACAAGCACATAACAAGTTACTTAATTATCATACAATAAGTTTCACAATATACAGGCAAGCCCTAGGGGCGTTGCAAACAATATACTAAAATAGTGGTATAAGAACCCCGTCACAAACAGGGAATAGGCCTAGGGAATCACTGGGGCTACACTGGACTACCAAAGGTTAGGAAGTCGGAGGCCCACGGGAAGCGTGTGCAGTTTCTAAACACACACGCGAGTTACCATGAGGATACAATGGGAACGTAAAAGTTAAAAACTAGTTGATTTAGGACACTTCCGGATGGACTAGGACAAAGCTACTTGAAACTGGGACACTTGGATAGTTATTTCCCACAGGAGCACCGGAGTACTCGCGTTACCTCACCCACAGGAGCCGGGTGCATAGGTGTCAAGTTGTGTCGGATTTCATCGCTGAATCCTATGGAGACCTGTAAAAAAGATGCTGCAGGCGACCAGGAGGAAGATGTCCGGGTGGATCCAAGGGTGGATCTAGGATGTGAAGAACCTGAAAACAGAGGGGACAGAGTCTGGGTCACTAGCCAGTGACCAGGAAGGAACCAGGCGATGTTGTGAAGCAATCAGGTGATGTTGTGAAGCTTGTCTCTGCAGCCATGTAGACCAGGAGGCGTCAACGACAACCAGGAGCTGGATACGGACTGTCCCACAAAGGATCTCGCTGATGGCGGTGTCGGCTTCCGGATTGGAGTCAACAAGCCTTGGCAAAGGCAACCCATGCAGGAATCGAAGACTGGCTTCTGTTCGGATCAGCAAGGTCTGGGGGGCTTCTCCTTTTCATAGAAGCAGGAGCACGCCTGGAGCAATCAGGCAAGCAGTGTAAGTTCATAGGTTCACCTTCACAGAGGCCACTAGCCAATGGGCAAGTGACCGCAAATGCCCGTCAAGCATAAAAACAACAGCAGGCCCCACGTGACACTCATGGAGTGTGGAAGGCTGTGCATCGGTGCAAATGTAGTTCAGGGCTGGGGCTTCTCAATCCTCAATGCACAACTTTGAGGGTGCCTCAAAAAGCTGCACAATTAGCAATAAGCAGGATTTCCAAGATGTCCGGTCCCACGTCTCTCGTCGCCTCCACGGGTCTCAGCTTTCCTGTGGATGTGGATCGGGGTCAGAAAAGTCTGGAAGTTCAGTTCCTGTCTGGCTCTCTGCTCGGGCTCCAGCGGGAGCGTCGAGGAAGCAAACAGGCAAATCAATGGTGGTGCCTGTTTGCACAGGGTGGTCACTCCTTGACCACAAGAGAGATTCTTCAGTCTTCTAGTTGCAGTAGAATGTCGAAGGTCCAGAGTTTTGTTTTAAGTTTCAGTTCAGGATAAATATAAAGTCTCTCCACTCAGCTCCTACCTTTATATTAATCAAAGGAGCTGGATTACCTGCTAGGTCCCTCCTATGGGTGGGACCAGGGAAGGGGGTGGTTACACCCCTTTCCCTTTGTCCAGTTTCGCGCCAGAGCTGGGGGTGGAGTGCCCCAGCAACTGGTTTGAACCGGGCTATGCATGGAGCACCTTGTGTGCCCCAGGCAGTGTCTCATTTCATTCAGCCCTCCCTGCTCCAATACACTATCGCCTGTCTGGGGTGGTGCTAGCAACTCCAAAGGCAGGAAATCTATTGTCCAGGCCTCCCTCGCTGGAAGGACTCCCAGCAGCAGGAGGTCAGACTTGTGTCTGTGGCAGCAGCATCCATTTTGTGATGCTGAGGCTCTGGTTATTTTTAACTGGGATTAACAGGAACAACATGTCTTCTCCCTCTAGAAGGGTGGAATGCTACCCCCGTCGCCAGAACTAGCGAGGGGGTAGTATTCCAAAGTGTTGGACACCTTACACGACATGTTTCGATAAAGCCAAACCAAAGTTAGCAATAACCGCGAGGATTATAATGCACTTAAGAGTATATGGAATGGCTATATCATAGAACAGCTATAAGAACATGGTTCCAAAAGCTGCAGACCGGCTCAGCTCATGCTAGAGCCTCATCTCACATAAAAGCAAGCACTCTGCCTTCAGGATTGTTAAGGCCTGTCATAGGAGTGACTTATAGGTGTATATGTGTCTATGTAGGGTTAGATATAGGTATACTATATCTAAAGCAAAGGGTGACACCACCTTGCCCCAGCTGAGTGATCAGCCAGTGGTGTCAGTTTGGATGGCCAGCCAGGGGTGGCATAATATATGCTGCAGCCCCTGGTAGGCCTTGGACGCACCTATGCCTAAGGTACACTATACAGGGGCTCACAAAGGTGACCCAATTCCCAATTGGTTATGTACCTAAAGTACATGGTTTGAATTTAGAGAGAGAACAGCTGGGCTGTGGGTCTGATTAGCAGGCCCACAGCCACATTAAAGTCGAAAACCAGTAAAGCAAAAGCAAAAAGTGGAGTGACCATAGGAAAGCAGACCCTACTCTCCTACATAACCCCCCACCCCCAAACGCAGGGACATTAAACTAACCTTGACCAGTTGAGTCTTCATGTTCTAAGTGGAAATATCTGGAGAATCCATCTGCATTGCCATGGTCAGTTCCAGGTCTATGTTCCACTGTAAAGTCCATCCCCTGTAGGGAAATGGACCACCTGAGTAGTTTGGGATTTTCACCCTTCATCTGATTTAGCCACAAGAGGGGCTTATGGTCTGTCTGAATCTTGAAGTGAGTGCCAAACAAGTATGGCCTCAGCTTCTTCAGGGCCCAAACCACAGCAAAGGCCTCCCTCTCAATAGCTGACAAACGTTTCTTCTCTCTAGGGGTCAGCCTTCTGCTAATAAAAGCAATGGGCTGGTCTTGACCATCGTTATTCAATTGTGAAAGAACAGCTCCCACACCCAACTCAGAAGCATCTGTTTGGACAATGAATTCTTTGGAGTAATCTGGACTTTGCAGAATAGGTGCAGAGCACATGGCCTGCTTCAGGTCATCAAATGCCTTCTGACAGCTTACTGTCCACTGAACTTTCTTTGGCATTTTCTTTGGGGTTAAGTCATTAAGGGGGGTCACAATGGACCCATAATTCTTAACAAAGTTTCTGTAATAACCAGACAGGCCCAAGAAAGCTCTGACCTGTGTCTGGGTGGTTGGAGAAGTCCAGTCCTTTATGGCTTGGATCTTGCTCTCCAGTGGTTGAACCTGACTTCCACCTACAAGGTGGCCCAGGTACACAACCTTACTCTGTCCTATCTGGCACTTAGTGGCCTTGATAGTTAGGTCTGCCTTCTGCAGGGCCTCCAAAACTTTCTTCAGGTGGATCAGATGATCCTCCCAGGTGGAGCTGAAGACAGCAATATCATCTAGAAAAGCTGCACAAAAGTCATCCCAGTGAGAACTTGGTTCACCAACCTTTAGAAAGTGGCAGGTGCATTCTTCAACCCAAAGGGCATCACCACAGATTGGTAATGACATCCTGGAGTTGAGAATGCTGTTTTGGCTTTTGCATCATCAGCTAGCCTGATCTGCCAGTAGCCTGCTGTCAGGTCAAATGTGCACAAAAAACTTGGCAGAAGCCAATCTGTCTATGAGCTCATCTGCCCTGGGAATTGGATGGGCATCTGTCCTAGTGACAGCATTGAGACCTCTGTAGTCTACACAAAACCTCATCTCTCTCTTACCATCTTTGGTGTGAGGTTTTGGCACAAGGACTACTGGACTGGCCCAAGGGCTCTCGGAGGGCTCAATAACTCCCAGCGCCAACATCTTCTGTACCTCTGTCTTTATGCAGTCCCTGATGTGGTCAGGTTTCCTCTAGATTTTACTCTTCACAGGCAGACTGTCACCAGTGTCCACCTCATGGGTTCACCAGTTTGTCTGACTAGGTGTCAAGGAAAACATATGTCTGAAGGACTGGAGAACTTGTCTGCAGTCCTGTTGCTGCTGGCCAGTGAGGCTGCCAGCTAAGGTCACACCATCAACTAAACCATCATCAGGGTTCTGAGTCAACAGGTCTGGGAGAGGGTCACTCTCTTCCTCCTGCCCCTCATCTGTAGCCATGAGCAAGCCCATGTCTGCCCTGTCCACATATGCTTTGAGTCTGTTGACATGGAGCACCCTGTGGGGGCTCCTGGGAGTTCCAAGGTCCACCAGGTAGGTGACCTCTCCCTTTTGCTCAACAATTATGTGGGGTCCAGACTATTTGTCTTGGAGTGCTGCTGGGGACACTGGCTCCAACACCCACACTTTTGGTCATGCCAAGCTTTTTGAAGTTCTTGGCTAGCCTCCAGGTTTTTAGTTGCCTTCTTCATGTATTCGGCCACCCTGGAGCAGAGACCAAGTACATAGTCCACTATGTCTAGTTTAGGCTTTTTGAGAGGTAACTCCCATCCTTTCTTCACCAAACACAGGGGCCCTCTTACAGGATGCCCAAACAAAAGTTCAAAAGGGCTGTAGCCAACCCCCTTTTGTGGGACCTCTTTATAAGCGAACAAAAGGCAGGGTAGAAGGGTGTCCCATCTTCGCCTAAGCTTTTCAGGTAAACCCTTAATCATACCCTTCAAGGTCTTGTTAAATCTTTCAACCAGGCCATTGCACTGTGGATGGTAGGGTGTAGTGAATTTGTAATTTACACCACAATCCTTCCACATTGCAGTTAGGTACCCAGACATGAAGTTTGCACCTCTATCTGAGACAACCTCCTTCGGAAAGCCCACCCGCTGCGGCCACGGAGTTGGTCTCCTCCTCCCACTGGAAACCAAGGGTGATTCAGAATCTTCTCAGCTACTCCTGTAGCGGCAAGCAGTTCACAGGGCAAAAACACCTCAGAGCGAGCGGAGTCAAATATTCATAAAGTGCACGAATGCCGAGGTGTCTAGGCGCTAAACGAGAATGTGGCATGTGTTGTCCAGGCACAATGACTGAACCTATTTGGGGGAGAAATAGCCAAGTCTTAATCATTTTCCAAAAATGGAGCCTATTCGGCTGCAGCCCAATAGTGGTCGACAGCCTGTTCCAGAGTTTGGCTGTTCGATGGGATAGGCTTTTCCCTCCCCATCTGGCTTTTTGGATTTTGGGAACCTGAAATAGCCCAGTGCTGGCTGATCTGAGACTCTGTTGTTGTGAGTACCGGAGAAATAGTTTCTGCATGTCCATGACTCCCCCACCATATAGTGCCGGAACCATGAGAAATGATTTTAGTCTTTTTAAGAGGTGTTGATGAATTGCAACTTTAAATAGGACATTGTGATGATATTGTATTTTTGTGTGTACGGATTTCTTTTTATTTTTTACTTTGATATCAGGTATATACATAATTACATTAGCTGATTACTCTTACATTTGATTTACATCTGCAGCAATGGTCTCAATAACAAATTCACCTGATTTAACAATACTATTTACACATTTACGTCTTTACACATATTTACACATTATTTATTTCCCTGTCTTTTTCATCCGAGCCATTAAGGCATCCCATAATATTCCTTTCCGCCCAGCTGTTAAACCTTTACATTTATATAGTAATTTCCTGCTGTCCAATGTTCAATATCCTTTGTACCCATTGTTTATTACGAGGGGGGGTTCCTTATCCTTCCATACCGTGGCTACCAACAATCTTGCCTCTGCAACCGTTATAAATACAAAATCTCTCTGTGGAGTATCTAATTCCACCCTATTGTCATAACCTAGTAGCATCAACGTTGAGGTAATTCTTATTTCTTTGTGCATTACCCACAGCCAAAAAATCTTTATTCCTGTTTTAGGCTCATCCAATTTCCCACAGGAATAAAACATATGAATACTATCTGCCCGTCTACTATGACATCTTGTACATCCATCAGTCTGACTCATTCCCCCGCCGAACAAATTTGCTGGTGTATAGTAAAGATCATACAGCGTTTAATACTGTTGCGCTTTCAAATTTCATGACAAGAAAACCCTGATCCCAATCTTTACTATCATATCCAAATCTACCTCCCCATCTACCAGCTTTTCCGACCATTTGACCTCTACTTTCTCCATATCATCTGGTAGTTTTAGCAGTAATTCCGCATAAAAATCCCTGATCCTGCATTCCGAACATTTCATTACTCTCAGCATCGGTACCTCTTCCATTTAATTGATCCCTTAGCGAGACCCCTTATGCGATGGTGTATCTGTACATATTTAAACAGGAACTTCTATTTAGGACAAACCTTTGAGCAAGCTCCATAAAGGTTGCTTGTTATTGATTATGATAAAGATCTGCCACCTTCTCAATCCCTGTCTGCTCCCATCTCCTGGCCATCCCATCATACAATGCATGTGGGAGAAAATCTGAATGCCACACTCAGGTGTATATATATTATATCTAGAAATTTGACATTGCTTAATTACCTTTTCCCAAACCTTTATTGCCCCCTGGACACACTTATACCGAATTCATTTGCTATTACTAGGTTCAGATTGCCTTTGAAAGAGACCTTCTGCCTCCTTCCCCATCGACAACTGATGGATGTTTGGTATCTTCGATCCTCCAGCCCTGTTATTTTCTAAGAAATACAGGGTGCCAAACTGTTGTAAGACACAGGCCCTGTAGCAGGCCCAGTAGTAAAATAGTATGTTAGGGGCTCCCCCCCTCTTCTTTAGGCAAAGTCAAGAATTTATATACCGGTCATATCTTCTGATAACCCCAGATGAACTTTGAAAACATAGCCTTGATTTTTTTATTTTACTCCCAGGTACTTCCAACGGTATAGCTCGCATTAGATTTAAAATCTTGGGGAATATCCGCATTTTTATTGCATTAATCCTACTTATTATCGTAAGATGTAGCTTGTCCATTCGTCTAAGTTCAGCCTCTATTTTCACCAATACCGGATCTAGATTGATGGCCCACAGATTACCAATCTGTGATGTTAAATTGACCCTTAAATATATGGTCTTCTCTATTAACCGAGGATCCTGCAGATGACATTGGGTAGGGCATAGAATTTGAGTTTAATCTTTATTTAACAAGTAGCCAGATTGCCTCCCAAACTCCACTGCTATACTCTCTGTTTCTTTAATTGTCCCTTGCGAGTCTGATGTAACTATCCCGATATCATCTGCATACGCAAGAATCTTAGTCTTGAAGCCTTGTGTGATAATTGGTTTAATTGCCTGATTATTCATAATTCTAGCTATAAATGGATCGAGATAAAACACAAATAAAATAGGGCAATAGGGGCACCCTTGCCGCGTACCCCTGGACAGCTCGATCCTCCTTGATGTGTTACCCATCAGTTGGATCTGTGTATACGGTTTGTAATATATGGCTTGAATAGCCCTCAAAAACCCAGGACCTAGCCCTCTTTCACCCAATGTACCCCACAGATATTGCCAAGACACTCGGTCGAAGGCTTTTTCTGCATCCAGGAGCACCACAGCCACTTCCATAGCCTCTGCTTCTGCTATATCTAGTATAGATATAACGCACCTAGTGTGGTCTGTGGTCCCCCTGCCAGGAAGAATAAAGAAGTGTTTCCGGTGGATGTTGGAGTCTGAAAAACTGGAATTGGTTGATTCCAATTTATATCGCAGAAAGGTTTTTCAAAAACTGGGCGAGATATAGAGCATATAAAACTTGTCTAAGTAGAGCTGTTTCTCAGACTAGCGCACTGAACAGATTCTATAGAACCTGTGGGAGACGCCATTTTCTGTCGGTGTTCACGGTTAGAATCCCCCCTTCATTGTCCTACGCTGCAGAGGTGCTGGATATGAACCATTGGCTCTCCTTCGATAAGGCCGAAGGTAGAATCCTGCACCAAATTTGTAACCTAAACTCTCTGGCCGCCCCCCATGCTTTACACCTTGAAATTGGCTTATTCTCCTCATATATTATCGCAGGCAGCAGGTTTGAGGATGTTGTGGAATAGGAAACAACTCCTACGTAGGCACAAGCATGGTGACATTTAATTTGGAAACTGCATTTGCACAATAGTGACCCAGGAGTAAGATGCAACGCGCACACAACAAGACTTGTATATAGGCAGAGCGGAAATGATGAGCCCCAAGTATGGCGAACCCGGTCCTGGGTTGAATGTCCCTCCATCTCGCACTTCCTGTTTCCCATCTCACATCGATCTTCCTAATATCTAGCTCCCTGTTTCTTCATATGTCTTTTACACTCCCCTTCTCCCCTTTCTGCCTCTTTCGACCGCGCTCTCTTGTGTTTCCTCAATTCTTTCTCAGTGCGTCTCGCTTTGGAATCTTTCGATATCCTCATTCCTGCCTCTGAAAGTCTGCCCCAATTCTTAATTCTGCACTGTGGTCTACCGTGGGTTGGTGGCTCAGTTGACTAATGCACCCGTTGCAGAGATCTGAACGGGATCATTTGGACACAGGTTCGAGTCTTGGTACCATTAGAAAGCCGACAAAAGGAGTAGTCTTGAGTTGCGCAATCTCATCCCAGGGGGCACAGCATCCTAACTAAATGTGCTCATGTTTCACTTTAGCTATCCGTCTATCCTCCCTTTAATAGTCTGCACTGCAGCTATAGACTCTGCTTGGTTGCCACGACAGCAGCATATGTAGGTTGCGGTCTGGATTTCATTTTCAGCTGTACATGGATTTGTTTGTGTGATGCATACCGCACCTCCGAACAGGCTTTTTCTAAGGTTGCGCCGTCTCCCTTGGTTGGGGGGGCGGGTGAAAGACATAGATGGCGACCTGATTGTGATCAACTTCAGGGACCCGGAAGCTGTTAGGCACATTTTGAGCTGGATGCCAGGGAATCATGGCAAATCCATCATGCCATGTGATCTTACCTATTTTTACCCTAGAGCTCTAGTGGCCCCCCTGTCATGTCCATGGCCTTCTATGCCCTCGACAGGCCTTTATGGCCCTAACCAAAACAACCACTATCCCCCCTTGCACCTTGACCCCTTGATCCAAAAGAATGCTCATAGGTGGGGATCTGTCCCTCAGAGGGGCTATGGTTACAACTATAGGAGTCTGGACCATTCCTCCCAAATTGGGGGGATGGACCATTTGCTTCCTTTCACACCCTTGGAAGTCAGCAACAGATTTGAAGCATTCTCTGGTTTAGACTTTTGTGATTGACTCGAGGGGTGCTCCTCCGGTCACTCTACTGCTGAGGGGGCCCTAAGTGAACATCATGGTAACTCTGCTGCTCAAGCTTGTAACCTTCCCCGGCAATTGCTTGGAGAAGATTTCGGCATAACCCTAACCCATTTAGCGGGAAGCAAACAAAGTTTATCTCCCCCCACACGGCTCTCTAGACTCTATGTATGCAGTGGTGGAGTTACTCCCGTGGGCCAAGGCCCTTCACTCCATACTAAGTCCAGAGCCCTGAGGGTACTTTCATGGAATGTTGCAGGGATTGCCAACAAAATGCAAACTGAAGAATGGGATACCCTGATAAATAATAACGAGATATGCCTTTTTCAAGAGACATGGGCGAGGGAACCGGTCCACAAGACTGGTTATGCTGTATTTGAAATCCCTGCTACTTCGAAAGGAAGGGGAAGGCCCTCAGGCGGTCTGGCGGTGTGGATAGCATCTCACACTGGGTGTGTAGCGGAAAGTATAGCCACGCTTTCTAATGATATCCAGTGTGTTTTACTAACCTGGACAGGCGCCCCGAAGCTGGCAATAATAAATGTTTATTCCCGTCCAGTAGGACCAACGGCGGAGTCTACCACATTAGAAGACCTTGCATCTTTTTTGAGTCAGTTGTCGACAGACTATAAGGTGGTTTTGGGTGGCGATCTTAATTGTCATTTTGAACCCTTAGAGGGCTTGAGGGAAGGGGCCCTCATGGCAGAAGACGATCACTGGGGTATACCACCGTGCCAATCCCCGCATCCCAGAGCCTGGTCGCCACTTGCGGTTCAAATTATGTCGCTAACTCTCAACTATGCGCTGAGAGCATGCAATGGTCGCACACCCTCAGACACCCCTTCAAAATGCACATTTAATAGACCAAACCAGGAGTCAAGACTGGACTACATTTTTGTTGATACCAGTCTGTGGCCAAAGGTTGAGGACTTTATTATAATCCCCCGCACTGATAGTGATCATAATGCCCTCTCCCTTACCTTGCATTACCTTCCTGAGTCCATCGGACTCTCTTCTCCGGGGAAAGGAGATGAACGGGGTAATCTTGTACTAGCTTCTAACAGGCGTAGGGTGAAATGGCAGAAATTCTCCAAGTCGGAAGAAAATATTGGGAAAATGTATAGCCTTGTTCTCCCAAGACTAGAGGCTTTGGAAGAAGTAATTAGTCGCTCTAGTGCTCAGGATCTATCCAACACCTTACCCACCATACACGAGGACTTAGTGGGAATTCTGGGAGAGGTCCTCTATCCAGAGGTACCCAAATCCAAGCATAAAACCAGAACTTCCACTTGGTACAACTCGGACTGCAGAAAGGCTAAATCTGATCTTATTGCTGCAGTCAAAGAGGGTGCCCCCCGTAATAGGGTGTCTGCCTTGCGACAACTTTACAAGGTCACTATGGCCCGTGCGAGGTCAGACTCGGATTGGGACAGATGGCATGATCTCTCAGCAGCATTAATAGCTAAGGACACTAGAAGATTTTGGTCCATAGTCTCCACTGGCTCAGGGGAACCCAAAGCTGCGGTCGAACACAATATAGCTGCACATATATGGGAAGACCATTTTGGGAAACTTTACGCAGATGATTCAGAAAATACTGATGCCACTATTGCAACACTCCTCTCCCTCCCTGGAGATACTCTGGAGTTTACGCTAGGGGAAGTGGCCAGTGCAATAGATGGCTTAGCAATGGGCAAGGCCCCTGGCCTTGATAAACTACCTGGTGACCTTTTTAGGTCCCACCCAGATATTTGGGCGCCTTATCTACTTATCCTCTTCAACTCATTGGCATGTGGAATGGCGATCCCCTGCACTTGGCTGGGGGCAGAGATAGTCCCCATCTATAAGAAGGGCTGTCCTCTGCTCCCATCCAACTACAGGCCGATCAGCCTGATAGATGTCCCCCAGAAGATTTATTCGCGACTTTTATTGAATCAACTCATGGATTGGATGGAGGAAAATGAAATTTTAAGTCCTCTCCAGGCTGGCTTCAGGAAAAATACGTCCACCATGGATCAAATCTTCCGCCTCGTTCTCCTTTATTGGAAAACAGTGACCATCGAGGGAGGGAGATTATACATGGTGTTCGTAGACCTGAGGTCAGCCTTTGACCTTGTACCACGGAAAAAACTTTGGGAGGTCCTGAGGGAGATGGGAGTCCCCATTAATCTACTCCAGGCAATCATAAGACTCCATCAGGGCAATTTCGCCCAGGTACGTTGTGGGCGGGGTGGTGTTCTGTCTCAAAGGTTCCCTGTTTCCCGGGGGGTCAGGCAGGGGTGCGTACTTGCCCCAACCCTTTTCTGCCTTTATATGAACAGTGTCATCTCGCATCTAGCCAATGTTGGAGATGGCGACGCCCCGGTTTTGGCAGGCAGGAGGGTACCGGCAATTATGTTTGCGGACGATACCCTCCTGCTTTCCAAATCGCCCATGGGTATCCAGAGAACCTTGGATGGCTTTGATCTCTTCTGCAGGCAGTTTGGCCTCGAGATCAACGCCGGGAAGACCAAGTATATGATCTTTAACCCCTCCTCCACAACCAGAGCCAACCCGTCTCTAAACTCCACGGTCCTAGAGAGGGTAAAAACATTCCAATACCTGGGCGTAACCCTCCAAGAGAATTTATCATGGTGTCCACAGATTGCAAGCTCGCGAATAAGGTTATCTCAACTGTCTGGGGCTATCTTGAAGATTACCAACACTTCAACATACAAACCTATAGCCCCTGCAGTTGAGATGTACAAAACCCAAGTAAAACCTGCTGCATTATATGGCAGCGAACTTTGGGGGCACCAAGCTGCAAATGAGTTGGTACGTGTTGAGAATAATTTTATGAGGCGCCTCTTGGCCCTCCCAGCTGCAACTCCCTTGCTTCCCTTACGTCTTGACTTGGGCTTATCATCTATCAGGGAGGATGCTGAACTCAACCCCATAAGATTCTGGCATAGACTTTGGTCAACTAAGGAGCTTAGCCACTACAGGAGTGATCTCGTGCATGTCATGAATCTAAACGTTAATGACAAGATCCCTTGGCTGACTTTCGTCAAAAAAGAACTGTTCCGGCTAGGCTTAAATGAATTGTGGTTGGCCCCCGAAACTGGTTGTATCAAGGTCCCTCGGAAAAGTCTTGTGAAAGCCTGCAAGCAACAAAATCTTGTGACCCAATTGACTGCACCCAGCATTGGCATTTTAACTCACTGTTTTACCCAATCCAAAAATATCTATAAATTTGAATCTTTTTTGGATTTTATCTATCCGGTCGCAGCTAGGAAGCTCTTTTTACAGTGGCGGTTCGGAACCCTCCCCCTTAAATCCTTCACGAGTAAATGGACCAATGGAGGGGACAAACTATGCCCTGGTTGCAATTCCTGTGATGTGGAGGAAATCCATGTCCTGTTTTTCTGCTCCACCTATAGGTCTCCAAGGAAGTATTGGTTGGTGCCTTTATGCAGAAACATGGCAATAAGAAACTGTTCAACTTCTTACAGAATATTGAAATCTGATTCCTCTCCTCACATTGTTTTTGCAGTCTCTAAATATCTGTTCGCCATGTGGCGTATTAGGTCCAAGTTGATCAAGGCTTCACCAACATAAGATGATAGTTCCGGCCACTGTTTTAAACCAAATTTTAACCCCTATGGCAAACTTTTTAAATCATGTTATTTTAAATTCAATTAATACAACTGTGATGTATCTCTTTTATTCATTTTTATTTCATCTAACTCTTACTTCCAAAACTTGTATCCATTTGTATAACATGTATCAAATGTTGATTTAAATGTTGTATGTCTTTTTATGTATCTTTTATGGTCTTAATGGCCGAAATAAAGATTTTTTGGATTGGATTGGATTGGAGATTAAATATGACACCCCGGTAATTGAAATAAAGGAAAGCATTTTCATTAGAGCACGTGCGGCGAATGATGACTTTACAAATAGAAAAATGACAAAACGTGGAAGGGAGACTACACGGGGCAGGAAGACGATGAGAGGGACGTTCAAAAGAGGGTTGACAGGAGAAGGAAGAGAGCAGGATTGGAGCTCAGCAGGGGGAGAGAAGCGGAGGATGGTGGTGGGAAGAGAAAGGCCGGACAATCTTTCGTGTTGTAACTAGAGCGCCCGCCGTTGTGAACAGAGTGCCATGGACTCGAGGTGCAGTGCACACATTATCATTTATTTGCATATATATATATACACACACACACACACGCAGTCAGGCAGGCACACAGAGTGCGGAGGCTTCACCAGTCTGGGTAGATGGGTAGGATGGTGGCCCCTAGGCCTCCTCGTACAGCTGGTCAATGTAGGCGCAGGTGCTGTGCCGCCTCAGCTGCCTGTGGACTCCATGTGGCACATCTGTGCTGTGCACCACCACCAGCCAGCAGCTCCAGCCCTCCTCCTCGGTGGTCAGGTCTCTCGGGTGGAAGCTCATGTAAAAGGCCTCTCGGCAAGAGCCCTCACCCAGCGCTAGGTCTACCTGCTGCAGGCTTTGCACTCCTGCGGCTGTCATCAGCGTGGCCTCGTAGTGGACCTGCAGGTGGAGCTGGGGCAGGTAGCGGCCCCGCAGAAGGCCCTCCAGCTCCAGGTACACGGCGCAGCTGAAATAGTCTCAGGTGGCAAGGAGGGCCTTGAGCCGCCGCTCCACGGCCTGGTGCGCGGTCCGCACCACCTGCTGGACACTCTGCTGGACACTCTGCTGGTCCACCACCTCCACCAGGCGGCGCGCGGGGGGCAGCAGGCTGCAGCCGCAGGCCTCTAAGCGGGCGGAAGGGCGGCCTGGGGCTGGCGGGGGCAGGGAACGGCCATAAACCGCTGGGAGGCGGTGCACTGGAGGGCCTCCTCGCCACCCGGGCTCAGCGGCGCGGCCTCGGTGAGGTGACAGAACACCCACCGGCAGGCCTCCCCCACGAGGTCCCTGACAAAGAACAGCGCGGGGGTCGGCAGGGGGCTCGGCTGCGGCCATTGCGGGGTCCACACCAGAAGAAGCACAGCAGGAACCGGCAGCAAGGCGGAGCCAGAATCAGGGTCAGCTGTGCTCTGGCCGGCCCGGCCCTTTATATACCTCGAGAGCAACCGCTCACAGCTGAGGGGGCTTGTTTTTTTCTTTTTTCCAAGCCTGACTCGACGTGGCCCATAGCAGTTTTGTTTCATGTGAGAGCGCCAAGTAGTATAAGGTAATTACTGTGCAGTCTGAGTGAAGTACATTAACTGCCGCTCCTGTGATGGTCGAGCTGCTCTCCGTATTTAGGGAAGGGAAACTGCGCAGAATATTAGGGTGTCAGCACTCTGCTCTTTGCTGTCCCAGTGAGAGTCTTTTGGTCCCAGGTTAGTGTGGGGGTGCCTTGGTTTTGAAGTGGACTGCTTGACTTTAGGGGTGAACATGGTGGGGGGATTTACCACTCATGTCCTGTGCTTTCGTACTCTCATTCGGCGCTCTAGTTCTTTTTGGGGGAGGGCGGTTGGTGGGGCGGTGGTTGCTGCTACCTTTAGGGGCACAGCGGTCCCCTGGCAGCGAGTGTGGCATGTCCGAGCTTATAATGTTGTGGGCTCTTTTAGGTATGGGACAGGCTCGGTTATTGCGGGGGCGTCCGTCTTGCTATGTGCTTGGCCCATATACCTCGGGGCGACCTGATTTGGGACTCTATCGCTAGTGCTGGAGGGTTGTCTGCTTGTTGGAATCGATGTGGTTCCCTGGGGTTCAGCAACTTATCTGAGTTTTGTTTTTTTTAAAATATATTTTTATTGATTTTTTGCACGTACTCACAGCACATTACAGAAGAAAAAAGAAAATCAGCAGAATTAGCAATTCACAGCACAAAGTTAAACTAAACACGAATATGTAACAATAAACATAAGCATATAATAGAACACCTCCTAGACATGGAACTACTTGTTGCGGGTTCTTATAAATAGCACAAATCGCGACTAGAAGCGCAAAGCAGCTGAGGGAGCCCATTCTGCTAGTCTATGAATTCAACTCCCAGCCATACCCTCCTTCCAAGCCCGTATTGGTTCCCAAATTTTCTTCCCTAACTGCCTTGCCCTCCTACCCCTTCTAGCATATATTCCTTTTTCTAAGTTATAAACAGCCAGGAGAGTAGCCAGCCACGGTTGGATTGTCGGAGGTATTTTGTCCAACCAAGTCCTAGCTATCGCAAGTCTCAGAACTGCCATGGCCACAAACAAAAATTCCTGATGCAAACTATCCAAATCTAAGCTAATGCCGAGTAATATCAGAGGTGGTGTAAGGGTGGTGTTAAGCCCAAGTGATCGGACCAAAAAGCGTTCCATGTCCTTAATCAGTGAGTGGAGTTGAGGGCAGGTAGCAAATATATGTATACTATCTGCCTCTGGAACATTGCATCGTGGGCAAGTTGTCCCGGAAGTTCCTCCCCACTGTGCTATCCGTGCCGGAGTATAATAGAGAGAGTATAATGTCTTGTAGTGCTGAGCTTGTAGAGAAGCGGAGCATAATACTGAGCACCCTAGCTCTAGAGAATCTTGGAAGTAACCTGCATCGATATCAAGTTTATTTGCCCACTTGTCTCCATGCTTACCCAAACCATCTTGCTTAGTCGCTGCCAGAGCTGCATAAAAGCTAAGGATTGAGCACTCCCCTCCCTTTCTATGACTTCCAAGATGTTGTTTTTAGTAAACCCCGAAGCCCCTCCCTTCCTATTGCTTAAAAAACTCTGTATCTGGAGTTATTTATAGAAACTCCTCCTATTTATCTGAAATTTAGCCTCTAAGCTTGAGAATTGAAGTATAACCC
The DNA here is from genome assembly GCF_964261635.1 of Lissotriton helveticus. Classification (NCBI taxonomy): domain Eukaryota; kingdom Metazoa; phylum Chordata; class Amphibia; order Caudata; family Salamandridae; genus Lissotriton; species Lissotriton helveticus. Next base: position 1,219,995,204 of record NC_136071.1, on the reverse strand, counting down.
CATCCGGTCCCAGCAGGTCCCCTATCTTTACAATCCCCTTACTTGCCCAATCTGCCATAGTTGCATCAGCAAATATCAGTGGGGGTAGAGTTCTATTTTTATGAAGCCGCGTATATCTATTGAATCTCCCCAGGCCGAATTTCTTTAGAAAGGCAGTCCACATATTTTGTGCGGCCGAACAGTCTTGAACCTTGTCCTTTTGAAGTAGGAGTAGTCAGTACAGTTAAGAAAGGAGTTCTCTGTGTCCGTGCCAAGAATGGTTGCATAAGCTTTGGTAGAAGTCGATGTTATTTTAGGGTCTACCCCCCGCCTCCCACCAGGCCCTGCATATACTGCAATGCTGCAGCCCAGTAATAGAGTCTAAAATCAGGGGCCCCCCACCCTCCTCTAGCCCTAGGTAAAGTGATAAACCTATACGCCCTCCTGGTTTTTCCGTGCGCCCAGATAAACTTATTCAAGAGTGCCTCCAATTTGTTAAACCAAATAGCCTCAAATAACAAGGGTATTGCCCTAAAGAAATATAAAAACTTAGGAAGGATTAGCATTTTAATTATATTCGTACGCCCTACCAGAGATAAGTGGAGGTTTTTCATCCTCACTAGATCCACCCTAACTTTAGACATTAGGGGTGTCATATTCCGTTCCACTATCGTATCTAGATCTGCCGCGATCTCCACCCCCAAATAAACTGCAGCGGTGACTACCCGAGAGTCATTACACACAGCGTAGGGATTTTTAACTATCTGAGTCTTACTACTATTAAGCCTATAACCTGAAATCTCGCCAAATCTTTGTGCCTCCAACTCTACTTCTTCAATGGCTAGGTCGGGATTGGGAGTAACAATTGCCACATCGTCCGCGTAGGATAGCGTTTTAAATTGCATACCATTTATGCTTACAGTGGGAATATTTGGGTTGCCTTCTAATTTACGCAGAAAGGGATCCATATAGAGCGCGAACAACAGAGGTGACGAAGGGCAACCCTGCCTATTCCCCCTGTTGATCTGCACCAGTGCGGTAAGTCCCCTATTGATCCTAATCGGAGCTGTCGGTTCCCTATACAATGCTTGCATCGCACGGATAAAGCCATCGCCTAGGCCATACCATCTCAATACCTCCCAGAGGAAATCCCAGGAGACCCTGTCAAACGCCTTTTCTGCGTCTAAAAATAAGGCTGCCATAGGGTCTCCTGGGACTACGGTGGCATCAAACAAGGTAATACTACTGCAAGGGAGAAAGTCCACCCTAGCGGTTCTGAAAGTGGCCCATAAAGGGTCCAACGTTAATTAACATATAACACGGAACTCACCAAGGGGTAGCAGAGAGGTCACACGGTACACAAAATATTAAATAAGAAGGTATAAAATCTTTATTTTCTTTTTATCATATTTTGTTTGTGCAAACTTAATAAAAAATTATTTGTATCCTGATACATTAATTGATTAGTTCATAAAACATATTTCAGTAAATACATAGTACAATCACCCCACAAAACCTCTCACCAAACACACACATCCTTCTCTTTCAATCACACTCAAACATTCACTGATATACCAGACACAAAATACACATTCCTCAACGTAATCCCCAGAGTGACAACAATAATGATAGGATCCTGCGGGATCTTCATAGCAAATTGCCAGAGTCCAAGTTGATGAAACAGGATCCAGGACACACGTAAAGCCAACGCGCGTTTCGGTGCTCAGCCTAGATCTACAGGCGCACCTTCATCAGGGCTCTCACGCCGAGGTAGTAGGGGACACAACACATAGGAAAATACCCCGTGGCCAATCTGTCATCAACAGAAAAGTTACATTTTAGAATACACCCCTTCATACACAGTTGCATAATTTTTCAATTTGTTCTTCTCATCTGTTAAATCAAACATGATTTTCATTCAATTAAATGTACATAATTAGTTCCACATAATGTGAGTTCAGTTATATAGTATAATTTATTCTGAGACAAACCCCTACTTTGGTGAGCTCCAATGTTGAGAGGATAACTAATAACATAGTACATATAGAAGCCATGTGTTTAATACACTAAAAAGAATTCCTGGAAACAAAAACATCTCATACATTTCCTATATCATCAGTCATCCTAGCAATTAATCGCCCAAAGATATTCAAGTGGTCGCGGAAGGCAAAATTCATGGAAAATGGCAAAAGATTTGACTCATTATGTCAGTAAGGTGTATTTACCTCTACTCAGGGTTCCCTTGATCTGTATATTTCAACAGGATAAATTAATTAGCGATGACAGGCTCGAAGTAGATAGCAGGGTTCAACAGACTGGTCAGATAGCACCTAGTTGGAATAAGGCAGGAAAACCCAAAGAGAACGTTTCAAACAAGTTCGGTGGGTAGAACTGATTTATACATCCCTCAAGCGGTCAGACGCAGACCCTCTCTTTTTTTACACGACTTACCCGCTGCAAGAGTATCTTTAGAGATGCGTCTTTCAAAACCCTTGTGAATAATTCGGATTCAACTTGCGGGCCGGTTCACGATTTCACCTAAAAAAAAATATATATATATATACGTTCATCAATGTCGCCCCTACATCCCTTATTCCACCTTTGTTCGAGGGTTCGAAATATCGCAACATGCTACATTAAAGCGGATTAACAGTTCCCTGGCTCCTCCTTCCAATTCAAATTGGTAAAGGAAAGAGACTATCCCAGCATTCTCGTCAGAATCAGTAACCATGCAGCTATAGGAAACGGCTCAGTCAGACAAATAAAACGTACCGCATAAGTACCGGCACGGCGTGCTTCATTCTTTTCAACCGTCCAGAACGGCGGCTCTGCTAGAATTCCGTTGAAGGCTTTATTTTCACACATGCTCTATAAAATATTCAAGAGAGCACGAAGGAGAGTTACTTATGGTAAATTTACGTTAGGTTTTACACCCGTCTCTCGCAGAGATAACTTAAAACATAAAGCACCTCCGCTAGCATGGACGGGTGCTCACGAAGTACGGGCGGGATCACAAAAGAGGGTTTCCCCAACAGGAAAATAGACTCCAAAACGTCGTATTAGTAGATGTTAGAGAGCCCCTCTTACCTAATAACGAAGGCTCAGTCATAGCAGATAGAACTCTTCTTAGCCGTTCCGGTGCTTGCAGGTATCAGGCGACCGTGCATCGCGTGTTCCTGCCGTTAAAGAAGGGTGTGGAAGACACACCCTCCTTTCTAGTTTCAAACACCTGCCCGCCCCTCTCAGGTTTCTCAGGGTCATCGGCAAGACCCGGCATGGGTCAAAGTATCAAACCAGTCATAGAAAAAGGTCAATCAGTGCAGTATAGCGGTTCTGTCAAAACATCGACAGAAAAGGCAAAGATGTAGTCTCGATACCCTTGAATCAGACACTCTGTATCAGTGCGCACAATATAAAAGGAATTTAGGCACGCTAATCATATTGCAGTCATACGGCAGGGTAATATTTATAAGAAACCCCGCCATCAATTTCAGAATATGGGAAAAATACTAGAAAAACGAAGGAGATACAAAAACATCTCATAAGAAGGCATTCTCCCAGGGACAACAGGCGTTCAGACCAGTTTTTGCCTAATCAATTTCAGAATATGGGAGAAATACTAGAGAAAACGGAGGAGAGACAAATACATCTCATAATAAGGCATTCTCCCAGGGACAACAGTCGTTAAGACCAGTTTTCACCGAATCCAGGAAGAAAATCCCCAAAACTTCCCTTTTCTTCCTTATTAGAGTCAGATCTTTTCCCGGAATAGCGCAAATTTTCTCGAGTATAGACCATCTCAGATCACCATCACTGTGGTTAGCAGTGCTCCAATGGGCTACAAGTGGAGCCCCACTTTTGCAGTTTCGAATACAGGATTTGTGCTCACCAAGCCTGGTTCTGCATTCACGTCCCGTCTCTCCCACGTAAGGGAGCCCACAGGGGCAAATGATGACATAAATCACATTTGAACTACGACAATTGCTCATGCCATTAAGTTGAATGGTTCGGTTGCCTATCTGTAATGTACTGCCCGTTATCATTTGCGGACATGCATGGCAATTTCCGCAGCGGTGATTCCCAGTCACATGGGGATGACCCAGCACTCCAATTTGTTTAGACTCACTCGTGTTCTTCACAGTTCCTCTTACTAGGTAATTGCGCAGATTTTTATTGCGTCGAAAAGCAAAAATGGGTTTGGGGATCTGTTCTTCTGAATCATTAGCATTGAGAATATGCCACAGCGAGTTAACGACTTGTCTGATCTTATTGTTCATTACAGAATGTTTCATGATGCACACAATGCAATCCTTCTCAGTACGATCTTGTTCCGTGAACATACTGTCCCTATTAAAATATCTTGCTCTCTTGAAGGATTCTCTAATCAAACGGCGTGGATATCCTCTCTGCGACAATTTCTCTTTTAAAACATCAGACTGAGTCAGAAAGTCACTTAAAAGAGAACAATTCCTTCTCAGTCTGAGGAATTGACTGAAGGGTATGGAGTCGCGTTGACTACGTGGATGGAAACTTCCATACTCCAAAAGTGTGTTTTTTGCCGTAGGTTTAGTGTAGAGGGAGACATAAAGAGATCCCTCCGTATGCCTCACCCATACATCAAGGAACTCGATTTGGGCACAGCTGGCCTTGGCTGTAAAATGCAGATTAGAATCTGCAGCATTGATCCATCTCACGAACTCGTCCAACGAAGCCTGGTCGCCACTCCAGATAAAAAAATATCATCGATGAAGCGCGACCAGGCTCGGATGTTTTAAAAAAATGGTGCTACCTCGTTGTAGATATTGATTGCTTCGAAATGGCCCATATATAAACAAGCCACACTAGGGGCACAGGAGGCCCCCACGCTTACTCCCTTCACTTGGTGGAAGTATTGTCCATTAAACTCAAAATAATTTTCAGTGAGAACAATTCTGAGAACTCATTATGGTGGCTGCATCGGGGAGATTGCCCTCACCCGTGACAATCTCTTCCACAACGGCCAAGGTTCGCTCCTGCGGTATGTTTGAGTATAAGGACTCAAGGTCCATGGTTACCAATAACTCAGTAGTGGAATTAAAAGGAAGATTTTCCACTTTCGAGATAAAATGGCCTGTGTGTCTCACAAAAGATCGAAGTTCACTGACCAGAGGCTTCAGAAATGTGTCAATATATTTTGACAAAGGTTCTGTGGCAGCCCCAATTGTGGACACAATGGGGCGCATAGGGGTTCATCCCTGTTTTTGTGAACTTTAGGCAGCCCATAGATGATGGGCATTCTCGTGTAAGATGGAGTCAGATATTCCGCTTCTTTGGTACAGATGTGTCCCATATCCACGGCTTCAGTTACTCGACAGAGGATGCGCTGTTTCAAAGCTTCCTCCGGATTTCTTTGAATTCGACGATAGTGGGCATCAGAAGAGAGTAAAGAATTCATTTTATCAATGTATACAGATGTCTTAAAAACCACAATCCCACCGCCTTTATCACAAGGCTTGATGGTAAATTCAGAACAGTCACCTAGTTTTCTCAAGGCCAGATTCTCAGCACCCGCAAGGTTGTTGGTGGGATGAGGGACAGATTTTAACAATTTATTTACTCTATTAATGACAGCCTTCTCAAATACTCCAACTTCAGGGCCTATCGTATCACGACTAGGGGTGAAGCTGGAAGGAGGTTTTAAGCCGGAAGCATTGTCAGCATCATCTAGAGAAGGACGAGAGATAAAAAAAAAATTTAGACGGATTTTTCTGAAAAAGGTGTGGATATCTTTCAGTAATTCAAATTTGTTAAGTTTGGTGGTCGGGACAAAAGAAAGACCGTGAGAGAGAAGGGCCATAGATTCAACCGAGATATCAGTATCTGATAGGTTGAAGACTGGAATATTGCTCACCTTCTCCAGTATTGAGTGTTTCTGGTCTGAATGTATCTTTGAGGACGGCCCTGGCCCTGATTGAATTGTGGCCGATTTCTCAGTCTGTGGTTGCCACCTTGATTCGATAAAAAATTAGTCTTGGTCGTTAGGTCTTTCAAAATGATCTTGACGTTGTTGAAAACCCCCGTTATATTGTGGATCTTGGTTGGGACCACTGTCGCCCTCCGAATCAGTAGTGTCTGAGAATGTCTGCACTCTCCTACTGTTTCCTCTGATGTTACTTTGGTTTCTGCTTCAGTAATCTGAGTTGGTATGGAATTCGGGATTTAAGTACGGGTAGGCCTTTTCTTGAGAGAATAGGCGTACATCCTTTTTAAATTTTTCTATCTTTCTTTTAATAAGATACTCAGCAAAGGAATCAATCTCTAGGCTGATTTCTTTAAGTTTCTGCTTGCCCAAATCCACCGAATTCTCTTTTTTATGTTTCTCCTCCAACTCGTCTATTTCCTTAGCCAGTGCGGCTAAGACCTCGCGCGCCGTCTCTACTATGAGCATCATATAATCGCGCGAGCACCTATTGGAGATCAGGGCCCATTTTTCAATAAAATGACGAAGTTCCACAAACAATCCAGGAATATTCCTGACTCTGAGGCCAATAGGAATAGTTCCGGCCTTAAGATAATCAAGTATGAATTTCGCGTGGGCCTCTGTACGAAGGGACTTCTTTTTAAGATTGAGTAGTTTATTCCACTCACCTTCTATCCCTTTCGAAAGGGTGAAATGGCTACTAGTTCCCTCAGTAGCACCGATCATGCGCGCAAAATCATCGTCCGAGAATCCGAAAGTCTTAATGCTCTCCATGCTTAAGATCTAAGTCAAAAGGGCACTAAAAAAGACTCGAAAATAGTCACTTTTCTTAAGAATCTACCAACCGAACCACTCAGACTAAAGCCACTCACATACACCACTCTATTTACCTCTCATTCAAGCCAGATATCCAGGATTCCAGGTCGTACACACAAGCACACCCCACAGCACAGGGCTGGGAAATTCTACTAATTCAAAAAGGGGGCCCCCTGTAAGAGATACGGGCAAACGTCAGGGGAAAATTACACTACTGCAAGGGAGAAAGTCCACCCTAGCGGTTCTGAAAGTGGCCCATAAAGGGTCCAACGTTAATTAACGTACAACACGGAACTCACCAAGGGGTAGCAGAGAGGTCACATGGTACACAAAATATTAAATAAGAAGGTATAAAATCTTTATTTTCTTTTTATCATATTTTGTTTGTGCAAACTTAATCAAAAATTCTTCGTATCCTGATACATTAATTGATTAGTTCATAAAACATATTTCAGTAAATACATAGTACAATCACCCCACAAAACCTCTCAACAAACACACACATCCTTCTCTTTCAATCACACTCAAACATTCACTGATATACCAGACACAAAATACACATTCCTCAACGTAATCCCCAGAGTGACAACAATAATGATAGGATCCTGCGGGATCTTCATAGCAAATTGCCAGAGAGTCCAAGTTGATGAAACAGGATCCAGGACACACGTAAAGCCAACGCGCGTTTCGGTGCTCAGCCTAGATCTACAGGCGCACCTTCATCAGGGCTCTCACGCCGAGGTAGTGGGGGACACAACACATAGGAAAATACCCCGTGGCCAATCTGTCATCAACAGAAAAGTTACATTTTAGAATACACCCCTTCATACACAGTTGCATAATTTTTCAATTTGTTCTTCTCATCTGTTAAATCAAACATGATTTTCATTCAATTAAATGTACATAATTAGTTCCACATAATGTGAGTTCAGTTATATAGTATAATTTATTCTGAGACAAACCCCCACTTTGGTGAGCTCCAATGTTGAGAGGATAACTAATAACATAGTACATATAGAAGCCATGTATTTAATACACTAAAAAGAATTCCTGGAAACAAAAATATCTCATACATTTCCTATATCATCAGTCATCCTAGCAATTAATCGCCCAAAGATATTCAAGTGGTCACGGAAGGCAAAATTCATGGAAAATGGCAAAAGATTCGACTCATTATGTCAGTAAGGTGCATTTACCTCTACTCAGGGTTCCCTTGATCTGTATATTTCAACAGGATAAATTAATTAGCGATGACAGGCTCGAAGTAGATAGCAGGGTTCAACAGACTGGTCAGATAGCACCTAGTTGGAATAAGGCAGGAAAACCCAAAAAGAACGTTTCAAACAAGTTCGGTGGGTAGAACTGATTTATACATCCCTCAAGCGGTCAGACGCCGACCCTCTCTTTTTTACACGACTTACCCGCAAGAGTATCTTTAGAGACGCGTCTTTCAAAACCCTTGTGAATAATTCGGATTCAACTTGCGGGCCGGTTCACGATTTCACCTAAAAATATATATATATATACGTTCATCAATGTCGCCCCTACATCCCTTATTCCACCTTTTGAAGACTTTGTTTGAGGGTTCGAAATATCGCAACATGCTACATTAAAGCGGATTAACAGTTCCCTGGCTCTTCCTTCCAATTCAAATTGGTAAAGGAAAGAGACTATCCCAGCATTCTCGTCAGAATCAGTAACCATGCAGCTATAGGAAACGGCTCAGTCAGACAAATCAAACGTACCGCATAAGTACCGGCACGGTGTGCTTCATTCTTTTCAAACGTCCAGAACGGCGGCTCTGCTAGAATTCCGTTGAAGGCTTTATTTTCACACATGCTCTATAAAATAATCAAGAGAGCACGAAGGAGAGTTACGTATGGTAAATTTACGTTAGGTTTTACACCCGTCTCTCGCAGAGATAACTTAAAACATAAAGGACCTCCGCTAGCATGGACGGGTGCTCACGAAGTACGGGCGGGATCACAAAAGAGGGTTTCCCCAACAGGAAAATAGACTCCCAAACGTCGTATTAGTAGATGTTAGAGAGCCCCTCTTACCTAATAACGAAGGCTCAGTCAGAGCAGATAGAACTCTTCTTAGCCGTTCCGGTGCTTGCAGGTATCAGGCGACCGTGCATCGCGTGTTCCTGCCGTTAAAGAAGGGTGTGGAAGACACGCCCTCCTTTCTAGTTTCTTGATTAAGTTTGCACAAACAAAATATGATAAAAAGAAAATAAAGATTTTATACCTTTCTTATTTAACATTTTGTGTACCGTGTGACCTCTCTGCTACCCCTTGGTGAGTTCCGTGTTGTATGTTAATTAACGTTGGACCCTTTATGGGCCACTTTCAGAACCACTAGGGTGGACTTTCTCCCTTGCAGTAGTGTAATTTTCCCCTGACGTCTGCCCGTATCTCTTACAGGGGGCCCTCTTTTTGTATTAATCAAACAAGGTAATAACCTGCCTAATATGCTGAGTGGTGCCCTTGCCTGGAATGAACCCGTGCTGCGTTGAACTAACCATGCCCTCGATAACTCTAGCAAGTCTTTTGGCTAAAATTTTGGAGTAAATCTTTGCATCCGAGTTCATTAAGGTAATAGGCCTGTAAGACCCCTGAGCTGTGGATACCTTACCATTTTTAAGAATAACTATAACTTCAGCCCCTCCCCATGAGCTTGGACTTGAGTGCTCCTGCTGGGCCTGTAAAACCGTATTTAATAACTCCGTGATAAGGACTTCCTGGAATACTTAACTCAACGGGAATCTGGTCTGGGCCTGCCGCTTTAACTGAGGGGAGATCCGCTAATGCTGAGGCCACCTCCTCCAGCTTAATTGGGGATTCTAGAGTTGCCTTCTCCTCCTCGGGCAACTTCGGGCTGGATTGTAATTATGATAGTCCTTTATGCCTATAATTCCTCCACCCTCTTCTATACCATAAAGATCTGTGTAAAACTGTCTAAACACCTCTCGAACACCCTCGGGATCGGATACCATGTTTCCTTGCCTATCTAGGATGCCCTTAATATCTCCTGCTGCAGCTTGCTGCCGGGTGCGGATTCCCAAGATATGCCCAACCCTCTCACTCAATTCGAAGGATTGTTCCTTCTTGGCTAAATAGTTAGCTGCAGTTTTGCTAGCAATGCCTTCTATTTCTTAAAAAGTGCTGCTCCAAGGGCATACCCTGCTGGATTAATAAATTCAGATCTTCCTCCGCCACCTTTCTCACCAATACATCCACTCTCATCCTCTGGGATTGCTGCTTATGAATTGAATAGCTAAGTGTCTCCCCTCGAGTTCCTGCTTTGAATGCATCCCAGGCATTACCTGAGGATGTGCTCCCCCTGTTAAAAATCTAAAATTCCTTTATACAGTTACTCATGTACCTAAACAAAACCACTATCTTTCAGGAGGGCTCTCTCGAATGTCCAGGTATTTTGCTTAACAGCTACCCCCTCTAAGTGGTCTGAAATTATCCGGGGGAGCTTCTCAATTTGGGATCTGTGTAATAAAGAGTTATAGATTAGAAAATAGTCTAACCTTACAAGGATTTTGTGTGGAGCTGAGAAGAAAGTGCTACCATCCAGCTGCGGATGCAGTTTGGATTAGAGGTCCAACAATGCGTTATGTTGTGCCATAGCTGTTAGAGCACGAAATGATCTCTTCTTCCGCCCAGTGTACCCTCGCCCTATTTGGATCTCATAGCCTGAGGGGTTATTAATGTTAAAATCGCCACAGCATATAATCGATTCAGGCCAACTGGCTAGTTCAGTGTCCAGGTATTCAAATATATCCGGGTAGTCCTCTGTGGAGCCTTATATCGAGACCAGAGTAAACGCCTCCCCTCTGAATACTAATTCCACTATAACCCACCTTCCCCACTGATCCTCAGCCTTCCTAGTCACTAAACAGTCCCTCCCTTTGCCCAGTATAGCTACCCCTCTTGTTTTAGATCCTTGCTTTGTGTGAGCTAATAAGGTAAATCCTAGTTGCTCCAGCAGGAATCCCTTCCCTCCCTCAACATGTGTTTCTTGTAAACATACAAAATCCAATTATATTGTTTTCAATAGAGCAGTCACCCGCAGCCTTTTCTGGACATCATTCAACACGCACACATTAATTGAGGCCATTCGGCAAGACATTAAAATGTGTCAAACGGTTGTTCTAGCTTCTTTACCAATTTTTCATTTAAGCAAAACAAGAAAGTGCTGTGCGTGCCCCCCTCCCCCCGCTCCCCCTTCTCCCCTGTCTCCTTCCTCCCCTATACCTCCCCCCCCCCCCCATGGGCAAATAGGTCAGCCATGACCTATGTGTGGTCGCTAAAGGATGTAGCTGTCGCCTCTTCCTCCCTCCCTCAAAAAAAAAAGAAAAAAACCAAACCAAACAGAATGCTATCCACCCCCTGAAGTCTAACGTTGCAAGCCCTGTGTCCTCTATGATGAGACGCTACAACCAAGCCTAAGAAATGCCATTATTCTTCTCGTCCCCCTTCCCTGTATCCTAGCACCTCCACCATGTATTCCTTTGCCTTAATTTCGGAAAAAAACATTTTCGTCCCACCTATGGTAATCACTTTCAGCTTAGCTGGGTACAACAAACAGGCTTCTGTACCAAGGGCCTGTAGGGGGCCATTAGCTGCCTCAATCTCCACCTATGCTCCACAGTAACATGGCAAATATCGGGCCTAGCAAAAAAACTAACATTATTAAAAGATCGCTTAGCCTCCGGTTTTGCTTTCTCTAAGATTAATTGTCTCAGCAGAAAGTTGCCTACAAATATGAGAATAGCTCTAGGCCTACCCTCTTGGGACCCGCTCTGCCCTCTCTTGTTTGTGAGAGGGAAGCAATGCGCCCTCTGGATTTTGACCTCCCACTGCCAAGAAGATAGCTCCGGAAAGGCCCCTTTCAATAAGTTCACAACAAACATCATGGCATCTTGTCCTTCTAGCCCTTCCACCACACCCAATAGTCTAGTGTTATTGCGGCGTTGACGGTTTTCATAATCTTCCATCTTCCACTGCAAATCCTCCGCCACTTTCTGCTGTTCTTGTTTAAAGGTATGGAAGCTATTGAAATCGTCCTCCAGCTTCCCCGTCCTTTCTTCTACTTGAGTGACCCTTTCCACGACCTCGTCATAGAGTTTATTCATATTTCTTAGGGTGTTCTGTATTTTTTTTTGCCCCCTGGATTTCAACCCTAGCCTCACTTTGCATGGATTTGAGGATACTGAATAACAAGTCCAATGAGACTGGTTGGGGTGACAAATGGGGTGAGACCTGTCCCCCGGGTAGGAGCGGGATACCGTCCATGTCTTGGTAGGTCTGCGAGGTGGCTGAGTAGGCCCACAATAGTTTTTTGGAGGGGTCTGAGGGGCTGGCTGAGGGGTTGGGTTTCCTCCTGGACCAGCGTTTTTTTTGTGTATATTTTGGAGCCGTGGAGTTGCTCCCTGAGTCAGTGGTCTCTCCTGTGCTTCCCTCATCCGTGCCCAATGATTCAGAATCTTCATTGACCGAGTAGAAGCGGTCTGGTGAAGCAGCCACCGGCCCAATTCTCACACTGTCTAGCTAGATTTGCTTCTCGTTGTAGGGCCGCTAAAGCCGGGTCACTCCCCCAAGTGCTCATTACGCCACCTCCACCTTGTCCCCATCTGCCCATTCAGAGACCGTTGGTCCCCCCTGGATTCTGAGTGTGGGGAAATCGTGATTTACATTCGGGATACCCAGACTGACTCCAACGGGCCTCCGCCTCCGCCCTGAGCAGAGATTCTGTCCCCAGCAGCCTTTTTACTCACTGTAGAATTCCCAGTGCCAATGTCATTGTTGGATCCTGGCGCTCCTTGTGGCAAGCTCTCGAATGGGGTAGTAGTCTCTGCAGAAGCCTCCGATCCGCTCTCCAGCCCATGCACCGGCTTCTGTTCTGACGCCAGCACCTGCTCCAGTTGCTTAGTAACAGGCGCGCCGGTGTCCTCAAGGACGTTCTGCGGTATGAGCTCCTTCTCGCCACTCCTCGCGCTACCGACTGCAGCCTCAGCAATCTCCGCAGGTTTGGTAGCAAAACTCTCTGCAACTGTGGGCTGCCGCATCGTATTCTCCTTTGTCTTTATTTTAGTTTGTGTGGAACGAGTGGGGGCATTTTCACGGGGGGCACCAGGGGTAGGCACAACATCATTGCTTGCCCGCGTCTCACCCGTTTTCTTCCCAATGGACTTTTTAGTGATACTAGTTGTGCTACCCCGCTGGACAACAGAGCCGGTTACCGTCTTAGACTCATTCTTGTCTTTGCCAGTGAGGTCTTTCTGTGCCAGATCTTTGGCATCATTTGCTTTGATTGCGTGTGGTGGCATACTAAGAGCTCCTTTGTAAGCCGGGCTAGGATGAAAGCTGCTTTGATATACTCGCCGGTATACTGCCCCAAAGGTAGGACATCCGAGCCGCTGGGGTTGCCGCTTTTGAGCCCCCTGGGACCTGATCTCATCGACGGATAGGGAGGCAGTGTCAGAACATCAAGGCAATGGAAGGGAGGAGGAGTGAGATGCGACTACTCACTACAGTCCATCAGCGGCCATCTTGCCTCCACAATTCCACATAACCGCAACTTATCTGTTGATAATGTCCTGATTTTAGGTGTTGGGGGGGGCGGGGGGGAGGTGGGGAGGTGCTGGTCCCTATGTACTGTCGCCTGATGCCACGGCATGATCGGGGTTGTGGGGGGTTCCTGGGCTTCCTTGACAGAGGAGTGCTGACAGCCCCCTATCCTTTCCCTCCATGTGCCTCTGTTTATCCAGCTGTCATTGGTTAACGGGAGCCGGCTGCACACAGTGTGTGCGGGAGGCATGGCGCTGGGCTTTTCCTTCACTTTCATCCAAGGCATCACTTCTGCAATCTTTTTACGTCTTTTTTCTTCTTTGTGCCCCTGTGCATTGGAATAACGAGGTTCTCTTTGTGCATGTTGGTTTCCGCTCTGGTTTGTGTAGCTGTATTCTCCCATTCTATGCAAGCGTTGCTTTTACTTTGCTTCCATGAATGGTGTGCATTTCCACCGCATTTTCACTCGTATATTCGAAGTTAAGAAGGTGTTCGTGCTCTATAGCTTTTGATCCCTTTGCTAAGCCGGTTCCGATAGTTCTTTGCAGTATGTCTGTCTGATCTCTGTTTAGGGCACTTGGACATTCTCTAGTCCCTAAGATTTAGAGCACTGTGACCGGAATTTTCCCAACAAATTCAAGTTCACGGTGATGGTCTGGGACAGTTTGGTTTCAGTTGCCCACTACTTGCTGGGCAGCTGAGGACAGAACAGGGCCTAAATGCTGCAGCTGGCACTGAGTGCTGCGTAGCTGGGGAAGGCCAAAGTAGGGGCGAAGGAGTGCGACTCACTCCTGAGTCCAAATTACATGTCCTAGAAAGGAAAACCTAAATGGAGCAGCTGCCCACTACTTGCTGGGCAGCTGAGGACAAAACTGCAACAGGGCCCTCACCGGCCCATTGGAGCAAAACTGCGCCAACTGTTGGAGCCCTCTAGGCTCCAGGATACATATTGTGCAAAAACGTTGGAGCCCTCTAGGCTCTGCACATACTGTGCGCCTGGGAGCACTCTGGCTCCTTAAAGAAAGAAAGGCCCCCCATCGTTGGAGCGACGGGGCTCAGCACAGGCTCCTCGAGCCCTTCAAATCAATGTTGTGCCCTGGGAGCCATCTAGGCTAGGCTCTAAGTCGAATTCACTGCGCATGGGAGCACTCGGGCTCCGTCGAGACTTTGGGGCGGCCCACTGCCATCTGGGGCCGCCCTACTTCTACCTTCGTCATTGTGCCTTTTTCCAGCACCAACAGCAGCCCCCACGGAGCTCCCCCTCCACCCCCAGCCCTTCAACACTCACCGGGCTGGTCAGGGGGGGCTCTGCTTCACTCTGGGCTGAAGGCTGGCTCTGGGGCGGCCCTGCTCAGCATGACGCGGGGCTCTCTCCTCCATCACAGGAGCCCCGCGCTGCTATGGGCAGCCTCAGCATGCTTCTCCGCTTCACCCGGGCCTCCTCCTGGGACCCGGGACTCTGTACCGGCACTCCTCTTCTTTTTCCGGCCGGCGCGTGGGGCTTCCCCTTTGCCCCGGAAGCCCCGGAGTATCATGGCCGCACTTCCTCTTCCGTCCTGCTGCCCCGCCCACAACCAGGCGGGCCGCGGGTGGCAGCAATCTTTTAACGTGGCTTGGGCCGCGGCGGTGATTCTCGGGGGCAAAAGGAGGAGTGGGCACTCTCGAATTTTAGGTCTAACTAAATAGGAAGGCGTAGGGTGGGCACCTGCTTAAAGTAAAATACACCGCAGCACGGCAGTCATGATGCATGGTGGGCACCTGCAGTAAATAACGAAAAATAGCGGCAATGAGGGGTAGGCTCCCCCGTGACAGGGCAAGTAGAATAACGCACTTTCCAGGCGCTAGGGCAAGTAAAAGGTCCCTAAAGATAAGGAAGGGATCCTGGGGCATGGAAAAGGAGCAGCCAGCTCCCAGCAAAGCAAGTCCCCCAGTCATCCAGCCAAGGCAGAGGGGTCCCCAAGAAGTCTTCCAGCCTCCAGGGCATCCAGGGGCTGGGCAGGGCCCAGGGAGGCAAGCCTTCCCCTGGGCCCCAGCAGCAGCACGCCCCTGGTAGATTCCAGTCAGAAACAAGAACATTTTACAAGAGGTCAAAGCCTCTTTGTAAACACACAATTCCTTTGTCTAAAGGTGCAGGCAAGGGGGTAACCAGATATAACTGGTTCCTGAGCACTTTGTTTTGCTCAGCCCCTCTCTCTAATCACAGGATGGGTCAGGGACATCAGACACACTACAGGGGGTGCAGCCAGCATTGTGGGAGGGAAGCCCAGCCCTATTCAGGTCCCAGGTGCACTCCTCCCCAGCCATCGACATGCAGATCTTCCATTCACCACCGGGGCAGCCTCATCCTGACTCCAGGAGCCAGGCTCACCAGCCAGCTCCAGCCAATCAAAAGCCAGCACATTCACTGCACAGGCACACCAACTTCTAGAAGTGGCACTTCAACACTAGACACAATAACGCCACACACATCATCGCGCAGCATTTAATCACACGAGTCCGCACATACCAAACTCGCACCTGCACTCCCCACGCATCAGGGATTACCATGGACACACATTCCCCATGCATTCCTATGGGAGGGCAGACCAATCTCACATACGCGCTCAGAGAGCGCACGCACTTTACACTGCGCCACAGTGCTAAAGTGCGCAAAGACCAGAAATCATTATAATTATGTAACACTAAAAGGCAAAAAGTTCAGGGGTGAACCTGCCAGAAGGGCCAAGTCCAACAGGTCTCTATCGGGCTTTCCATTTTTGCCCGTACCGTCACCATGAAAAAAAATCTTAATTCTAGAGCAATAGCACCCTTCACTGACATTCATGTAACTTCAAAGATACTCGTTATGTTTCTTCCACAGTCTCACCATGTCACAACGGAAGCATTTTCAATGTTCTTTACAACAAAGCTATAGTTGTTGCTTATTTATCTTCTGCAACTAATAAGCATTGACAAAGCTAAATAGTCCTGACTTGTTGTAGCAGTAATGTTACACGTATCATATATCTGGATGCAATGACAGAAGAAGCAAAATATCAGTCGGGCGGCACAATATGCTAACACAGTTTTTCTAATTGCGTGTTTTTAACCAACACCCTTAATTACATCGGCCACAATCAGGGGTTGAAGTGGGGGAACTGTGGGCGGAGACTCCGAGGGCAGGGAGAACTCTAGAAGTGGATCAGTGGGCGGAGTCAGAGGTGTGATTTAGAAAGAAGGGGACCCCTATATACTAATGATTCACTTGCTATACATAAGGAAACAACATTATTTAGGGAACGGTCTATAGCCAAGTGAAGAGACAGTAGTTACAAACCAGTGAATATGGAAGGCATTGATAGAATGTGTGCTGATATAGCCCAACAGTACAGAAACTAACCACCCAGTTGATAAATCAACAATTCATTTTATTAGTATAAATTGTGTATATATTTAATCTTTTTTTGACACTTACTTATCATTAATTCCTTTAGTGCTTATAAAGCAGATTTACAGTTCATGTACAAAATTTATAGGTAAAATCACAAAAACAGCGAACAATTGGCGATAGACATGACAGATGATGGAGGCAATACCTCAGGTGACCGTCTATTGCACTAAAATGTTAAAAATAATGGGTTAGAGTTATGCAAACATATTATGTACAGTGGGCATGTTAGGACAGCATATTATGTACAATATACATTGAGTGCACTGCATCTGTATTCATCTTGATTTATATTTTATGTAGTAGGTAAATTTGTGTCACATGTTATTTTGTTGGTTACTGATAGGCATACGAGAGAGAATCGACAAAGAAACAACATGAAAGATACAGTGTACAGCATTGCATGTTTCATATAGTAGACCCATTGATGTGATATTTCATACTTTCATGAATCGATAAACAACATAGTGACAGTCAATTCCTAAATGCAGAATTAGACATAAGGAGAAATTTAGTGAAGGTCTTATATCAAAAGTCTGTGTAACAAGTTAATACGTTCATTCTTAGATGTAGGTCTCCGTATTGTAAGACATGCTCAGTTTTAATACATGGGAATATCGACCGTATAGTAAGTTTGGTCTCAAAGAGACTATTCAACTGGCTAATAATAATCGCACTGCAATACATAAAGAAGTCCAATTAATGTAAGTGGGAGTATACTTACAGAGAAAGAATGATGATTATCCAGGCCATGCAACGAAAGAAAGAAAAATGGATAAAAACCGCCAGTCATCGAGGGCTAACTGTGCTGATTAGGCTAAAAGGAAAAAGAAAATGATGCAGAATAGGTGTTCACGAACTGAAATTACATGTGAAAAGGACATAGTGAGATATTTACAGATGATATCTTAGTGTGCTAGCAACTATACAGCATATATGTCCTGCATCGCATTCTAACTATAACAAACAAGAATAATGCATGACAAAACAACGATGAAGGGGGGAGAACTATGATATGGAGTTGTGACACTGCAAATGTGCAACATGTACTAATGCAAATGGACTTCCTATCATAGAAGCTTACCTGATGTTATATCAAAGTGGGCATAATGGACGATGCCGCAACGTCAGATAATGGTAATGGTAATTCCTAGTAAATGGAAGAGAGAACTTAAAATAATGTGGGAGGTACATGTTACGCCCGTAATTATGCTAAGGAAAAAGAGAATGTATACCTTAAAATAAGTCCTGTCTTGACAGCGTGGGTGTGACTATGTTCGATTATAAGGGTACAGAGCTTGATAAGAAGGAATGATGTGATGATTTTCCGTTCGGAACAATGGAAATCTTCTAATCTGTAATGAAAGTGATACTATTGTTGCTAAGAATGAAGATATACGGCGAAAATTAAAGCGCAACTAAGAAAATAATAAAAAAGGGTCATACCTATATATAGCGGCGTGCTGATGGCCGAGAGCCGAGGATGTAATAATATTTCGAAAGTGATGTCTACTGAAAATAAGACAAACACGGAGTTGTCATGAGGTGCCTCAAATAATGATAGAGTGTATATATAATACTGCTAAATATAACACCGTAATGGAAAAGATAAGCATTAGCGTTTAACACCGTGATATAAAGGTGAGCATTGCATGGAGACATACGGTGTATATATATATGACATGGATAGACTAAATCTGCTCGTTCCTCTAACACGAACAGGCGCATGGTTAGACTAAATCTGCTTGTTTAAGGTTGGAACAAAGTGGGGGTTGTGATACATTATTAATTAACCACTACCATAACATGTTTGATCCGAAGAGTACCCGTGTTGTAGAGGAGCTTGAGACAGCTGTAAAGGAAACCTGTAGCGATACCTGTAAGCCCTATAATATCATTTGGGGAGGGGACTTTAACATTCGTACTTGCCCCTACTCCTTTACCAGTGTATGTGGGTTTGATGGGGATAACGGGGAGAACCGAGCTCATTTTCTCCACTCCCCTTACGGTGACTCTCTTAACACCCTTATGTTAAATCTAGATTTGCTAATTCATCAACCTGCCACGGATAAAGAGGGTAACACTGCCCCGACTTTTGTTGGAAGGAACACGGCCTCTGTTATCGATCACCTGTTGCTATCTGTACCCATTGTCCCACTCTGTTCGGTCCCTACCGTAGTTGATTTTGGTACTAGTGATCACAACGCCATCACTATGTCGACCTCCATATGGGGGACCATGCCCTGTCATAAACGTACGATTATCGATGAGATCATCCCCTGTAGGCAAAATGGTACCCGGATCAAATGGTGTGGGGATAACTCAGCTAAACTTCTGCGGAAAATTGTGGGTGTAGGCTCCGAAGTGCTACTCCGTTGTCTTGACTACGATGCTACCCCCGGGTGTATTATCGCCGATTTTGAGGAACTAGGCGATTTAATAAAAAGGTCGCTTACCATTACTAAGGGTACTTCCAAGAGGGCATCTTTAGGCTGGTTCGACAGCGCCTGCACGAACTCGCTACAAGAACTAAAGAAGGCCCTGTCGAGACATCCGCGGGATAAGGATGCCATTACACTCCTTAGGGCAACTTATAAACACCAGCTGACACGTAGGAAACAGGAGCTTAGGGAACAAGCGTGGGAAAACCTGACCAAAGCCTCAGAGCTGTGCGATAGTAAGCTATTCTGGAGTACGGTCAACAGCCCATTCCTCCAAAAGGAGGAATTTCCGGTTTTAACAGCCCAGGTTAGCGAGGATAGTTGGGTCCAACATTTTGCAGGTATTTTCGATCCGGTTAGGGAGGTTCAGGACAGTTCTAGTGCAGATCCTATAGAATTTAAAGTACCCCTAGGGATTTCGCTCCAAGAAGTAGATTATGCTATCCACATGAGTAAGGGGGGGAAGGCCCCAGGACCGGACGGGGTCCCGGTCGATTTGTATAAAACCGATCTGGCACTTTGGAGCCCCCTCCTGACCCAGGTTTTTAATGCTTCAGTTAGCGACAGTATTCCATCCACCTGGAGTGAATCTACAATCATACCGATTTACAAGAAGGGGGATAGAGGAGAGGCCAAGAACTACCGCCAGATCTCCCTTCTGGATTCCTCTTTAAAAATTATGAGTAGGGTCTTATTGATGCGCCTGGAGGAGTGGGCGGAAGCCAATAATATCCTTGCGGAGTCTCAATTTGGCTTCCGGAAGGGACTTGGCACAATTGAGCAGTGCATCAACCTAGATCTCATTATAGGGAAATATACCAAGGCTAAACAGGGCTCATTATTTCTTTGTTTTGCTGACCTTTCAAGTGCTTTCGATTTGGTGGACCATACCCTTTTGTGGTCCACACTACTTGAAATGGGGGCCCCGGCAGCAATAATGTATTTCCTTGCTAGACTTTATAACAAGCTGTCAGCACAGATCCGCTTTGGGCAAGCGGGGGAATGTACCAAGAAGATTAGGGTTAAATCCGGTATCAGACAAGGATGTGTATTGGCCCCATTACTTTTTTCTCTTTTTATTAACTCCATGGAGTCCGAACTGAAGAGGGTCCCAGCTGACGCCCCACCAGTTCCGGTACTGCCCTCCTTTCAAGAACCCCAATAGGTCTCCAAAAACTAATGAACCATTTTTATAATTTTATTCAGCGGAGGAAATTAAAAATGAACAATTCAAAAACTTTTATCATGACCTGTGGGAAAAAGGTGAACCAACTCAAATCATTCCAGTTCAGAGAACACCGAATAGAGGTTGTGGATACATTTTGTTATCTCGGCATAACTTTTAGTAGTAGTGGGTCATGGGCACCGGAGTTACTGAATGTCAGGGCCGAGATGGGTAAAGGGTCCTCAGGAGTGTTCCGTTTTGCCTCAAAACTGGGCAGCCGTCGCATACCAGATATGCTGAATGTTTATCGGCACAGATGTATTTCTATTGCCCTTTATGGATCAGGAGTGTGGGGCCATTGCAATCAAGGGGATCTGCAGGTAGCAGAGAATTTGTTCCTTAAGAGGCTTCTTTGTCTCCCTCCCTCGGCGTCCACCGAACTGATTCATAAAGAGGTGGGGTTGGAATACTTGACAGACCTAACAGGATTGAGACCGCTTATGGTATGGAGGTCAATATGGACAAAGGACGAAACCGGATTTACCAGACGAATAATCCAAGACTGTTTACGCCTGGATAAAGTCCGTCAGATTCCCTGGCTAAAATACGTATTAACGTCCTATAAGGACATTTTTGATCTAGATGTCCATAGTGACCCTCTCTGTGCCACCAATATTCCCAAACAGGAGGTCAAGAGTGTTTTTCTGGGGAACAAATCCAAGAACCGCAGTGCCCAATGTAGCCTTTTCACAACCCATGTTTTTTACTTTACTAACAAGGAGGTTGGTTATGGCATGCCTATGTATTTAAAAGCAATATCCAAACAATCACATCGTTCTCACAAGGATGAGATTAGGCATTGTCCATAACCTGGTGTCCTTTCCACGGATGAAAACACATAGCTCAATTCCTTGTCCGTGTGATGGTACTACCAGACAGAGCACATTGCACTTTTTGCTAATCTGTCCTTTGTATATGCATCTCCGTCTGTGTTATCTTAAACCTGTTTTTAAGAAATACTCTGTGTCTACAACTGCCAATGCTATGAAATTACTATTTGCACTTGATACTCCGGATATCAGTTTTTTTACTGCGACCTTCATTTTAAAATCTGTGTCCCTTAGAAAAAGTATGGAATTTTAATATTGTCTTATTATCTTTGTATAAATTAATTGTTCCGGTTCAAGTTTTTGCTTTTATGGAGAGGTTCAAATTGTGGTAACATATGTAATTCCCTACCCTGTAATCCTTTAATGTGATTTTAAATTTATGTGTGCTTTTATGATTATTATGAATGATCGAATAAAGCTTATGACTGACTGCTCGTTCCTCAAACGCGAACGGGCGCATAGGGGTAAAAGAATTTATGCGGCAACTTACCCTAAATATAGAAATCAGTTGCAGGGTACGGCTCTCGGTAACGAATGAAGCACCGCACGAATGCCGGTGTTTGATAAATGCCTGGGTAAGACCAACCGCTTATCACCAGTCGCCATCTTTATATAGGGTTGTTTGAGGGGGTGATAAAAACATCGATAACTGACTCCTGGTTGTTGCGTGTCAACAACCCGACATAGAAACAAGACTAGCGTGAGACTACATATATCTAGGGGGCTATTGCGTAATCATGAATGCCAACCTATGTACAACTACGGACGATCAGTCGACAACAGAATAGAAGTAGGAAATAGGAAAAGACCTGAGGTGCCGTCAGCGAAATGTAACCCCGTATTGAACAATAATGCTAGCTGTAGTCAGCATTATATAGCAAGACGTTCAATTATACATAATAAGTATAAGGCAAACTAAAAAGGCGAATTTGTTGCACCATAGATATACCTAGAAGAGATATATATTGCAGTTCAATATATTTATTGCCACAGAGAGAACATTGTACAAAAAAGTTTCTTATATGTTTACGGCCAGTAATGCTGCTGACCAAGCTAGAAACAAAACATACGATGTTCCCATGTTTACATTCAGAATAGAAGGAACAGAATTCTGAGAAAAACTGTTGACAAAAATGATTTCTTAAAGTGGACCTAACAAACTTAGTAGTCTTATTCTGCAAGTTGGAGCCCAGCTATGAACAGATCAATACTTATGCAAATGACATCTATGGGAGTTAAATGTACACAGTAATCTATAAATACTCCAGGGATCATTTCGAAAAGGTAAACTCCTTAGATAATAGCTTGGTCCCAAGGGATTTCTAAATGTAAACCAATGGTAACAGTATTTAGCATAAAAATGTAGTAGACTTCACGTTTTTTTCTCACTTTGTCACAGCAGAGCCCTGCTGTGGGTAAGATCTTTTCTTATATGAACCAACGTATGTCATTTGGAGAATGATTGTTTTCCACAAAATGAGATACTATTGGTGCACACAGTTTCTGTGTGCGGATGGCAGATTGGTGTTCTGTCAATCGAGTATTCATGGATCGGGACGTTTTTCCTACATATGCTTTCTGACAAGGGCATAACAGTAGAATCACTAAATTTTGTGATTTGCAGTTGGTGATGCCTTTGCTTTCCACAGGTATGCCATTGTGGCATATATATTTTCTTTCAATACACTGAAAACACGACTTACATCCGCCACATTTGAAATTTCCCTGGATTGGAAGGGAATCAACTATGCTGGGGCGGGAATACGGGATCTAACCACTAAATCTTTAATATTCCTGTTCTTGCGATAGGCAAACATGGGTTTTTGGATGGTATCCTGAGGTGGCTTATTTGTATTCAGTAAGTACCAATGTGAACATATAATTTGCCGGATTTGTTCATTAAGAACAGAATGTCTTGTAACGAAGACCAGGTTATTGTCTGTGGAATTAGTGTGACCAGATAAGAGATGTTGACGGTCAAAGAAGCGCGCCCGCTTATAAGCGTCAAGAATCACTCGATGAGGGTAGCCACGATTTTTAAATTTGATAATCATCTCATCAGCTCGACGGTCATCCGCTAATTTGGTACAATTTCGGCGCAATCGTAGGAATTGACCAAACGGGATGGCATTATTTTGTTTCAAAGGATGGAAACTGGTGTGATGGAGAATGGTGTTTTGAGCTGTGGGTTTAATGTATAGGTCAACATAGAGGGAACTGTTTTCATGTTTCACCATAATGTCTAAGAATTCAATTTCAACATTGATGTGATGGGAAGTAAATTGAAGATTGTCATCACATAAATTAAGCCATTGAATGAATTCCGACAGGGTGTCCTGGTCATCATCCCATATGAAGATGATATCGTCTATGTATCTTGACCATTTAAGGACTGTCTCAAAAAAAGGGGCCTCTTCTTTGAAAATGAATTGGTGCTCAAAGAAAGCAACGTAAATATTTGCTATTGTAAGGGCACAGGATGTGCCCATGCTAACGCCCTTGGTTTGTTTATACACTGATCCTTGAAATTCAAAGATGTTTTCTTTCAGGATGATAGTTAAGCAGTCAATAATGAATTTACTGTTGCAATCTACTTGGTATGTTTCAATAAACCATGCCACCGCTTTAAGAGCTCCTTCACATGGTATGTTCGAATAAAGACTTTCAACGTCTAGAGTCACTAGCCATTGACTTTCTTGATTATAGGGGGTCCCTTCAAAGGAATTGATCACTTGGCATGTATCTTTAATGTACGGACGGAGAATGGCATCCAGATATTTAGATATGGGCTCCTTAACTGAGCCAATAGTACTTACAATCGGCCTGAGAGGTGGATTAACGGCATCTTTGTGGACTTTAGGGGTCCCATAGATACAGGCTAATTTAGGAGTTGCTACATTAAGATAGTCGTATTCCTTTTGACAAATGATGTCATTATTGAAGGCCTGAGTGGTTAAACGAAATATTTTTGACTTTATGGTACTAGTGGTGTTCTTGGTGATCTTAGAATAGAAGCTGGTGTCATCAAGCATGGTTTCAATTTTCATAATGTAATTTTGAGTATCCATAAGAGCAATTCCCCCGCCTTTGTCGCAGCTTTTAATTGTGACTTCTGTGGAGTCTTTAAGGCTTTTGAGGGCTTGGTGTTCTTCATGTGAGATGTTGAATGGAGTTCTGGGAATGTATTTGGTAGCTGATAGAAGTTTATTATAGACCACCTTTTCAAAGATACCAACTTCAGGTGCTACTTGATCCAATGTTGGCGTGAAGTTGGATTTGGGAGCAAATCCTGATTTATTGACCCCTTGGTGGTCAGATGGATTTTCAATGAAGAAAAACTTAAGACGAACTTTGCGTAAGAACGCCATGAGGTCTGAAAATAATTCAAACTTGTTAAGGCCAGAATGGGGGACGAAAGACAGGCCTTTAGATAATAAAGACAAAGTCGATGAATTGAAACTCGTTTTACTAAGATTGAAGATCAGGATGGTATCTATTGCCTCCAGTAACAGGCATTCCTGGTCTCTAGGAACTGATTGGGATTCATTATTGGAGGTCCCTGGTATTGATGGGAATATGGGTCCTGCGGTTGGTATTGAGTAGGCTGCTGGAATTGCTGCTGTTGGTGATTGTAGCTCTGGTACCTCGGTCTCCAATTGCCTCTGTAGGGATTGCGCCGGCCTAAAAAAAGGTCGCCCACCTTGATTCTATCTTGGTGTATATCGTTGTCCTCTTTGATCTGAGGAACGGGATCCCCCATCACTGTCCGAGTCTGCTGAATTGGAGAAAGTGGTTACTTTTCTATTGAAAGCTGTATAAGATTGATTAGAAGTTGCGTCAAAATATGTGTCATCAGATTGGGCATAAAATCCATCAGCCAAGTATGGATAGATTCTTTCCTTACTAAAGTATCTTATGTCTTTCTGCAATTTTTCGGGCTTACGTTTGGTTAGGTAGTCAATTCAATTCATAAGCTTTTATTTGATTTGAAAATACAAATCATACAAGCACATTGAAATACAAAGCCTTATATATACAAAATAATACACAATATTCACAAGAGTAGTACGAAAAAGGGGAATAGGAGACATGTACAAAAGCTAGTGGGCAACAGTTAATAGTTTAAAAAAATATAAGCAGTACGAAGGTATATACAAAAGGTTCATATGTGTACAGACAAGAAATCAATAAATTTATCACAACAAGTGGAGTTTCCTGGCAGCTGTACATTGAAACAAAACAAAATCCGGACCACTCAAATGGGTATAAAAGGATAAATTTGGAGTATAAAGGGACCATACAATACATACTGTGGACATCAAACATGAATGATTATTCCATATTTATAAAACTGTTATAAAACTTTTACGTACAGACAGGAATGTATAAAATAATAGCAGCACTATACATTTCCTGGCAGCTGTACGTCTCAGGTACAGACAGGTAAGTATAAGGGGGTTACAGCACTATACTTTTCCTGGCAGCTGTACATTTCAGGATATAGGTAGCCACAAAAAAGCAAATATCCTCATTCTCCAATGCGGATAGTAATATCAATGCGGTCTTTGTGGATCGGGTGTTATACTTTATAAAAATGGGCTTAAGGTATTTTACCCTAAGGAAGTGAAAAAATTTACAAAAAAGTAAAAAGTGGCAACAGCTCTGGCGTGAAATACTGTCGCACGGGCAGGGTGTCTCGGATCTGACTTTCTGGTTTGGGAACGCAACAAGGTGGTGTACGATACCCAATCTGACACGAGTTAATACAAATTGGTGAGATGGACGAGTCACGTTCACAAGGTAAGATTGGAGCCCCGGAGTTAATTTCAGGTCCTTATAGAACTTCACGGTGGCTAGCTTACCGTGTACTTTGTCTCGCTCTGCCTTTTTAAAGTTTAAGAACGATGACTTAATTTCTTTTTTGGGGATGGCGACTGCCTGCTCTGGATCAAGAAACACATCAATATTAAATAAAAGGTTATACCAGAAATGAATGTATCTCATCCACTGTATACGTGATGAGTGGTCCAAACCTATACAATCAAGAATTATTTCTTGAGTGAATCGAGTCTCTGGCTTAGCCCAAATAGAACGCCACAATAAGAGTGGCCGAACGGCTGCTAAGTCAGATATAAACTCGATCCCTACCTCGTCATGGATCAATTGAACAGAGGCGGAAGAAGGAACACATAACAGTCTCTTTAAAAACTTATTTTCGTCAGTTTGGAGGGATGGGCCTTCGCTATGGCCCCATACACCTGCCCCATACAGTGCAGAAGAGACACAGCGAGCATTATATATGTTGATCATATCTGGGATGCTTCTCGATCCAAGTTTAGTGGCAAATCGGAATATGCTGCTAGTGGTCCGCAGCATTTTCAGTCTGATGTTATCAAATTCAGAAGTCCAAGACCCACTGTTGTTATAAGTGATTCCCAAATAACAAAAAGTTTTAACGTGTGTCATTTTGTCTTTGTCCAGGAAGAAACTATGCTTCATCTTGTTTGCAGCCTGCCCGCATGACATAACATACGTCTTGGATTTGTTCACACAGAGCCTCCTATTTTGGATGAACAACATGAAACTATCAATTAGGCGCTGGAGGCCAATCTGTGTGCGGGATAAAAGAACAGCGTTGTCCTCATAAAGTAAAAGTGGGACAGGTTTTCCTCCAATCAAAGGGGCATCCGCGGGAATATCAACCAGGGTACGGTCAACGCCATTAATAAAAAGGGAAAATAAAAGAGGGGCCAAAACACATCCCTGGCGAATTCCCCGTGAAACTTTGAAAAATGGGGTACATTCGCCTAGGGTGCCATAACGGACCTTACAAGAGAGTTTTTCGTAAAGCCTGGCTAAAAAGTGGACAATTTCCTTCGGTGCCCCAGACTCTAGCAAAACCTCCCAAAGAATAACATGATTAACTAAATCAAACGCGCTGCTCAAGTCAGCAAAACATAAAAAAAGGTTGCCATTTTTGGCCACAGTATATTTGTTAATTATAAGGTCCAAATTTACACATTGTTCCAGAGTGCCCATACCTTTCCGGAAACCATATTGGACTTTAGTTAAAATATTCGAATCAGTTGCCCAGGTTTCTAACCTTTTAAGCAGAATCCTACTCATAACCTTTACTGAGGCATCCAGCAGAGAAATCGGGCGGTAGTTGGAGGCCTCAGATTTACCGCCTTTGTGGTATAAGGGAATTATAACTGAATGGCCCCAGGAAGGAGGGAAGTTATCTTCTGCCGCGCAGTTAAAGATCCTCACCAAGATGGGGACCCACAAATGTGGTTCGGCTTTTAGCAGGTCAAGCGGAACCCCGTCCGGGCCTGGAGCTTTTCCTCCTTTACTATTGGAAAGCCCTTCATAGCCTTCTTCCAGTGTTACTCCCATGGGTAGGGGTATCCAAGATGTAGCCTCAATAGTCGATGGCTCAAGGGGTATCCCTTCCGGGTTGAAGATGTTGGTAAAGTGGGTAATCCAATCATTACATGCAACATAAGAAGTTAATTCCGGAATGCCGTCTTTATTGAGAAAAGGGCTGTTAATTGTTTCCCAATATAGTTTGCAGTTTTTGGTCTCTGCTGCTTCCTTTAGCTTATCCCATGCCTCGCTCTGTAAAAGCTTTTTTCTATTGGTGATTGCCATTTTATAGTTGGCCCTAAGGTGTTTTATTCCCTCGCTGTCACGTGGTTTGGTGCCTAATGCCTTCTTTAGTTCCCGGAGGGCAAGCATGCAAGGTTTGTCAAACCAACCCTGCTTCATACCTCTATTGGATGTCAGAGCCCTAGTAAAAATACCTTCGATAGTGGTATTGATAGTGATAAAATGTGACAGTAGGGAATCAGGGTTAATTACATTGTTTAAACAATAACTGATTTGGGTTTTACAGCTAGTTATAACCTCCTTCTGTTTGGCCTTGGAATTAGTTCCAGACCATCTGATCCTTAGTCCATTTGGTCTGATGGGTACTAAGTCAGTAGAGCACTTTTCTCCTGACACAGGTGATGTACCATGACCTAGGAGGGTAATACAAATACTGTTGTGGTCACTGAGACTTTCTTCTTTAATATATAGGTTGGAGAAGTCTCCAGTACTAGACAGCAAGATATGATCTATAAATGACCCAGCATCCCTTCCTGTAAAGGTAGGACACGTAACTGCCTGGATGTTTTTGTTACAGTTTAACAGGTACAGATCTAGCTTAGTTAACATTTTGTTAAGTATTGAACCATAATTACAGTGTGGGAAGTGGAGGAAATCCTCCCTCTCTCCCAGTCCCCCCCATTGGTTATACATTACTGTTCCAAGACCACAGGGATTCCCATTGGACAAATAGCATGGCTGTAGGTTAAAGTCCCCTGCCCATATAACCTCTGCCTTTCTGTTCGAAATGCCCATAACCCTTACAATTTCCTTTTCAAGGGGGAATAAAATGTTCCCTCTGGAGGCATCAAAGATATTGTTATAGAAATTTACTATAACCAAATCGATTCCCTTTCTGCACTCAACCCTCACTACCTGACTGTGGGTTCCCACTGTCGAACTGCTTCTAACTACACAGTTACTCAACTTGTTAGACAGGAGCAACAGAAGACCCCCTTAGCCCTACCTGAACTGGATTTGGTAGCTTTAAGGCAATGCGAAGAATAACCCTCGATATTAATATGTTCCTGGCACCAGGTTTCCTGGAGGAGGATTAAATCAAATCCTTCCCCAATAAACCTCGACCAAAAGGGTGAGTCTAATTTTCCTGCAATGCCAGCAATGTTCCAGGAGATAAGGGTAAGACCGGCAGACTTGATGGTATCAAGAATGGCCGTCACCGGCTGGGTAACGCAAGATATGGTTGAACTGACTTCCAGGGTACTCGCAACTAAGCCTGGTCTAGGGGCATCAAGGGATATACTCACATCAGGACTGATACAATGGGCACCTTTACAAGAATGGGTAGTTGGATTAATACTGGTAATAGTATAAAATGGGGAAGGTTCTATGGGGCTTCCCTCTTTTACCGTATCATATCGTCTGCCCGCCAGATCAACGGTGGGTACACAGTCCGACATACGGGATGCCATAACTCTATCATAGGCAGATACCTTGCGAGCATAAGGTGACCCAAGCTGCTTGGTGGCAGGCTGGCTAGAGGGTAATGGGGCACTGTGTCAGTCGACCATCTCCAGACAGTCAAATCTGTTGCTAGTATGAATACCTTGCCATCCGTTCCCCATAGGTTGGCCTTTATTGGGGTACCAGGGACGGGATGGCCAATCCCTATTCCTGCTCTTTTGTGTCATCCAGGGGCCTCCATAATTCCAGGGTTGTTCTTGGGGGATAACCCAATTGGGAGCTAATATTGGAGCATGAAAATTGAATACTGGTGGATAGAAAAACGAGAGCCGCTGGGTATCGATTCCCCCTTTCTTCTCCAACTCTGGCCATGAACAGATATGATTCACCGAGGATGCGTCTTCGCAGGTGACAATGACGCAATCCCCCTGAATACTCTTAGGGCTCGCCCCCACCCATGGAACCCTATGGACAGAAGATATTCTACAAGTATTAGTAGGCTGTAATGGCCTGTTGATGCTAAGCCATTGAAGGATTTTATTCAAAAGGGACCAGGAGGGTTCGTCGGTACCTGCTGGAAGTTCCGGGACTCCCGTTAAAATTACCGTGAATGGGGAGACCTCCGGTGGAAGATGAACTGGGCGTTTAGGCCTAGGCCCCCTCTTAGCATCTGTATGATGTAGTTTTTGAGTGACCGAGGGTTTATCTTGGGGTGGCTGCAGTGACCCCTGTGCTGCGATGACATTAGCAGCTGGGGGTAAAACTGCAGGGGGGAGTTGGATAGAGTTTTGTTGACTGGTTAGATGTAACTGAGGTGTAGGTTGTGATATGGATTTGGCATTGGGTTTGGAAGATGCACTCTTTTTTGAGACAGGCACTAAGGTGGTTAAGGGCTCTTTAGTTTTTGCCTGTACTATGGGTGTGACCAGCCGTCTGGATGAATTAACCGGAGTGGTCCCCGAATTGATTGTTACTGGTTCCCCTCCAGTTTTAATAGTACCCGCCCTGGTCTGATTGGGTATTTTAGTGAGGAGTATGGCAAGTTGCTTTTCTATTGCCATGATACTCTTCTCCAAGGGTTGGAGGTGGAGTTTTAGTAGGTCCCTGAAACTAGCAAGGAGTTGTGATGTGTCACTGTCCGGCGGGCTGGGGCCGCCTTCTAGGACATTGACCAAAGTAGAACATTGTAGGCTGGATGAATCGGATGCAACGGAGTTATTACTGGGAGGGACATTTTTGGATAATGGGACACTTGGCCCTTTTTTATGTTGGTAATATGGGGGTTTGATTTAGTATTCCCCTTTTTGTGCTCTTCAGGCTGCTTTGGGACAGCGCCTTCTCTGACCCCCCTAAGCTTGTTAGCCTGTGCTAGATCCTGGACCGGATCTTCAGATAGAATATGCTCAAGGTCTGGGGTTGTCTCAAGGTTCTCCGTTAAATCCAATTCCAGTGACAGATTAGTGGCTGATAAATCCACGGCACTAGGGATGGAATGAACTTGTGCTGTGGTGCCAGATTGTATTAGAATGGGAATTGGGGTGACTGATGGCAATGGGGTTAAGGCAGTTGCTATGGGGCCCAAAGAAGATCTCCGGGCAATTGCAAGGTCCTGAGAGACCCTACGTTCTAAGACAGCAATATTCTGATTAATGGCCTCAGTTGTTTTAGAGATGAATAAATCAATAGGACCAGTAAATGAGGCAGCTTTAAGAGCAGTTTTACTTCTTAAACCCCTAGTCATGATTTTAACAGTTTATGATCTCACAGTTGGATAATCAAATGTCCAAAGTCAATAGGTGGAAAACAGTACCTTTAAGGCAAAGCCCGGAAAAAGGGGCAAGGGGGGTGGCCCAGCCCAGCCTGGTTCGGTCTGGAACGGGCTGAAACGGGCCCGGGCTTCGCCCGGCGTCCCGCGAGACGGGGGTGACAGCAGCTTTAAGCGCCGCCTGGCGCGTGATTGACGCGGGAAGCGTCTCCGGGAATGCTGGGAGTTGTAGTTTGTAAGCAGCAACCAGCGCCGCGCTCCGCTCGGCGGCCGGACCCGGTGATGGCGCTGGGGTCTGGCGGCGGGAGGCGGGCGGTCTAAGGCACAAAATAGCGAGGATTACACTCTCCTCACAGCAAGGGTTTCCAAACAATAATTTGCTTCGTGGCAATTCCCCCCCTCGACCGGGGTGACAGCAGCTTTAAGCGCCGCCTGGCGCGTGATTGACGCGGGAAGCGTCTCCGGGAATGCTGG
Source organism: Lissotriton helveticus (assembly GCF_964261635.1). Lineage (NCBI taxonomy): Eukaryota > Metazoa > Chordata > Amphibia > Caudata > Salamandridae > Lissotriton > Lissotriton helveticus. The sequence continues at coordinate 1,219,963,631 of NC_136071.1, read as the reverse complement.
GAGTTGTAGTTTGTAAGCAGCAACCAGCGCCGCGCTCCGCTCGGCGGCCGGACCCGGTGATGGAGCTGGGGTCTGGCGGCGGGAGGCGGGCGGTCTAAGGCACAGAATAGCGAGGATTACACTCTCCTCACAGCAAGGGTTTCCAAACAATAATTTGCTTCGTAGTTCGTAGTTGGTAGTCATTATATGCGCTTAATTCTGTCTCAATGTCATCAAGGGCTGTTTTTGCATCAGCTAGTGCTGGAGATGACTTAATTTTACCTTCTAGTTCCTCAATCTCTTTTAATAGTTGTAAAATGAGATCTTTTGCTGTTTCGACAATGAGCATCATAAGATCTCGAGAACAGCGATTCACCATTTGTCTAAAAAAGCTTTTATATGGGCAAAGAGCCCCGGAATGTTCTTAATTTGTAGGCCTTGTGGGATTATTCCGGCTCTAAGATATTTAAGCATAAATTCTCCGTGTAGCTCAATGCGTTTGGTTTTCTTTCTAAGGGCTAAAAGTTTAGTGAGTTCAGCATTATTTCCTATATCATGAGAAGTTCTATTATCAAAAGATGCAGATGTACCAACCATGGACATGAAATCTGCATCACTGAACCCAAACGTTGGAAGAGTAGCCATGGCGGTCACTCTCTCAAGATCTGAGAAGGTAGAATAGTTATTTTACCAACTAGTACTTTTTACTAATGAAGATCGTAATACGTGCTAGATATGTCAGAATAATACAACAACTGAAAAACAGAATTGTGTGAGAATGTTTGACCAAACTTGATAAATCTATGCGTATGATTGGTTTAAGACATTAGATCAGCCAAGACATAACCTATAGACATGTGACATGTGACATAAATAATGAAAAATGCAGTACACACGTGAGCTGTCCCGTGTTCCTGTCCGTTATTTTAAGACATGAAACAGAGTCAGAGGTGTGGCCAGAATTTTTAGTATTTGTTTGGCATTTCACCGACCAGTTACAGCTTATTGTGTTGTTTAATTCAACCAAAGGATACACTTTATTATTTAAGGTTTAATAGGAGTTGGCATTTAAATACATTCACAAAGTGGGATATATTTCCAATCACACAATGTCCCAAATACGCTTAAAAGTGGAATCACAAGCCAATTGTCTCCAAGCCAGGCAGTTTCTCTCATTAGCACTTCTCCTCCCTTCTTCCACAAGAGCAGTTCAAACATGAATGGCAAAATATCCTAGTTTGCAAATGTTTTCTATATAATTTTGGCTCTGCCATATTTGCCACATAATACATCATCCACTGCATAATTTTACAGTTTTAACTTATCATTTTTTTAGCTCGAACCAAAATTTCTTTTAACTAAAAAACGTTACTTGAATGGCTGCAAAGTGGACGGCCCTTTGCAAAGGTTGACTGATCACCTTTCTCACTGCTGCATTTGTATGTTACACTGATACTAATGAGGCAGAATCTTTGCAGAGACTTAACATGTTAATAATGTCTAAATAACAAAGTATAAGAAATATATTGCATTACACTGCAGCCTTTTTTTGATGCATAATTTAGTCAACACTGCGGCATCATTTTGTCCCCCATTGCTGCATAATTCAAGTAGCTCGAGAGCAGGTAGCACATGTTAAAAGTGCGTGTGCATGAAGCAGAGAGACTGAAGTTTGCAACCTTAGTTGACGTGTGTGCAAATCCTGCATTGCCGATCTTTGGAGAGTTGCAGTTACTGAAACAAGGCCAATGGAGGTACCAATGGGTGAGGCGCACTGGCCTCGATGGCAGGGCCGGCTTTATTGCTGGTGGCGCCCTATGCAACAATGTTTGTTGGTGCCCCCAATGATCACCTACGCCTCGGACTCCCTCACTACCACCCTTTAACAGCCCCCCTCAAGTATCCATAACCACACTCTTTCTCAGATGCATTTAATTTGATTTACAGCGCCACTCATACCAGTGTATGGTGTCAGAGCACTTTACATCACACACACTACACAGAGACAATCATTTATATGTGTGTGAATCCCTGTATAGGAAATGTTACATAAGACAAAGGACTACAAGGTGTAGACACCACATTACAACCATACTAGTAGGCAGTATAGTTTAATAGCTCACTGTTCTATGTTAGGATTTTAACTTATAAACTGTAAGTAACAAAAGGATATCTCTTACAAAATCAGTAACCCACTAACCTAGTTAACATTATTTGCACTTTGTGATCTGCATGGTACATGTTCTTTGCAGCAGGCACATTAACCCTCTGTGCTACCTTTCCAGGAGTGAACCCGTCCACTAGACAAAACTCCAATAGGGATAAAATTGATCAGCAAAGTTATCATGACATTTTTATTGGAGCTGAAAATTGCTGGAGGCCAAGAAGGAGGTAGCAAGTTTTTTTTAAATCATAATATACTTGCAAACACTACGCACCCACCCGAAATAGGTACCCAGTGCGGTCTCACCGTTCGCACCGCCCTAACCTGCTCAAGGTTCATGTGACCCCAGTGACAGTCACGGTGACTGGATCACTGTTGCTCTAGGGTGTGCTGGTTCGTAGGCCTGCCCGCAAGTCTGGACATGAACTTCAGTATGGATTGTGGTGGACAGACCTTCAAGTTGAACCCACAATTGACACCACTAGGGTTCACCTGCTTGTACTAAGACATCAGGCTTTCTAAGTTCTAGTGGGGCCTTCTAAGGTCTAGCATGGGAATATGCTCCCTCAGTAGAGTGGTCTGGTTATGAAAGCTGAACTCGGTTCCCCAGTTCCAAATTCGGCCGCTCTGGCCATAGTGCACCATCCTCTCCCGTACTGAACACCATACTGCCCCACGGAGAGAAACTCGCACTTCCTTCAGCTACAAAGTAATTGTGCCTGCTACAAACACTTGGATGTGACTCAATTCAAATTATGCACTTGATAAGAATAATATGCTGCCTTAAAAAAAAAACACTAAAAGCAAAACACTGCAATGCAATGCAAGATTAAGTAAAGCATGTGAAATGAAAGCAGAAACAACACGGTTACCGTAACGATCTCTCACTCACTATTCGGAAATCGGCGAGTGGTTTTACCTGAAAAGTTAAGGTAATGACTACAGGGCCCTGAAGGGAACCGATCCACTGTCCATTGCTTATATCCTTACAAAACTTAAGCAGTATGTTTGAAAGAAACCACATCCATAAACACAGAGCCATGGTACACATTTTGTTTTCCAATCCACCCTTCAACCAGGTACTGCAATACATCCAGGAATGGTCACTTCCCCACCTGGGGGCAACAATGCTGTTCAAAGAAAGACGAGAAAACAAAAGTAGCGCTTCACTGCAAAGTCTGTAAAGTGAGGCTGATGTGTCTGGATGTGAATAAAACCAACTGGCAACTTTGCAACCACTCTGTCTTGATTTATTTAATTATGAATTTATTTTTCATAGTTAAAACCTTTTATTTCTCTCCATCCCGAGGCTGCACTTTGGAATAGAAAAATTTCAGAAAAAGGGCATTTCCTGCAAGAGTGTTTCTCTTTTTTAGATCTATTTCACAGGTAAGCAACTAAATTAAAAAAGGAAAGAGAGGTTGTGAACCATTTCTTCTAGTCACAGTTTTCAGTAATTGAGGAGCAAGACAGAAAGAGAGGGATTAATAGGAAAAGGATGGGGGGGGCAGCTGCCAGCTCAGAAAAGGACATGGTCCGTGTCTTCTCTGGGCAGTAAGGGAGAGGCAGAGTCCTTTTCCTTCTCTGCCCACCAAGAACGGCCACGAAAGCCGAGCCTTATCTGAAGGCCTTTGCTATTTCTGCCGTCCTGGGACACAGCTTCGAAAAGAAAAAGTAGAGGAACTGAATCTTTTTAATTAATGAAGTAGAGGCACGCTGTGCCCTTCCGTTCCCGCCCACTTCGACCACTGGCCACAACCCTTTGTGAAACACCCGCACCCCAGTTTTTTCATCCCACTTAAACCCCAGGGATTGTGGCTGCTAAACTAGTATAACATAACAAAACACAGCCTGGCTCTTACCTGTGCGCGCCTCAGCCTCACTCTCCGGTGTCATTTCTAATATATATATATATATGTTTCCCTCATCTTAACTGTTTCATTGTGCTTGTGAGAAAGTGTCACTCATAGTCTTTGAAATGTCACTCATAATTACATTGGAAATGTCACACATGGCAATCTGAAACGTTGGCAGCTACAACTGCCCTTAGATATGCCCATGATGCACGGTGTGTCTGGCCCCCTCCCCCCCAGACATCCATCCATCCATCCATCCATGCCTGGAGAAGGCCCCTTCTGGGCCTCTACAAGTTTAAAAATGCCCGCCTGGCTCTTACCTGTAAACCTCCGTCCCTGCGGCCCTGAGTGAGCCGTCGGTGCTACAGAACACTTTATAAATCAAATCAATAAAGGTGGCTTTCTCTAAACAGACTGCTGATGCGCCTCGAGGGGCAGCAAAGACATATATTTATTTGCACGTGCATGGATCAAAAGTCAGGGCCGACTTGCATGATGCAGGCCCCCACCTCCCTTGGAGGCAGCTCCCAGGCCGTGTCGTACGTGTCCAGGAGCTTCTTCCAGGTGCTCTACTGCTTGAGCAGCTTCTCCATGTCCTCGCTGCACTGCCCCCCCCCCTCTGCCTAGCTCGCTGGGGTATAGAAGACGACCTGGTAGCAGGTGTGGTCCTCCTGGGTGGTGGTGAAGCCCCCGGGCACGCTGACATGCTCAGCGGTGAGGATGGCCTGGACCTTGCCCGCCCGGCCTGCAGGGCCTTCCGGCCCTGGGGGTTCTGCGTCACCTCCACGTAGACGCCCAATCTTGCGCCGCCGTCGCAGAATGCCAGGTGCACACGCTGGCCTATCATTAGTGGCGTGGTGACGGCGGCGGGCGCCGTGTAGCCTTCCGGCGGGAACGAGGCTTCCGCTTGAGCCTGCCAGCGGAGCAGAGCGATTCCAGCCACAGGCCTGCGGGGTGCCTCCTTGGGCCTGCGGGCTGCAGGTCTCGTCCTCGTCCTCTGCACTGTACTCGGCCTAGTACCTGCGCTGCAGCTGCAGGTGGTCCCAGCGCCGGCCCCCCAGCAGTGCCTTCATCTCGGTGAAGAGGCGGTGGCTCAGGCAGCATTCGTCAGCCAGGACGGCGGCCAGCTTCTCCTCGCAGAGGACGGCCCTCTGGAGCATGCAGGTCACCTCCTGGTAGTGCCCCATGTCCAGACTCTCCAGCAGGGCCTGAAGCACCACGCCTTGCAGATCAGGTGGGCCACCTCCTGGGGCTCTGAGGGGGCCTCTAGACCACACACAGCCTCCAGCAGCGCAGCGCAGCAACCACTCGCTCTCCGTGGCACTCTTGTCTACGGGCAGGTCCTCCACCTTCAGGCCCTCCAGCAGCCGCTGACAGGCCTCCTCCAGGAGATTCCAGATGAACATCCGGGCGCCGGGGTCATGGGCCGGCATCAGGGGGGGGAGCAACAGCAGCAGCCATCCTGGGGTCAAAGAGTCTCCATGGCAGAGCGAGCACTAAGCAACACTGGCAGCACCACAAGTCACAACACCATCCAGAACAAGGCAAGATCACCTGGGTGGGTGTGTCTACAGAGGCAGGGCCTTCAATCTACCTGTACAATGCAATATCACCTGTGCTTCACAGGCTCTGACACAGGCTGGTCGTATCTACATGTGTAAAAATGTCTAAATAATAAAATATAAGAAAATATATTGCATTACGCTGAAGCCTTTATTAATTTAGTCAACACTGCGGCATCATTTTATCTCTCATTGCTGCATAATTCCAGTGGCCCCAAAGCCATGGCTCCCTGATGAAGAGCAAATATGGCTGGAAATGCATTGGAGTGATGAGCGTTAAGAAAATGTATAATGAATGAAGAGAATTGAAATGAGAATTTAAATACAGATGAAGATTTCATTAAAACCAATAAAGTGAAACAAACAAAGAAAATATTGTGATTATTCAAACAACCTCAGAGGAGGACATCAGGAGTGTACACTTAGGGGGATGCAACCAAGAGTTATTGGGAGCACGACTTTAAATCATTAATATTGGATGTACCCTGAGGGTGGATACGTCACCCCTTGAACACCTCAAGAAAACTATGGAGCTTCTCCCAAAAATCCCTTTTAATAAGGAACAAAAGTGGTCACTTTGTAAGCGTTGTACCCTGTTTGAGGTAGGTGTAACCCTCAATTAATCTGCTTTTGTTTATGACAGCTTGTGGGAGACATGCAAATACAAGTCTGTTGACGAGGCATAATGTGTAAAGTGTTTATTGTATATTTATTTGCAGAAGGTCTTTTGGAAGGGAAGCCTGACCTCCATCATGCATGCCCCCACCTCCCTCTTGGGCAGGCCCCACACCTCCTCGTAGACGTCTACCTCCTGCTTTAAGGTGCTGGTCATCCGCAGGACCTTGTCCAGGTGTGCTTGGCACCGAGTGCCCTGGCCCAGCTTGTCGGCTGAGTAGAAGACCACGAGGTAGCACACTGTTTTCGTGGGTGGGGCTGAAGCCCCCTGGGGCACTGACGGACCCCGCTCTGAGGATTGACCTGAGATTCGCGCGGCCCACCAGCAGCACTTTCTTGCTTCTGTGGTTTTTTTAAATTTCAATGTAGTATCCTACCTCGCAGCTGCGGTCCCCGATGGCCAGGTGCGCGTGCTCTGAGTCACTCTCCGCCTTTCTCTTGAGTTCCGTAGAGGTCTGCGCGAGCTCCCCGTCATCGCTCAACGGTTGTGCAGCATGTGTTTGGTGAGCCTCGGCCCCGGTGATTGGTGCTGAGACTGGGAAAGCTGCTTCCAGGTCAGGAGATCTCTCGAGGCCGTCGGCCTCGTCCTCTTCCGTTGTACTGAACTGCACCAGGTAGCCGCACTGCAGCCGCAGGCAGAGCCAGTGCCGGCCCCGCAGCAGGGTCTCCATCTCTTGCAGTAGGCTGAGGCTCAGACCGGCCTCATCGGTGAGGAAGGCCGCCAGCCTCGCCTCACGAAGCAGCACCTTCCTCACCAGGCGCACCACCGACAGGTAGGCCTTGGACCCGATTAGCCTCCTTGCAAGGGCCTCCAGTATCGCCCAGGGCAGCAGGTGGCAGCCGCAGGAGTCTGCCAGCAGCCGGGCCCACCTCTTGGGGGTCCTGCGGGGCCTCCAGGCTGCAGAAGCTCTTTTGCAGGTGGCCCATGCACCACTGCACATCCTCACAGGCCGGATCCTCGTCCGCCTCCTCCTCGTCCACCCGCAGGCGCCTCAGCAGCCGCTGGCAGGCCTCCTCCACCAGGTTCCTCATGTGCACCCGGTCGGTTGCGGGTATCGGAGGGGGGATGGCTGCAGCCATGCCGAGGGTAGAGCAGGGAGCCTCGAGTCTGGGGTATGTAAAGAGCAGCAGTGTCCGCACAGGCAGAGAGCAGCAGTGTCCGCACAGGCAGAGAGCAGCAGTGTCCGCACAGGCGGAGAGCACAAGTGAAACCAGAGAATGGAGTGATGCACCACCCTTTTGTCTAAGAAGATTCTTGTACAATAAGTCTTAGTCTTTGTTAAGTTGTCTTTGACAGTCTTATTGAAAAGCAAATCCAAAATAAAGTAAATTGTCAGCCAACGCGTTTCGTTCATAACAAAGAACTTCTTCAGGACTGTGAATTTCAATATGAAAATATATAAGTATATAGACACGGACATACAAGAATATATGCAGGACACAGAAGATAAGTGACACAGAGGTGAGTATGGAAAACGGGGAAACAGTGAGGATGAGGTGGTGGGACTGCAGGTGCCTGTGTGGCTCAGGTCAGGGAGATAATCAGGGGGGGAGCAAGACTGCGGTGAGGGGTGAATATAGCAGGGTGAGTTTGTAGGAAGAAGGAAAAACACCGTTGTTTAGATAATGAAAACATGATGCTTGCATCCTAGCATCATTAGACGCCTAAAATGTTGTCACTACAATGGAAGCTGCCTACAGTGCAAGGTCGTAGTTAGAGGTGTGTTGCCTCAAGCAGTATCCTGAACATGGCACCTAGATAAAGAGAGTATCGCCCCAACAAGTTTAGACCCACAGTATGGTCTGACACCTAAATGATGAGGTGCGTTCCGGGTTTTGGGATCAGACATCCATATACATTCTTAGCCTAAAATAAGGGTGCATGATCTGAGGGTTGGCTAAGGAGCTGAGCTTTGGGATCTGATGTCCCTGATTGGCTGAGAACAAGAGGAGTACGTACCTTAAGGTTATGTCCTATCACATTATCAGTGAGCTCGTACAGTGCCGTTGCAGGAGCCTCTGTGATAAGGGCGAGAAAGCGGTGGATCTGGCAGAAGGAAACACAAAAATCTAAGTACTGGTCTAATATACTGCTAAAACTGAGCAGGCATCAGTGCAATGGATACTGGAAGTGTGTTGGTGCTACAGTAAGTTGTGGCCGAATACTTGGCTGTGCCGAAGGAACTGAATGCGGGTGGTTGCCTGTGTGCAGTGGCCAACTTGTGCTACGCATGTACGTTCCATGATGCTGGAGTGTCTACCATTGATTCAAGTTTATGAAGGCACGTCTGGCTCTTACCTGTAAACCTCCGGCCCTGCTGCCCTGCTCCTGGCGTGACTGAGCCCTCGGCGCTACAGAACACTTTAAAACTCAAATCAATAAAGGTGGCTTTTTCTAAAGAGACTGCTGATACGACTCAAGGTGCAGTGAAGATACATTTATTCATGTACATGAGCATGGATCAATAGTCAGGGCGGACATCAATGGTGCACGGTGTGCTTGGCCCCCTCCCCCCCAAGCAGACATCCATCCATGCGAGGACAAGGCCCTAAAGGGGCCTCTACAAGTTAAAAAAGGTTAACGGCCTGCCCCCAGGCGCTGTCTTGTGAGCACCTTCCTTGTCTCCTCCGGGCTCTCAGCCCCCTGGCCCAGCTCCCCAGGAGCTTCCGGATGAACATCCGGGTGCCTTTGTCATGGGCCGGCATCAGGATGGCGCAGCAGCAGCAGCAGCTGCCATACTGGGGTCAAAGAGTCTCACTGGCAGGGCGAACACTAAGCAAAACTGGCAGCACCACAAGTCACAACACCAACCAGAACAAGGCAAGATCACCTGGGTGGGCGTGTCTACAGAGGCAGGGCCTTTAATCAACCTGTAGAAAGCAAGATCACCTGTGCTTCACCAGACTCTGACACAGGAAGAGTTTTTTTCCTTCTCTGCCCGCCCCAAACGTCCCCGAAAGCAAGCCGAGCCTTATCTGAAGGCCTTTGCTATTTCTGCCATCCTTTGGACACAGCTTCGAAAAGAAAAACTAGGGGAACGGAATCTTTTTAATAAAAGAAGTAGTGGCGCGCCATGCCCTTCCGATCCCGCCCACTGGTTACAACCCTTGGAGAGACACCCGCCCCCCCCAGTTTTTTCATCCCACTTAAACCCCTGGGATTGTGGCTGCTAAACTAGTATAACATAATAAAACACAGCCTGGCTGTTACCTATGCACGCCTCAGCCTCACTCTTCGGTGTAATTTCTAATATATATATATTACCTACTGGCGGTCGCCAGTAGGTATATATAGTTAGGATTTTTTCTCTATGGGTTTTTTGAAAATTCTATGTCTAATAACTTTGCCGTTTGTGGACGGAATTGGCTGGAATTTTCAGGAAAATGGCACATTTTGTTTCTGAGCAGCCTTTGAAAATTTGGGGGGGGTTCGTCAAGGGGGGGCCGAGAAAAAAGGGGGGTCCCAAAACGCGTTTTTCCCATGTTAATTTCCATAGGGCGGTTGGCCTCACTTTTAGCCCGAACGGCTGAATGGATTTGCACGAAACTTGGCAAAATTGTAGGGACTGGTAGCCCGATGTGCCTTTTGTAGGTCTCAATATATGTGCTCCAGTGGATTTTGAGAAATTAACGTTTAAAAAAAGATATATATCTGTAACAGCGGACCGGGCAGCGGCCCAGGACGCGTACTTTTCGCGCAACGGAGCTTTGTGAAGCGAAGCTGATTGGTTCTCCGGCGTCTGTCAACATTCCAAACAGTCCGTAGCGGCCGCCATCTTGTCTCTCGGTAGGATCGAGAGACAAGAGGAGGCGAAAGCGAAGGGGCAAATGACCATAAGGGGGAATAGTAGATCCTCGCTGACCCCCTAGGTTTGATGTGGAGGTTTTAAAAGGGCCCCGCGGGGCAAAAAAAATAATAATAATAATAATCGAACGGCTGAATGGATTTGCACGAAACTTGGCAAAATTGTAGGGACTGGTAGCCCGATGTGCCTTTGCTAGGTCTCAATATATGTGCTCCAGTGGATTTTGAGAAATTAACGTTCAAAAAAAGATATATATCTGTAACAGCGCTCCGCTTCGCGTACTTTTCGCGTTACGGAGGTTTGCGAAGCTGATTGGTTTTTCAGCGTCTGTAAACATTCCAAACAGTCCGTAGCGGCCGCCATCTTGTCTCTCGGTAGGATCGAGAGACAAGAGGAGGCCAAAGCGAAGGGGCAAATGACCATAAGGGGGCATAGTAGATCGTCCCTGACCCCCTAGGTTTGATGTGGAGGCTTTGAAAGGTTCTCGCAGGGCAAAAAAATATATACCGTTTTTTTAGTTTTTTTGCGTGGAGTGCGCTCGGTTCGCGAACCGGGAAGCGTTCTGGGGAGCGTACTTTCTTGAAAATTAGTGAAAAAAGTTAGAGTACAATAATAATTGTGAGTGATCAGATGTAGGGTAGCTCTGAGAAGAGCTTTTGGGTTTATGGTACATTTAGGTACTTATAAGTAGGTACCAATGCACATTCTTAAATTCAGAGTGAAAACTCTGTTGCCCTCATCTGAGAAGTGAACTCCATCTCCTCTGTAGATATCTTGCATGTAGTAACGCAAGTTATTGTTGTAGAGGGAGCCCATTCCATGGTCTCTCATGTAAGCTGAAACAGATTTGTTTACATGCTTCCTCGACTTCTCAATTTGTGGACAAAATTGGTTTGACCACCTCCATTTCTGTCTTTGGCATATATTTGAATATACCAAGGCAGTCTGAGGAAAAAGTGCCATCAATTGCTCAAAGGTGTCCTTTAAAAGCATTTCCAGACCTACCCCAGTCAAAGTGCCCAAGTCATTACCTCCACAGTGCAAAATTAACAGGTCAGGTTTGGGCAAATGCATAAAGGTTTTCACCAATGGTATCAATTGGTGACATTTTAATCCTCTGTGGCCAAACCACTTAATTTCCACATCTTGTAAATTGAGGTTAGGTAAATTCCTGTTTTCAGCGTACCTTTGAGCCCAATATATGTAACTATGTCCAACAATCCAGACAGAAAACATGGCGAGAGAAGGTTCTCCTGCAGTCAGATGAAGTGTGGCAATGAAATGGCAGTTGAAAAAATGAGAGTGTAAAATGAAAAAAACTGAGGAGTTTCTGTGTTAATGAAGCAGTAAGAGTGATTGGTGGATTTTGATTGCTGAAAACAGAAAGTTAGTGTGCATGGATGAGTTCGTTGAAAGATGTATTTTGAGTGGCGAAGAAAAAATCATTAAATGAAAGAATGCTCTGGATATGCAGGTGCACTGAGAGTTCAGAGTTCAATTGCAACATTGTTGTGTGAGAGGTCTTGCAAGAGGTGGTTGCTATGCAGAAAAAGCAGAGAGGGGGCAGAGGGGGGAAGGGTTTTGCTTTGAAAAAAAGTGAGGGAAGAGTTTTGATTGGGTGACATGAGAGATCTGTGTGAGGAATTACAGCATTTCTGTGCTTTTGATAGCTGCAGACTCTGGAGTGCATACCTTTTGCTCTGCTGAAGACAAATTGGTGTGTTTCTGAGACTGTTTTGAAACTCAAAGTATTTGCTAAGGTGAGAAAAGATTTCTTTAATTTAGATAGAAAATAGTGTGCTTTAAGGAGAAAATTATGAAGAAAGTTGTGTTTTTCAAATGTTGCTTTGTCTCAAGTGTTTCACAAATAGATTTTGTTTCTTTGAGAAATTGTAATTGGAGAAAATGTGAAGTATTAGTACTGACAGGGCTTTTATGTGCATAGGAGCTGTGGAGTGTTTTCAAATTATGACTTGTAAATCGTTTTTGAGAAAAAGCAATGGTTTTAATATTGATGAGAAGGACATAATGGTGTCTGCTTCTTTATAAGGTAATTGAGAGTCTGTGATGTTATTTTTCCCATTTCAATGTAAGAAGTTTGTCTGTGGAGCAAATTGCTTGTAAATATGCTCCCACCTGTGCATGGCAAATTTAGATTTTGAATGTTTCCGTTACATAGGCATGTTAAAGGTGACGGAAAATGCTGCAAAGGCAATCAAAAAATGCTTTTCTGTGTTTTAAGGACATTTTAAGTCATTTCCCCATGTGCAGTGTTTTCAAATTATGAGTTGAAAATCGTTTTTGAGGTAAAGGAATGTTTTCAAAATGTATGTGCGCCATATGACCCCAAATTTCTTTTTCAGGGGTGCAGCAGGGTGTTCTTGAGACACCCCTGCACCGTCGGAAAAATTCGTAATTTGCGATGAGGTAATTGCTAATCGCAAATTGTACCTTCATTCCTATGGGCCTCCTGCTGCATGGAAATGAATGGGTAATTTGTAATTAGCAAATAGGTCATCGCAAACTAGGAATGGTAAAGAATCGCTATTTATTTCTTAAAGTTCGCTATTTAGGCAATGCAAAAAACTTTGATGATACATATGGCGGTTTATCTCTAACAAGATAAGAAGCATAGGGATAGATTTATGATGACTGGCGCATCATTAGGGATGTGTTAGTCATTCTGTGCCGCTGTTCCGTCACCTATGGTGTGCTGCATTTACAATGCGGCGCATCATGGGGCAAAAACAGCACAGATGCGTGACGTATTTGTGCCGTAAAGTTGGCGCATTGCTGGAGTTGTATCGCAAGTGTGATGAAGCTCCAGTAAGGTTGAGGGGTGCCCCTGTCGCAGGGTTTCTGTTCTGACACAGAACTGTGGACAGAGGATTGGAACCTCGGCGAATTAGGGTGTCCCAAAACTCACCTTAGTAATCAAAACCCCTTAGCAAGCTAGGTACAGTGACACATTGGATATAACAAACTCTCAATGTTTAGACAATCCAGAATATGAACTTATAGTACCTCAGGATACGTGGAACTCATGAACAGTCGGTCGTTATATATTTCTTAGAAACGAGAACATGGAGTTAAGAAGAACACATGTGTATTTGAAATGTTTATTTACTAATGCCGTCTTCTCAGGCGTAGTATCTTAGATTATACAAGTACACATATTATCAGTAGCAAAATTACCAGCATAGTTAATAGTACATAAAAAGCGAATGGTGACAGTATGTTAACATGCTGTAAATGAATAAGAGTTAGCAACACTTATAAGCAGCCGCGGGCCGTGGAGGGAGTTACGGTGGGCAGGGAGGCGGGGAGGGGGAGGGGCAGGGTGGAGAGGGCTTCACCCTGCCCCTCCCCCTCCCCGCCTCCCTGCCCCACCGTAACTCCCTCCACGGCCCGCGGCTGCTTATATCTCACCCTCCCTAATACACATAATATATTATTTGCTAAGAAGGTCTCTTTGTGTTGGTTTAGGGCGTGCCGATACTTTAGTGTCTTAGATTTGAAGGAATCACATCAGCATAGAAAAGATAATCCATATGCCGTGCTTAATATCGCCAACGGCATTGTGCCATAATATTCTAGCATGCGATTGCGGAACAGTGTCAGCAGCTGCAGGGCGGGAGCTTGCACAGGAGGGACATCCATATTTAAAAATGTAAAAAAGCACAAGAGCGTCCGCTGGTAATGCAAGTAAAAATGGGAATCCACGAAGCAGAGTGGAAAAAATAGAATGTAAGAAAGCAGGGATGACTCCAAAGATTTTCTCAAATGAAGTCACGAGACCACTGGTAACAACTTTAAAAAAGTGCGCCAGGCTCTTTGTGGAGGATGCGTTAGAGATAGTCCGAACCATCTTGCTGAAATGGAAAGGCGAATCTGTATTTAAAAGGGTCTGCAGCTCTGTACGGGTGTTCGCTGTGTGAAGGACGAAAGTTTCACGGGCCGAACTCAAGGCCACCTCTCTCTGAGACAAAATAGCTCTTATTCTTGCCATGCCGTTGAAATGTGCTGCCAAGGTTGGTATTTGTGGCCAGATTGAAAACTCCCTATGTTCATGTGTGGGAGGAAATAGAACATTTCTGCAGCAAATAACCCGTTCATTTACTGTTACGATAAAATGAATACTTTTAATTAACCCAGAACAATCTTCATTATTGAGCATCAAATAACTACCATTTTCCAAGAACTTGAACGTGGGGATGATAGCAGGAACTGGTGTGCCTTGCAACACGCAAGCCATATTTGGTCGGTGTTTGTTGCATGAACCGTGTAACTGTATGTGCCTACACATTAGTGAATGATCTGGCGTCTCAGTGCATTCCTCTCCATTCAGATAAAGTTCTTGATCATCTTTGAAAATCTGTATGTGTATGGAAGCGACCAGACTTGATGAAGAAAACCACTACCTAAAGGTTAATAACGACCTATTGGTATATATTTCATACAATTTGAAAACTTATATAAAGCAAAAGGCAGCGTTATTAAACCGTGGATAAGGCACGTTGCCAAAGCAGTCAACCTTTTGGATTTATACTGGAAATGTTAAAGGAAGAATTACGGAGTAGGGCCTGTAAATCTTTAATAGACAACGAGTAAAATTACTCCAACCATCGTATTCCTCTAACTCCGGGATAGTAGGGGTGTTTAATTTTTTAGAAGTAGCCAATCCAAAGCATTTGGTCTGGGAAATTGTTTCATTCACAAACAACATATGTTTTGGGATGAGACATGCACGGTGGAAAGCCTCAGTGCCTTGTACCTGCCAGGTTCGTGAACCCCAAACTGATATAGATCCTGGATATTTTTACTCTGTATTACGTTAGCATGGTCTCATTACTGGTTTAAACGCCATTTTTCCTTTTTTGTAACTTCTGCACACGATACTTAGTTGTTGCTTTAGCTTTCAGCCTACCTGCGTCAAGATCTATGCCTGCTTCAAGCAGGCGCAGGGTTTTGATGTAGCTTTGTCCTATCTGATTGTAAATGCGGCACACCGTGGGTGGCAGAGCAGCGGTGCACGTTAACTGGTGCATCCCTGGGGATGTGCTAGTTAATATAAATCTGCCCCTTTACATTTAATTATGTGCAGGGGACACAGAGTAGGTGAGGTTTATCCAAGGTTAAGAAGAGATGAGTCCTGTTCAGTGAAAAATTGGAGATAGGCTTCAGTATATTATATACTTAAGTAGTGTGTTAAGTTTTTGATGACTGTTATTAATTTACTGTTGGGTAATAGTGGTTAATAACATTTTTTATTATATTTTACCACAGATTCAACTGCAGATTATTTCAAGATTTTAGGATGCCTAGCAAAGAAAGAGTAAGAAAGGCTGGAAAACGTCAAAGACAGCAGGAGCATGGAATATTGCAGCAGTCCTCTAACAAAAAGATTTGTCAAGTCACCAAGAAAGCACCGGGTAAGAGTCGAAAAACAGTCATAAGAAATATGTGTAGTAAAAAAAATATTACTACAGAAAATGTTTCACTCCAGAAAAGGAGAATGAATTCAAATGGTAAGGAAAGGCCAATGAGAAATGTTACTGCTAGAGTAAGAGATAACTCTATGCATGAAAGTAGAAGGAAACAACAGTTTAGGGATATTCGTAAACGAATGTTCCGCAACAGGATAATTGGGAATTTGTTAAAAAATATTAAGAAAGGTCAGCAGAAAGTGGTTTTTTATAAGAGAAAAAAAATAGTTGAGAAAGTTATTGATCAGGCATTTGAAATTAAACGTAAGTTATTTATTTTGACAATCAATAGAATTAGGAAGCTAAACAAGGTAATTTATGATTTCAAAAGAAATAGTAGATGGAAGAGAATAGTTAATCGTAGTAATTTTTGTGAAGTTTTTTCTGGAGAATGGATGCATAGTTCAAGCTCTGAGGCATTTTTTAATGAGGAGAGTTATTTCCAGGATAATGATTTGGTGCATGCAGTTGACACCAGTGGTCGAGCTTATGAAGTGAAAGATGGTTGTCCAGTTGAAAAAGAAAAACTTGTGAGAACAGAGATAGAAGAGGTGTTAGGTAATGAGGTTTTAGGGAGACGTCCTAAGGGTCCTGTGTACACCTGGAAGTGTAGTAGTATTTGCAGTGTACGACAGGATTCCATCAATTTGCTTTGTGATTTTATACGGTCATTTAGTAAGAAAAGTTTGAAGCAGAAAATGAAGTTGTTGCAAGAATTAGATCCTTGCAGAGTGAGAAAAGTGATAGGTTTGCATGGTCATTCACTGGCTTGTCTTTCCAGGAGAGTATGCCAGAGTGTTTTTCATCATTTCAGGATGCTAGCAGTGCATCATAATAAAGTGAGGAAATTAGTTAGAATGTTGTATTATGCTAAGAGTCCAGCAATTATGCTTAAACAATTATGCGCTGCTCTTTTGCATGGTTCTGAAATAGATGTGAAGAATATATGTGAAGAAATTGAGTTTTGTTACTTTGGAAGTAAAGAGGAGAATGTTGAAATTGACCAAGAAGAAGAGAGTAATGTGGAAGATAGTGTACAGGTTTCCAGTACAGATAATTTCCAGAGGGAAATTGCGACGTTTGAGGTGAAATCAAGTGAGAGGCCAAATTTCACTTGTGTGTGTTGTCGACGCACTTATTATAAGAATCAGACTAAGTTAGTGGATTTATATGGAAAAAGTGAAAGGGAAAATAATAGTGAATGGAAGGATTTTACAACATACTTGATGGTAGAAAAATTTTTTGATTTGGGATTGGATCAACGTGTGTGTACTTATTGTTGTAACAAATTAAATCAAAACCAGATGCCTGCTAGAGCAGTTCATAATAATCTGGAATTGGTTGAAATTCCTTCTGAATTGAAGGATTTAAATACTTATGAATCTATTTTGATTCAAAGTATCCATCCCTTTCAGGCTATTGTAAGAATGGAGCCAAAGACAGGGAAATTGCCTCCATCAGATTTACAGAGAGGATTAAAGGGAAGAGTTGTTTATTTGCCTCTAGATTTGAAGAAAAACATTAACACAATTGGAGTAGAAAAAGTGGAAGAGGAACCTCTGGTTATCTTAGTTAATGGGGTTCCGACAAAGAATAAGAAAATATGGCAAGATTTAGTAGATGTTAGGAAAGTCAAAAGGGCAACATTGTATTTGAAAAAATATAATAAATACTATAAAAATGTATATGTTGCAGAAGAGGAAGTAAGTGAGGAAGAGGATAGCGATTTGTGTGGTGGTCAAATTGAGAAAGTAGAACCCTCTACTAGTGAAGAAATATATGAACATTATAGTGTTCATCCTTTGCATTCCAAGGAAGTCATGGGGAATGCTATTGAGTTGTTTCAAATGAAACAAGCGAAAGGGAGTCCCATTAGTGTTTGGGAGGAAAGTTTGGAAGCTCGGTGTTTCCCACAGCTTTTTCCAACAGGTCAGGGAGGAAGATATGATGAGCGACCTCATCAAATTCCTGCTTCTGAATACCGGACTTTGCGATTGTATGCAGGAGAT
Source organism: Lissotriton helveticus (assembly GCF_964261635.1). Lineage (NCBI taxonomy): Eukaryota > Metazoa > Chordata > Amphibia > Caudata > Salamandridae > Lissotriton > Lissotriton helveticus. Next base: position 1,219,946,094 of record NC_136071.1, on the reverse strand, counting down.
CCTAGGTTTCGACAATGCATTCCTTATTTGTTTCATCTCCTGTTTGAAAGCGATCTGTCTGGACTGTCATATGCAGTGAACCACATCTTGAAAAGTGGTATACACATGCAAAACATCTCGGCAAGTGACTTTATGGATAAAGTCAATGTCCAAGACAGTATTTTGGATTCTCACCTGATTAATCTCATGGCGTGTCAGCGTGGTACTAATGAGTACTGGTACCATCGTCATGGTGATTTAAAATGTATGCTGAGGAACTTAGGAACTCCCACATGGTTCCTCACTTTGAGCTGTGCTGAGTATGGCTGGGAAGACTTACTTGAATTTCTACGAGAGGCAAATGCTAACGTAGAAAACATCGAATTCAAGACACCCGGAGAACTGTGCTCTTTGGATCCAGTCAATGTATGTAGGTACTTCAATCATAGATTTGAAGGTATGATGTCTTTCATCATGAATAAGAAGAATCCACCTCTTGGAGAGGTGTTGGATTTCTTCTGGAGGAAGGAGTACCAAGCAAGAGGTGCTCCTCATATACATATGTTGCTGTGGATCAAGGATGCACCTAAATTTGGAACGGATGCAGACGACTCAGTGATGAGTTTCATAGAACAGTATTCTACGTGTGCTGTTCCAAACGCAAAGGAGGAAAAAAGCCTAAGAGAAAAAGTTCTACGTTTCCAAAGCCATCGATGTGGAAAGTACTGTCGTCGTAAATTCCGGAACAAAGACAAGTTCTACACCAAATGTCGTTTCGGCTTTCCACGATCGGTGATTTCTAAAGGAAGAGTGAACAGTTTGATGTCTTCGCTGCGACATAATGTGATGAAGAAATCACCTAAAAACACATACAATTTGAAGAGGAACGAAGAGTCTAAGTACATCAACGACTACAACCCGGTGATTTTGTCCATGTGGAATGCTAACATGGATATACAGTTTGTGGCTGATAACTGTATGGCTGTGGCTAGGTATGTGACATCTTACATCACCAAAAAAGAGAAGACAGAATTGAAGGATATGTGGGAGGACATTTCCCATGAAAAGAGCCTCAGCAAGAAGTTGTACAGTTTCAGTCTGAAGATGTTGTCGCATCGAGAAATCGGAGCTTACGAATGTTCTGACCGGTTGTCTTCAGCAAGTCTCTATGCCAAGTCCAGGAGTATCGTTTGGGCGAGTGTTGGTCTTGCTGCAACGCGTAATCGAGTTCTGAAACCTGTGCGGGAAATTGAGTATTTGGCGGAAAAGGAGCCAAACAGTACCGACATTTTGAAGAGCAACATGTTGGATACATATTATCCAAATCGAAGCAGTCACCTCGAGAATGTTTGTCTGTATGAGGTTCTGCAAAATTACATATTCAAGAGGAACATCAAAGAAGATACTGAGAAAGGAGTGTATGCTGTAATAGGAAGTGAGGGATGTCTGGTCAAGCAAAGAAAATGCCACTTGATAAACCATCGAAAATTGAGTGGCGAATCTCCTGAAAAAAAGGAGTTTTTCTATTTAGCACTTTTGCAACTTTTTAAGCCTTGGCGTGCAGAAGAGGAACTGCTTGGAGATTTCCTCTGTTACGAAGACTCTTTCAATGCTGCCAAGGAGACCATAGAATGTCCTGCTTTTCCCAAATATGTAGAAATGTTGAATGTGGAAATTGAGCAGGAAGCAACGATTGCAGCCGAGATTGCCAGAGACAGTTCTCAGGACAGTCAGAGTTCTGCTTCATTGAGTCAGGATCCACTAGGAGGACCTCTTATCGAAAATGAAGCTGCCACTGCTATGAATGAAGTGGAAAGAGCCATGGCACATGCTCAGGAGGATGCGGTTAACTTAGAAGAGTTGGAAAGACAACTCAACGTTGAGCAGAGGAAAATATATGACGAACTTACCATGCAAATTGATCATGGATTAAGTCATGACAAGAAAGAGTGCTCATGTACGTCGTTGAAGCCTGTCCGACTGTACGTGAGTGGAGAAGCGGGAACTGGAAAAAGTTTCCTTATTAAAGCAATTTCATGTTATTTGCAGGAAAGGACAGAGTCATCGCTGTCTTGTGTTGTCACCGCTCCAACTGGACTGGCAGCACATAACATTAAAGGGATTAATTTACATCGTTTACTGATGCTGCCAGTGGAGCATGACAACAAATTAGAATATCACAAGCTATCTGGAGATGCTTGTTTTGAAGTTTCAAGAGTCTTGAGGAAAATGAAACTTCTTATCATTGACGAAGTAAGCATGGTTTCCAATGTCATGCTTGCCTTTGTGCATTTGAGAATGCAAGAAGTTCTCAAAACAGAGTATGATGTGTTATTTGGTGGCAAACACATCATTGTTTTTGGAGATCTTCTGCAGCTGACACCAGTGAAAGGGCAACCTGTGTTCAAAATGCTCACGCATGAAGATACCAGGAAGTGCTTAGGGAGTATTGGCAACGTCAATATATGGTTAAACTTCAATTATGCTGAACTGCATGAAAATATGCGTCAGGCAAAGGATGAAGTTTACAAGACTATTCTACAAGATGTTAGAATTGGAAAAGTGACCGAGCATGGGAAAGAAGCTTTACATGCATGATTACTGACAAATTTATATCCAGACGAAGATGTTGTGCCTGAGAATATTTTTCAGAAAGTTACTGAGAAAAAATCTGGAATATGTTTGATGCCAACTCTTGCAGAATGTGCCAAATTCAACAACAAAATGTTGCATTTAGAAAAGCAAGAGATTGTGAAATTGGAAGCTATTGACAGAGTAGAGCATATGGGATCAACAATTATTTTGTCTGAGAATCTGAAAACAAAATTGGATTCATTAGAGAAGAGTATATCTAAAACTGCGGGTTTTGAAAAGACTCTGAATGTGTGCTTGAACTGCCGTATAATTTTAAGAAGGAATTTACATGTTGAAAGAGGTCTGGTAAATGGATCAATGGGTAATGTTGTTGATTTTGTGAAATACAGAAATAGAGATGGAATTGAATTTTTAAAAATTAAATTTGATGGCATTGAGGAAGTACAGCTAATTGCTCGTTGTTCTGCTAGATTTTTGCTTGTAAAAGACTTATATGTTCGTCGTAAGCAGTTTCCTGTTTGCTTGGCATATGCGGTGACAATCCATAAATCGCAAGGTTTAAGTGTAGACTGTGCATTGGTGAATATTGGCAGTTCTGTGTTCAAGGAGGGTATGGCATATGTGGCATTGTCACGAGTTAGGACTTTATCGGGATTGTACTTGATTGAGTGTGATGTCACAAACATTTGTGCGGATCTAGATTGTGTTAAGGAATACAATAGGTTGAGAAGAGAGTATGCGCCACATTTGCCTCAGTATCCTTTGTTTGAGAAACGCGTGGTAGGCCGGAAACGAAGAAATGTGACCAATACTGGGGAGGTTGTAGCAAAAAGACGAAAAGTTGATGAACCTGAAATTATAAGCAGAAACAAAAAGGATTCTGTTGAAGATGTTGTTGGTTTTCAATTTGAAAACAGTTCTGGTGTCAACTGCTATGCTAATGTAGTGGTTAATGTTGTCTTTTCTCTAGAAACTTTAAAAGAACAGATTGTGGTCAATTCGGATCAAAGATTTTGCAGTTTGTTAAATTCTGTGTTAGAGAAATGTAGCACTGATAGAACAAACATAGAAAGTGTGTCTGAAATTCGAAATCTGTTAGACAGATGTTCAGGCCAAACACAATTCTCTCAAAATAGTCAGCAAGATTGTCAGGAGTTTTTAATGTATATGCTTGATGTATTGCATGATGAAGGTGTAGATGTAGATCACCTGTTTGGGCTTTCTTATCAATGGCAGCATGACTGCGAGAACTGTAGGGTATCAGCTACTACTAGTGTAGACTCAGAAAGATTTATATATTTAACTTTGCCAGACAGTAAATCAGTCTCTTTTAATAAGCTAGTAAAAGCAGCTGATCACAACATGGAGTGTAGCCAATGTAAATCTGAAATGATGTCCACATTATTTATACGAACATATGGCCAGTATGTCATTTTAATGTTCCAACGATGTAGGCCTGATGGAACAAAATTGACAACTTTAATTAAAAAGTTTGTGGCTTCACAGTTGTCAATATCAGGAAGGACTTTTGTAACTGTAGCAATTATATATCATGATGGTCCTTCAATAACATCAGGACATTATACAGCTTATTTAAAGTGTAGAAATGGCTGGTCATTCTGCAATGATTCTGTTTTAATTTTCAAAAAAAAATTGCCATATGACCTTAAAAACTCTTACCTGGTGTTTTTAAAACCAAAATTTTAGGGAAAGAATCTCGGGATGTGCTCTGAGGAATTTCAAGAAGTTCTCATGGCTCCTACACTATTTGGCCTTGACGATAAGTGTAGTACAGAGACATAACTTTTTACCATAACACTGGACGTTATTGAGAAATACGTGCACTTTGAATGAGTTCAGAAAAACTATTTCTTTTTATAAGCTAATTGAAGCAGCGAATCAAAACATGGAGTAGAGGGAATGTAAGTCTGCAATGCTGTCTACTGTTTTACATTGCTTTGTGATTAAAAGTGATGTAGAGAATTAAATAATTGTACTAGTCATAAAGGTAGTGTAAGTCTGCTTCATAGTAAGCAGTATCAGTGTGATAGGAAATGTAGAACATGATTGAGCAAGAAGGGGAAGATATTACTAGTCCAGGATTGTGTAAATGATCTTCAACATTTTAATTCTGAAAGTTGCGGAAATGCGAAAAGACGGGATTGGCTTACAAGAAATCCAAGAGTTATACATGGCTCTGACACGATTTGGCCTTGTGGAATCGTGTGGTAGAGAGCGAGAAGTCATTTATTGTATGTAACATGTTTTTGAAAACGATGGAGGTTTTCTTTCAGAAAGTGGCGGGTTGAAAGTAATAACAGCACAACAGAGTGTAAGCTGTTCATAGGACATCCTTGGCCGTCATGGAAAGTAAGTTAACTTTAAGGAGTTCTGAATTCTGATTTGTAATGTATGGGTTTTTTAAACACAATCATTTTGATTGTGTTTTTTTTTCCCCGCTGTTATATGATGAATACCTTCAAGTCACTGTTTTAGTGAAATTTGATACATTCTGAGAACAGCAAAAATAAACCATTTAACATGTATAATTAATTCTGTTCTGTTTGCATTTATGATGTACATGTAGAACTGTGTAGGAGGCATGGAGAAGGTGAGGCTTCTGTCAGTGTCAAAGTTGTTGCATACAGTGCTCATATTCTACGTAGTCTTTTATATTTCATTACTTTCACTGTTTCTGACAGATCTAAAAAATTTTTTTTAAAAAGAACAGTAAGTATAAGGGAAGGAAACAGACAGTTATGTTAAAAGAAACACAGCTATAGGGAATAAACTAGGGATACTGTTACCCGCAATCCTCTGCTGATGATGTCACTGAGCATGTCATGAATGATGTAATATGTGACATCATCAGCAGTGGATTACGGGTAATAGTATCTCTAGTTTACTCCCCTATAGCTGTCTTTCTTTTAACATAACTGTCTGTTTCCTTCCCTTATACTTACTGTTCTTTTTAAAAAAAAAAAATTTTTGGTTCGCGTACCGGGGAGCGAACTGGGAAGCGAACTAAGAGAAATAGAGGTTGGCACAGTTGCAAATATTGTACCAATTTTTTTATAACGGGGAGGTAGTTCTGAAAAGAACTTTTTTTTAAATTGTTTTTGTTGTTTTATATTTTTTTTATTATTTTTCTGAACATTTTTTTACTTTTTTTGAATTTTTCTGAGCAGTTTTATATTTTTTTTGTTTTTTTTTCGGAGAGGGCAACGAAAACGATTCATTGTAAAGGGCTCAACAGGAGGAAGAAAACAAAAAAAAGAATTTATTGTTTGGGGAGTTTCGGACAAACATGAGCATGATTGTTAATAGCTCTGTTGATCAGAGTGATGCTACTTTCTGCGTAGCAAATGATTCCACTGCAATGTACGCAGACTTGTTTTACTTCACGAAATCTCGTTTGTATATTTGGCACCATCTCCCTGCCCTCTGGTCCCGTTACTTCCGGTACAACAGATCTTCTGGCCATAATAGGGAGATTATCTAGGTCGTCCTGTTCCTCTTCTTCCTCTTCTTGCTGAATTATAACTTTAGCAGGTGGTCCACTCTTCCTTGGATGTGGTGGAGGTGGTGGGGAAGCACCAGCTGAAGCTAGTAAAGAAGCCATTGCTCACTGGTAACAAAGGGTCTTTCTCTCACAATGATGAAAGTCAGAGTGAGGAAAGAAGGAGGGATTTTCACCATTTGGGAAAAAAAATAGTTCTCAACCAATGAAAAGTGTTTATTTTAGATCATATGACCTAGTCTTACATCATTAGGAAACCGAAAGTGAAATGAACCAATGAAAAGTGTTATTACCAAGTCACATGACCTGCTGTGTTTACGTTACGCGCTTTGCAGGGCCTCCCGGTTTGCTTCCAGAAACCTGTGCTTTGCGACTCGGTAAGCGTACGAGTTCGCTAACGTAGCACGTCATATGACGTATCACGCGACAACGCGAAACGTCATGCGGACGGGAGGCGTCACGATGTTGTTTTCTAACGCGGCAGTTGCGGTAAAGAAACGTTTACCGGCTCGCGGTCTATTTCGCGGCATCAAGGTCAGCTAACGGGAAGCTTCCCGATTCGCGAAGCGGGAACGAAGAAAAAAAAATATTTAAAAAAAAAATTATTCATAAACATATAAAATATATTTTTGGATTTAAAGAAGAATACATTTTACAGCTACAGATATTAGCTGTTAAAAAACCAATGAAATTCACTGAAAAAACCATAGGTTATAGACCATATATAGTTAGGAATTAGCATTTACAAAACCTTGAAAATTCACTGAAAAAACCATAGGTTATAGACCATATATAGTTAGGAACTAGCATTTAAAAAACCTTATTTTACTCACACAAAACCATTGAAATTCCATATATAGTTAGTTGCACTAACTATATATCGCGCACCCGCAATCCACTGCTGATCATGTCACATATTACATCATTCATGACATGGTCAGTGACATCACTGATGACATCACTGATGACATCACTGATGACATCTCATTTGACATCAATGACCACATCACTGATGATATCATTCATGTGACAATACAATGCATCTCCTCACGTTTTAATATAACCTCTGTTTCACCCAGTGTTAAATACAGAGTATAATTTTTGAAACCATTGACACACCAATACTAGTTACTACATACGTACTCACTGATTCCTACGTCTACACACACATTCACTCATTCACCCATACAATCATTCATACATACAATCACTCATCTTTACAACACTATCATATGCACTCATACACCTATACAGACACTTACACTCTGCCACTCATCCATGGAGTTACTCACACACCTAGTCAGTCCTGTAAAGAATCAATCACACTTCCATTTTCTTGTCTATACAGTTAAACATAGAGCACCTTACATTTTCAAACATATACTAACACATACTTACTTTCTTATACAATCATTGATACAAGTACACATTGATCTGCACAGAGTCACACACCTCCCAGCCAGCCAAACACACACTCAGTCTCCTATACAAATACTTGGACAATCAATCAATAACCCATATAGTTAATCATATAGCTACTGATCAACACATGCAGCAGTTTACAGAACAACAGACATAATGATGCACAAATTAAGACAGTTTAGTCACTAACCCATGCACTCAGTGAGACACATTTAATCACTCACTCATACATTCAGTCATGCACCTACTAAATCCTTCGTCCAGACACTTATACATCTACTCATTCTTCAATATGTAAAACATATTTAAACTTTACAGAAACACACAGTCACTGGATGATGTCATCAGTGATCTCATCAGTGATGTCATTTGAGATGTCATCAGTGATGTCATCAGTGATGTCACTGACCATGTCATGAATGATGTAATATGTGACATGATCAGCAGTGGATTGCGGGTGCGCGATATATAGTTAGTGCAACTAACTATATATGGAATTTCAATGGTTTTGTGTGAGTAAAATAAGGTTTTTTAAATGCTAGTTCCTAACTATATATGGTCTATAACCTATGGTTTTTTCAGTGAATATATATATGTTTCACTCGTCTTCGCTGCTTCATTGTGCTTGTGAGAAAGTGTCACTCATAGCCTTTGAAATGTCACTCATGGCAATCTGAAACCTTGGCAGCTATGACATCCCTTAGCAGTGCCCATGATGCACAGTGTGTCTGGCCCCCTCCCCACCCAGACATCCATCCAGCCATCCATGCTTCCATGCGAGGACAAGGCCCCAAAGGGGCCTCTACAAGTTTAAAAATGCCCACCTGGCTCTTACCTGTAAACCTCCGGCCTGCTTCCCTGCTGCCTTGCTACTGGCATGACTGAGCCGTCGGCGCTACAGAACACTTTATAAATCAAATCAATAAAGGTGGCTTTATCTAAACAGACTGCTGATGCGCTTCGAGGTGCAGCAAAGACATATATTTATTTGCATGTGCATGGATCAAAAGTCAGGGCCGACTTGCATGATGCAGGCCCCCACCCCCATTGGGGGCAGCTCCCAGGCCGTGTCGTACGTGTCCAGGAGCTTCTTCCAGGTGCTCTACTGCTTGAGCACCTTCTCCATGTCCTCGCTGCGCTGCCCCCCCTCTGCCCACCTCTCTGGGGGTATAGAATACCACCTGGCAGTAGGCGTGGTCCTCCTGGACAGTGGTGAACCCCCGGGCACGTTGACGTGCTCGGCGGTGAGTATGGCCTGGAGCTTGCCCGCCCGCCCGGCCTGCAGGGCCTTCCGGCCCTCGGGGTTCTGCTTCACCTCCACGTAGACGCCCAGTCTTGCGCCGCGTCACAGAATGCCAGGTGCACGCGCTGGCCTATCATTGGTGGCGTGGTGACGGCGGCGGGCGCCGTCTCACCTTCCGGCGGGGACGGGGCTTCCGCTTGAGCCCGCCCTCAGCGGAGCAGTGCGATTCTGGCTGCGGGCTGCGGGGTGCCTCCTGCGGGCTGCAGGTCTCGTCCTCGTCCACTGCGCTGAACTCTGCTTGGTACCTGCGCTGCAGCTGCAGGCGTCCCAGTGCTGGCCCCCCAGCAGTGCCTTCATCTTGGTGAAGAGGCGCTGCCTCAGGCCGCACTCGTCGGCCAGGACGGCGGCCAGCTTCTCCTCGTGGAGGACGGCCCTCTGGAGCATGCGGGTCACCAACTGGTAGGTCCCCATGTCAAGGCTCTCCAGCAGCCTCCCGGCCAGGGCTTGTAGCACCTTGGGGGGCAGCAGGCCTTGCAGATCAGGTGGGCCACCTCCCGGGGGCCTCCAGGCCTCGCACGGCCTCCAGCAGCTGAGTAGCGCAGCGCTGCACCCCCTCGCTCTCCGTGGCACTCTTGTCCACGGGCAGGTCCTCAACCTTCAGGCCCTCCAGCAGACGCTGACAGGCCTCCTCCAGGAGATTCCGGATGAACATCCGGGCGCCGGGGTCATGGGCCGGCATCAGGAGGGAGCAGCAGCAGCCATCCTGGGGTCAAAGAGTCTCCCTGGCAGAGCGAACACTAAGCAACACTGGCAGCACCACAAGTCACAACACCAACTAGAACAAGGCAAGATCACCAGGGTGGGCGTGTCTACAGAGGCAGGGCCTTTAATTTACCTGTAGAAAGCGAGATCTCCTGTGCTTCTTAGGCTGGGCGAGTCTACAGAAGCAGGGCCTCTAATCTACCTGTAGAAAGCAAGATCACCTGTGCTTCACAGGCTGGGCATGTCTACAGAAGCAGGGCCTTTAATCCCACCTGTAGAAAGCAAGATCGCCTGTGCTTCACAGGCTGGGCGTGTCTACAGAGGCAGGGCCTTTAATCTACCTGTACAATGCAAGATCACCTGTGCTTCACCAGGCTCTGACACAGGCTGGTTGTGTCTACATGTGTAAAAATGTCTAAACAATAAAGTATAAGAAAATATATTGCATTACCCTGCAGCCTTTTTTTTTTGTGTGCATAATTTAGTCAACACTGCGGCATCATTTTATCTCTCGTTGCTGCATAATTCCACTGGCCCAAAGGCCATGGCTCCCTGATGAAGAGCAAATATCGTATAATGAATGAAGAGAATTGAAATGAGAATTTAAATACAGATGAAGATTTCATTAAAACCAATGAAGTGAAACAAACAAAGAAAATATTGTGATTATTCAAACAACCTCAGAGGAGGACATCAGGAGTGTACACTTAGGGGGATGCAACCAAGAGCATGACTTTAAAGCATTAATATTGGACGTACCCTGAGGGCGGATACGTCACCCCTGGAGCACCTCAAGAAAACTATGGAGCTTCTCCCAAACATCCCTTTTAACAAGGAACACAAGTGGTCACTTTGTAAGCGTTTTACCATGTTTCAGCTAGGTGTAACCCTCAAGGAATCTGCTGTTGTTTAGGACAGCTTGTGGGAGACATGCAAATACAAGTCTGTTGACGAGGCATAATGTGTAACGGTTTTATTGTATATTTATTTGCAGAAGGTCTTTTAGAAGGGAAGCCTGACCTCCATCATGCATGCCCCCACCTCCCTCATGGGCAGCCCCCACGCCTCCTCGTAGACGTCTACCTCCTGCTTTAAGGTGCTGTTCATCCGCAGGACCTTGTCCAGGTGTGCTTGGCACCGAGTGACCTGGCCCAGCTTGTCGGCTGAGTAGAAGACCACGAGGTAGCACACTGTTTTCGTGGGTGCGTCTGAAGCCCCCCTAGGGCACTGACGGACCCCGCTCTGAGGATGGAACTAAACTTTGCGCAGCCCACCAGCAGCGCTTTCTTGCTTCTGTGGTTTTTTTAAATTTCAATGTAGTATCCTACCTCGCAGCTGCGGTCCCCGATGGCCAGGTGCACGCGCTCTGAGTCCCTCTCCGCCTTTCTCTTGAGTCCCATAGAGGTCTGCGCGAGCACCCCGTCATCGCTCATTGGTTGTGAAGCATGTGTTTGGTGAGCCTCGGCCCCGGTGATTGGTGCTGAGACTGGGAATGTTGCTTCCGGGTCAGGAGATCTCTCGAGGCCGTCTGCCTCGTCCTCCTCTGCCGCGCGGAACTGCACCAGGTAGCCGCACTGCAGAGCCAGTGCCGGCCCCGCAGCAGGATTTCCATCTCTTGCAAGAGGCTGAGGCTCAGAGCGGCCTTGTCGGTGAGGAAGGCCGCCAGCCTCTCCTCACGGAGCAGCACCTTCTGCACCAGGCGCACCACCGACAGGTAGTCCTTGGACCCGATTAGCCTCCTTGCATGGGCCTCCAGTATCGCTGAGGGCAGCATGTGGCAGCCGCAGGAGTCCGCCAACAGGCGGGCCACCTTTTAGGGGTCCTGCAAGTTTAAAAAGGCCCACCTGGCTCTTACCTGAAAACCTCCGGCCCTGCTTCTTGTGTGACAGAGCCTTCGGCTCTACGGAACACTTTAAAAATCAAATCAATAAAGGTGGCTTTATCTAAAGAGACTGCTGATGCGACTCGAGGTGCCGTGAAGACGAATTGCTCAATAGTCAGGGCGGACATCAATGATGCACGGTGTGCCTGGCCCCCTCTGCCCCCACGCAGACATCCATCCATGCGAGGACAAGGCCCCAAAGGTACAAATAAAATACAAAGCGCGAGAACTAGCAGTGAGGGCATAGAACGATAAAAAGGTGCGGTGTACAGTAGCGAACGTGCTCTAAGCGGTGGAGTGTGTGTGCTGCTGGGGTGCACGCCACTGAGCACAAAATCAGGGGCCCGTCCTGGAATGTGGTTGTGGTTGGGGAGCAGCAAGTAATACAACAAAAGAGCAGTACGTTGCGCGGTGCAACGAGAATAACGCGCGCTGATGTTATAGAATGCGCCTGACCCGCTGACAATATGTCTGTACCAGTGGTGTGGTAAATCACAAAACGTGAAAACAAATAACATAATGAATCCTATATGGTAAGGCAAGCACAGTAAGGTCTATAGAAGAGCTGGGCAATTAAACGGATATATGAAGTTTACAATAGTGGCGCCAATCGGGTGAGAATACATTAATGATGCACTGAGTACAACAAACAATTGACAAATGCTGAGACTAGCGGGGTGGACAATATACGAGCGTGCAAAGGTGAAATAACAAGGGGAAAAAAGAAAGGGGGGGCGCCAATCTAGCAAGAATATGTTAAGAGTACACTGAATGCAACAAATAATAGATGAAAGAGACTAGCAGTGTGGGCAATAGTACGGGGGCATTGCGTCCAAAACTTAAGGTCAGTGAAGGGCTACAAGTGGAGTAATGGTCATTCTGTGGAATACAGAGCCTGCTAAGGGTGTACCTGTGTAGTGGATAACTGCAGCCGTCTACTGCACCCTCACTGCACCTAGCAATAGTTTGATCTTATCTCTCTCTACTTCGCCGTCATTTACACCACCTCTATTTCAAGCTCATCTTTTTACCTCACCTCTCTATCTCTTTCACCATTTGTCTATATGTTTACTCTCTCTGCCTCACGACTTTGTCTATCCACTTTCTATCTCATTTGCTCGTCGTGTTCACATTTATCCTAAAGCAGAATTTCAATTAATGCTACTTTAGTTTCACTGAATGCAACATATACTAAAATTCACTTAACACCAGTCCTGCCAAGTATCACGCATCCGACGTGACACAAACGCATTTCATTGTGGTGCTCTGCATCATCGCACTGAAATGTATTGTCACGCATAATGCAAAGTGGCAATCTCTGGTGTATGTATATTGTCTGATGGCTGCAAACCTGAGTGGCAGCTGGTTGCAGGCACTGCCTGTGGTCTGCCTCTGCCGTCGAGCTGCTTCTGTGGTCTTCTTGAGGCAGTGATCCCATCTAAGTGCCTGACAGTCTCTGGCTCACTGCTACAATGTATCGTTCGTGGTGCCGCGCGGCTGTGTCAGCCTGCCTGACGTCACATCCGTTGCCCAAGCTACTAGGGCTCCGCAGGGGTGTCACATCCCGCTGGCTCCGTCCGAGAGCAGGGAGTTTATTCTTTACTAATGCGGCCGCAAATAATTATAGAGCACCGCCGTTGCTTGCACGTGATGGCCCGGCCACACTGCTGCAGGCCATTAATTAGTGCTGTGGACGGGTTAAGGTCAGCCATGACTGACCGTGTCAGTTTACAGTCCCGGCTGCCAGGTGTCTGTGAGGACAGCAGCAGCCTGGACCGAAGACTATGGCAGATTGCCGTGGGGGTAGCTCACTCGTGGCATGAGCACCCAGTATGCGAATCACCGAAGTGCCAATTATCATGCTTTCGACTAAAAACTATCACCATTATTAGATAGATCGTTGTTTAAGCCACTTGCCACCCTGTTTGTCTGTTACCACAATTATATGGTGTCAGTGTAACACAATTGTCTATGTGGTGCAGCTGGGAGGGGAAGGATCTGGAGTAAGAGGCCCTCGTGCTGGGTCCCTAGCCCTAAACTTGGCTTTCAGTAATGTTTGTGCCGGTTGCCCGGGCTTTCAGCGCTGAGCAAGAGCGCCACTATCAGCAGAGCCTGTCTGTAGCTCCGTGACAGTCTGCCTACGGCTGGTGGGAGCTGGTGTCTGCTGCAGGGTTGCGCATAGCGGCTCCACTCGCCGCCTTAGGCAGACCTCTCAGCTCGAGGTAATGATTATTAGGGCAGTTCTAAAAGCAGCCGAGACGGGTCTTGTTAGAAATGGGATTTCCGGTTGGCTAAGGCTGGCGCCAAAACCAGGCAGAAACCACCACTCTGGTCAGGGCAAGGGAGTTACACGCCAAGATAACCCCTGCTCACCCCCTTTTGGTAGCGTGACACGAGCAGTAAGGCTTACCCCGGAGGCCATGGAAGTTAAGTATTTGCGCACGCACCCACCAGCAACAACATCCAAGGCCCCCCACAAAAGGAACTCCACACAAGGTTATATAAAAATAGCCTTTGTATTATACCAAACACATTAGATAATGAACATACATTCTACAATGTGCCATCGGCATGGGAAGAATTTACAGGGGATTATATACATGGGACAGGGCCACATGGACCACTGTCAGGAATAAACACTTTTAGAACCAGCACCTGTTAGAAATAGCACTTTGTAGAAGTAACACTTTTAGAACATATAATAACTGGCGGCGGGTACGGACCGTACCTTCCGTTCGGGTTGCGCGGGACAATGCGGGTGATCTCCTCAGCAGGCCGGAGCGGGCTGTGTTTTTTGTTTTTAAAAATATTTTTATTGATTTTTTGCACGTACGCACAGCACATTACAGAAGAAAAAAGAAAATCAGCAAAATTAGAAATTCACAGCACAAAGTCAAACTAAACACGAATATGTAACAATAAACATAAACATATTATAGAACAAACACCTCCTAGACATGGAACTGCTTGTTGCGGGTTCTTATAAATAGCACAAATCGCGACTAGAAGCGCAAAGCAGCTGAGGGAGCCCATTCTGCTAGTCTATGAATTCAACTCCCAGCCATACCCTCCTTCCAAGTCCGTATTGGTTCCCAGATTTTCTTCCCTAACTCCCTTGCCCTCCTACCCCTTCTAGCATATATTCCTTTTTCTAAGTTATAAACAGCCAGGAGAGTGCCAGCCACTGTTGCATTGTCGGAGGTATTTTGTCCAACCAAGTCCTAGCTATCGCAAGTCTCAGAACTGCCATGGCCACAAACAAAAATTCCTGATGCAAACTATCCAAATCTAAGCTAACGCCGAGTAATATCAGAGGTGGTGTAAGGGTGATGTTAAGCCCAAGTGACCGGACCAAAAAGCGTTCCATGTCTTTAATCGGTGAGTGGAGTTGAGGGCAGGTAGCAAATATATGTATACTATCTGCCTCTGGATCATTGCATCGTGGGCAAGCTGTCCCGGAAGTTCCTCCCCACTGTGCTATCCGTGCCGGAGTAAAATAGAGAGAGTATAATGTCTTGTAGTGCTGAGCTTGTAGAGAAGCGGAGCATAATACTGAGCACCCTAGCTCTAGAGAATCTTGGAAGTAACCTGCATCGATATCAAGTTTATTTGAACACTTGTCTCCATGCTTACCCAAATCATCTTGCTTCGTCACTGCCAGAGCTGCATAAAAGCTAAGGATTGAGCACTCCCCTCCCTTTCTATGACTTCCAAGATGTTGTTTTTAGTAAACCCCGAAGCCCCTCCCTTCCTATTGCTTAAAAAACTCTGTATCTGGAGTTATTTAAAGAAGCTCCTCCTATTTATCTGAAATTTAGCCTCTAAGCTTGAGAATTGAAGTATAACCCCATCCGGTCCCAGCAGGTCCCCTATCTTTACACTCCCCTTACTTGCTCAATCTGCCATAGTTGCATCAGCAAATATCAGTGGGGGTAGAGTTCTATTTTTATGAAGCCGCGTATATCTATTGAATCTCCCAAGGCCGAATTTCTTTAGAAAGGCAGTCCAGATATTATGTGCGGCCCGAACAGTCTTGAACCTTGTCCTTTTGAAGTAGGAGTAGTCAGTACAGTTAAGAAAGGAGTTCTCTGTGTCCGTCCCAAGAATGGTTGCATAAGCTTTGGTAGAAGTCGATGTTATTTTAGGGTCTACCCCCCGCCTCCCACCAGGCCCTGCATATACTGCAATGCTGCAGCCCAGTAATAGAGTCTAAAATCAGGGGCCCCCCACCCTCCTCTAGCCCTAAGTAAAGTGATAAACCTATACGCCCTCCTGGTTTTTCCGTGCGCCCAGATAAACTTATTCAAGAGTGCCTACAATTTGTTAAACCAAATAGCCTCAAATAACAAGGGTATTGCCCTAAAGAAATATAAAAACTTAGGAAGGATTAGCATTTTAATTATATTCGTACGCCCTACCAGAGATAAGTGGAGGTTGTTCATCCTCACTAGATCCACCCTAACTTTAGACATTAGGGGTTTCATATTCCGTTCCACTAGCGTATCTAGATCTGCCGCGATCTCCACCCCCAAATAAACTGCAGCGGTGACTACCCGAGAGTCATTACACACAGCATAGGGATTTTTAACTATCTGAGTCTTACTACTATTAAGCCTATAGCCTGAAATCTCGCCAAATCTTTGTGCTTCCAACTCTACTTCTTCAATGGCTAGGTCGGGATTGGGAGTAACAATTGCCACATGGTCCGCGTAGGTTAGCGTTTTAAATTGCATACCATTTATGCTTACAGTGGGAATATTTGGGTTGCCTTCTAATTTATGCAGAAAGGGATCCATATAGAGCGCGAACAACAGAGGTGACGAAGGGCAATCCTGCCTATTCCCCCTGTTGATATGCACTAGTGCGGTAAGTCCCCTATTGATCCTAATCGGAGCTGTCGGTTTCCTATACAATGCTTGCATCGCTCGGATAAAGCCATCGCCTAGGCCATACCATCTCAATACCTCCCAGAGGAAATCCCAGGAGACCCTGTCAAACGCCTTTTCTGCGTCTAAAAATAAGGCTGTCATAGGGTCTCCTGGGACTCCGGTGGCATCAAACAAGGTAATACTACTGCAAGGGAGAAAGTCCCCCCTAGCGGTTCTGAAAGTGGCCCATAAAGGGTCCAACGTTAATTAACATACAACACGGAACTCACCAAGGGGTAGCAGAGAGGTCACACGTTACACAAAATGTTAAATAAGTAGGTATAAAATCTTTATTTCCTTTTTATCATATTTTGTTTGTGCAAACTTAATCAAAAAGTCTTCGTATCCTGATACATTAATTGATTAGTTCATAAAACATATTTCAGTAAATACATAGTACAATCACCCCACAAAACCTCTCAACAAACACACACATCCTTCTCTTTCAATCACACTCAAACATTCACTGATATACCAGACACAAAATACACATTCCTCAACGTAATCCCCAGAGTGACAACAATAATGATAGGATCCTGCGGGATCTTCATAGCAAATTGCCAGAGAGTCCAAGTTGATGAAACAGGATCCAGGACACACGTAAAGCCAACGCGCGTTTCGGTGCTCAGCCTAGATCTACAGGCGCACCTTCATCAGGGCTCTCACGCCGAGGTAGTGGGGGACACAACACATAGGAAAATACCCCATGGCCAATCTGTCATGAACAGAAAAGTTACATTTTAGAATACACCCCTTCATACACAGTTGCATAATTTTTCAATTTGTTCTTCTCATCTGTTAAATCAAACATGATTTTCATTCAATTAAATGTACATAATTAGTTCCACATAATGTGAGTTCAGTTATATAGTATAATTTATTCTGAGACAAACCCCTACTTTGGTGAGCTCCAATGTTGAGAGGATAAATAATAACATTAGTACATATGGAAGCCATGTATTTAATACACTAAAAAGAATTCCTGGAAACAAAAACATCTCATACATTCCCTATATCATCAGTCATCCTAGCAATTAATCGCTCAAAGATATTCAAGTGGTCACGGAAGGCAAAATTCATGGAAAATGGCAAAAGATTCGACTCATTATGTCAGTAAGGTCCATTTACCTCTACTCAGGGTTCCCTTGATCTGTATATTTCAACAGGATAAATTAATTAGCGATGACAGGCTCGAAGTAGATAGCAGGGTTCAACAGGCTGGTCAGATAGCACCTAGTTGGAATAAGGCAGGAAAACCCAAAGAGAACGTTTCAAACAAGTTCGGTGGGTAGAATTGATTTATACATTCCTCAAGAAGTCAGACGCAGACCCTCTCTTTTTTACACGACTTACCCGCTGCAAGAGTATCTATAGAGACGCGTCTTTCAAAACCCTTGTGAATAATTCGGATTCAACTTGCGGGCCGGTTCACGATTTCACCTAAAAAAAAAATATATATATACGTTCATCAATGTCGCCCCTACATCCCTTATTCCACATTTTGAAGACTTTGTTTGAGGGTTCGAAATATCGCAACATGCTACATTAAAGCGGATTAACAGTTCCCTGGCTCTTCCTTCCAATTCAAATTGGTAAAGGAAAGAGACTATCCCAGCATTCTCGTCAGAATCAGTAACCATGCAGCTATAGGAAATGGCTCAGTCAGACAAATCAAACGTACCGCATAAGTACCGGCACGGCATGCTTCATTCTTTTCAACTGTCCAGAACAGCGGCTCTGCTAGAATTCCGTTGAAGGCTTTATTTTCACACGTTCTCTTTAAAATAATCAAGAGAGCACGAAGGAGAGTTACGTATGGTAAATTTACGTTAAGTTTTACACCCGTCTCTCGCAGAGATAACTTAAAACATAAAGCATCTCCGCTAGCATGGACGGGTGCTCACGAAGTACGGGCGGGATCACAAAAGAGGGTTTCCCCCAACAGGAAAATAGACTCCCAAACGTCGTATTAGTAGATGTTAGAGAGCCCCTCTTACCGAATAACGAAGGCTCAGTCAGAGCAGATAGAACTCTTCTTAGCGGTTCCGGTGCTTGCAGGTATCAGGCGACCGTGCATCGCGTGTTCCTGCCGTTAAAGAAGGGTGTGGAAGACACGCCCTCCTTTCTAGTTTCTTGATTAAGTTTGCACAAACAAAATATGTTAAAAAGAAAATAAATATTTTATACCTTCTTATTTAACATTTTGTGTACCGTGTGACCTCTCTGCTACCCCTTGGTGAGTTCCGTGTTGTATGTTAATTAACGTTGGAACCTTTATGGGCCACTTTCAGAACCGCTAGGGTGGACTTTCTCCCTTGCAGTAGTGTAATTTTCCCCTGACGTCTGCCCGTATCTCTTACAGGGGGCCCCCTTTTTGTATTAATCAAACAAGGTAATAACCTGCCTAATATGCTGAGTGGTGCCCTTGCCTGGAATTAACCTGTGCGGCGTTGAACTAACCATGCTGTAGCAATAATGCAGATTGGTTCAAGTTGAATAAATATTGGTTTATTGGTAGCAGCACGAATAACATCTATCAGTGTCTTAATCCAGGCTGTAATGAGCTTCAACAGTCATAGACTTTAGATAACCAGCTTTAGAATATAGAACATACTCAAAGGTAAACTTGTCTCATGCACTGGCATGCGACCACAGTATAATACTTAAAGGGATAGTAATGAAAAGGAATATAACACAACTCCCTCATTACAAAATAAAAAACACAAAGAAGATTAAATGTCATAACTTAATACATGAAAATAAGGTCTTAACATATAAAGTCAGCTAACATATCTTTTAGGAATATTAATTACACGCTTGGAATCTTTCACTCTATGAGCAATGGAGTCATCTCCAAAAAAAACACTTGACTTATTAGATGGGTTTCTCTTATCACTCCTGACAGTACATTTTGCTATTTTCTTAACATTCCAAAATTTGCCATCCTGTGTCATAACACTATTGGAGAACACTTTTTTGATTTGAATGGGATCACTAAACTTATTAGAACCTTTGGATAGCAACCCTGGTCTAAGGATTCTTACCCACTCTCCCACTTGAAATTCTTGAGATTTAGTGTTCCAT
The DNA here is from genome assembly GCF_964261635.1 of Lissotriton helveticus. NCBI lineage: Eukaryota > Metazoa > Chordata > Amphibia > Caudata > Salamandridae > Lissotriton > Lissotriton helveticus. Next base: position 1,219,926,679 of record NC_136071.1, on the reverse strand, counting down.
TTTCTATCATACCACTCCTTAGTCCTAAATTGCTTACTCTCCACACGTCTGGCAACATCCTCTATATTAACCTTGTCCACTAACAACTGATTGCATTTCTCCTTCAACCACCATGGTAGCATTCTAGATGCTGGATCACGACCCTTGAACAACTTGAAAGGACTTACCTCAGTGACAGTGTGAGGTGTAATACGATAAGTCCATAGCCTCTCTCTCAAAGAACTTACCCAATATGCTCCAGATTTGACTGATTCCACCACAAAATTTTTCAAAACACGATTAAACCTTTCAACTTGGCCGTTCTCATGCGGTTCGTATAATGAAGTAAACCTGTGAATAATGTCACAACTCTTAAGAAAATTGGCCATTTCAGTAGATGTCAATTGAACACCATTGTCAGAGACCAAAACAGCAGGACATCCTTCTCTAGTAAACACTTCTTTGAAAAAACTAATGACAGTTTCAGTGGTAGCCCTGGGAACAAACTTCAACTCAGGCCACTTGGAATGATAATCCACTATCACTAAAGCATAACGTGAAGACTCAGGTAAAATATTTTCCTGAGGCACAGCCGGGAGCTACGATTCCTAGCTTATTTTTAAAAATTGTACTTATTTTGTGTTTTTAAAACTGTTGATCTACCTACCCTTGGCGCATCTCATCTTCCTCAGCCATAGACACCCCCGCACAGCGGATCTAGCGCTGCAGCGGGTACGGTGTTTGGTGTTTTCTTCGCCGCCATTTCCGCGTTGAGTGGGATACGCCCACCTGCGCTGGCCACGCCCCCTTCACTAAAAGGCTACTTATAGCGCTGACTACGAGCGCCGCGCACCACACTTATTTCTCCTGAGGCACAGCCGGGAGCTACGATTCCTAGCTTATTTTTAAAAATTTTACTTATTTTGTGTTTTTAAAACTGTTGACCTACCTACCCTTGGCGCATCTCATCTTCCTCAGCCATAGACACCCCCGCACAGCGGATCTAGCGCTGCAGCGGGTGCGGTGTTTGGTGTTTTCTTTGCCGCCATTTCCGCGTTGAGTGGGATACGCCCACCTGCGCTGGCCACGCTCACTTCCAACCCCCTTCACTACTTGTATATAGGATGTGTCCCCACCGGAAGCGCAACGGACGAGCGCAGCGGGCGCGACGATTGCGCACCTAAGGCAAGCCCGTCTGCGGCAGGCTGGGGCCTAGGGCCCGTCACTCTGCCCAATTCACATCTTTTGCCCCCAGGGACTTGATCGCTCTACACACACTCTGGCCGCTGGAATCTACTAGTTACATAAAACTACAACAACTAGGCATTTTTCAAGCCCGCAGTGTGTTTCCAGAGTTCAGGACCCCCCCGAGCACATAGTCACCTCCCCTTCTTCCAAACCCCTGTCCGCTCAGGCACCTGCTAATATGGAGTTAGCAATTACATACCTCAACACTCGGTCGTTAGTCAGCCATCAACTTGACATATGCCATCTCCTGGATTCAGATCGACCTGATATTCTACTTTTAACGGAGACTTGGCTGAATGAGGATTCCTCCCCTGACATCTTAGCAGCCATTCCGCCTGGGTATTATATTCTCCAAACCAACCGGTCAGCTGGGAAACCTGGTGGTGGCGTCGCCGCCATTATCAAACTTTCCCTCAGGTTCACCTCCCTTTCCTTACTCACTATTCCCCAGGTCGATTGCCTGGCAATTAGACTCGAATCTTCGGTGTCCCCCCTCACCTGCGTCCTGGCATACCGCCCTCCCCAGCCCATGCCCAATTTCCCTTCGCTCTTTGGCGACCTACTCTCTCAGCTTATAATTAACAACTCCAAACTCCTGGTCCTGGGAGACTTTAACTACTGGCCATCAGATGTACACGAAAGCTCCCACTCCCTGGCTTTCACCGACCTATTAAGTGGGCTCAATGGCCTTCAACACGTCCACACTGCCACTCACTGTAAGGGCCACATCCTAGACCAGGTGTGGACCTACAACCTTGAAATTAAGGCGCTTACAATCTCACCGTGCCACTGGTCGGACCACTTCTTAATCTCTTTTCTCCTCCTGGTCCCTCCACCGCCCCCCCGTAGCCGAGGCCCTAGCCTCTTGGCTCGCAACTGGAACAAAGCAGATCTCGATCTATTTCTTGCTTCCCTAACATCTTCGGTTCTGCCCAGCCCCGGCTCCATAGACTCCCAGGAAGCCACACTGGTCAAATGGCTAGAGTCCGCTAGCGACAAGGTCGCCCCCTTTAAGTTAATTAGAACCAAGCGTCCTCATGACGCGCACCGATGGTTCTCAGACAGCCATAAATCCTTAAAACTGGGACTCCGCCAAGCAGAACGTCGCTGGCGTAGAAATTATGACCCCTTAGAAAAATCAAATTTTTAAAATTATCTGGAGAATACAAACAGGCAATTTCAGCCGCCAAAACTACTTACTTCTCTGCAAAAATTCTCAAGTCCGTGCAAAAATCCAAAGAAATTTTTGCCATTGTAGAGGAGCTCTCACACCCAGACAGGGTGACCATCCAACCCCTCCCAACCCAAGCACTATGTGACTCCCTTAATCAATTTTTTGTAGACAAAATTAGCAAAATCAAAAATAGTATTTCCTCTGGATCCCCGGCGACGTCCCTCACAGAGGTTATTCCCTCTTTTAATTCCCATTCCCTGACCCAGCTCCCCCCTATATTAGAAGGAGATTTTTTCTCCCTGCTTAATAAAGTTTCTTCTGGCTCCCCCACGGATTGCTTTCCTCCTGCGATTCTCCGTGCTGCCTTTTCGGCTTGCCCTACCCCTCCGCTGGCCCTCTTGAACAATTCTCTCCTGCTCGGTGAGGTCCCCAGTCAGTTTAGGAACGCTGAGGTGGTTCCCATACTAAAAAAAAACAACGCGGACCCCGCGGTTATGGGTAACTTCCGTCCCATCTCCCTTCTCCCTTACCTGAGTAAGGTACTTGAGACACATGTTACCAGCGTTCTCAGTTCCTTTATTGAAGATTCCAACTTCCTAGACTCCCAGCAAGCCGGGTTTAGACCTGCCCATTCGACGGAGGCGGTTATCCTCTCTGTCATGGAGGAACTCTGTAGAGGCGCCGACTCCAATATTAGTCAAGCTTTGATTCTCCTGGATTTATCGGCGGCCTTTGACACGGTCGACCATACCATCCTGGTAGACCGTGTCTAAGAGGCGGGCATCAGTGGGACAGCCCTTAGCTGGGTCCGCTCCTTCCTGACAAACCACCACCAATCTGTCCGACTCTCCCAGTTCTCGGCGGACAAGATGGAGCTCACCTGTGGCGTCCCGCAAGGTTCGTCTTTGTCACCACTCCTATTTAACTTGTACCTTACCCCCCTGATCCGCTCCCTCCGGGGAAGGAATGTCACTGCATTTAATTATGCAGATGACATTCAGCTTGTCTTCAATCTCGACTCCTCGGACGAAGCGGCTCACGACTTTCAGTCCACCCTTTGTCACATCAGCAATTGGATGGGTGCTCATCACCTTAAACTTAACCCCGACAAGACGGAGCTAGTTCTTGTCGGGGGCCCATCCAACCCCTGGAATTCTACTTTCTGGCCCCTTTCCCTTGGCCCCTCTCCTCGCCCTGCTGACAAGGTGAAAAGCTTGGGAGTCTACATCTCCCACGATCTTTCCTTAAAGCACCAGGTCAGTGCCACTGTGTCCTCCTGTTTCTTCCAGCTTAGGAAGATCCGAAAAATAGCTCATTTCTTGACCACCGAAGCCCTCACTCTGGCACTGCTGGCATTAGTCATCTCCCGGATCGACTATGCCAACGCCCTATACGCAGGCATCCCACAATATCAAATTAAAAGACTGCAGCTAATACAGAACCAGGCAGCCCGCCTGATCTACCATCAACCCAAACACCATCACGTCCGCCCCCTGCTCAAAGCCCTTCACTGGCTCCCTGTAGCGGAGCGTTGCAAGTTTAAATTGGGTTGCTTGATCCACAAATCTCTGGCCGGTATCGGTCCCTCCTTCATCTCCTCCCTCCTGCACCTCCGATCCTCTCACCATGCGCTCCTCCAGACGCCTAGGTTTAGGCGCAAAAAACACGGAGGTCTCAGATTTTCTTTCCTGGCCCCATCTTTCTGAAACTCACTCCCGTTGGAACTTAGACTCTCTCCTTCCTACCCTCACTTTAGGTCTCTTCTTAAAACTCACCTCTTCCGTAGTACTTACACCTAAGTACTCTTTATTTCTCCTTCCTGCCTCTTCCTAAATAAGTGAACAGCGGCAAGAAAACGTCCGGTGTAAGCCGCGCTTTATAAGAATTTTTTACATTACATTTTTTACATTACACATATTGAAAGGACCAGATATGTCAAAAGCAATTTTATGCCATGGCACAGAAGGCCATTTAACTATTTTGAGTGGTGGAGTATATACTTTTAGCATTCTTTCTTTACACACACATTCTTGACACTCCCTAACAGTTCTATCAACAAATCTGTCGATACCTGGCCACCAAAACACAGATCGAACCAACCGCTTCATGGACGAAATACCAGGATGTGTGTCATGCGCAGTTTGTAAAATGATGTCCTGCATGCCCTCTGGCGGTATACATTTGCCAGACTTAAAAATGAAATCACAATCCAAATCCAACTCATCCAAAACATTGTGAAATGGAATCAATTCTGATCTGATACATTTTTTATTAGGCCAACCATTCTGAATATAATTCAACAAATCCGCCCACCTTGAATCCTTTCTAACACACTCCTGCCAATCAGATTCAGAAACATTCTTGAATTTCCCTTGTAACACATCTTGAATAGCTAAAACGAAATCACTCTCCTTAACAATATTGACATCTTCCACCTTGCATGGTAAACGTGACAAACAATCTGCCGTGACATTCTTTTTCCCAGGTACATATACCGTGACAAAATTATATTCTTGCAACCTAGAAGTTAGTCTTGCAATTCTGGCTGTGGAATTCCATCCCCCTCCCACCGATAAGATATTGACTAAAGGCTTGTGATCCGTTCTGAGAACAAATTTGGATCCCCAAACATAGAGTCTAAAATGCTCAATGGCCCACACGCATGCTAACAATTCCTTTTCTATCACTGAATATTTGCGTTCACACTCATTCAATGTTCTCGACGCAAATGCTACATTCCATTCCTCACTGCCTTCTTTTTGAGATAATGCTCTGCCCAAACCATATAGGCTGGCATCAACAGTAATGATACACTCTTTGTTAATCCTAAACGGTTTTAAATTGGGAGCTCTGACTATATCTCTTTTGACTAAATCAAATGCTTTTTGTTGTTCATCAGACCACAAATATTCCACACCCTGTCTCAACAATCTTCTCAAAGGTTCCATCTTATTAGCAAAATTTTCTACAAACTTGCTGTAGTATTCACACATACCAGCAAAAGATAACAATTGATCCTTTTTTTCTGGAACCGGAGCTTTAGTGATAGCTTCCACATTGGATTTTTTGGGAAAAACTCCTTCACCTGATAAGGTATGTCCCAAATATTCTACTGACTCTTGAAAAAGTTTGCACTTATGTGCTTTCACTGTTAGGCCATTACTCTGTAATCTCTTACATACTTCTTGCAAATGATGTTCATGTTCATTGGTATTTTTTGAGAACACCAATATATCGTCCTGAAAATTTTTACATATGTATCTATATCTCTGAAAATGTGAAACATGACCCTTTGAAAAACAGATGCAGCGGACGCAAGTCCGAAAGGCATGCGTACATATTGAAAAAGACCCTGAGGTGTTATAAATGCCGTAGGTTTTCTAGACTGCTCAGTTAATTCGATCTGATGGTAAGCAGATTTTAAGTCTAATGTAGAGAAGATCTTTGCACCATCAAAGAGAGACACTAACTCATTAATATTTGGCAAGGGATGGCAATCAATGACAATGTTGGAATTCAATGCTCTCAGGTCCACACATAATCTTAACTTTTGATCCGGTTTTCTTACCAAAACTATGGGAGAAACCCACTCTGATGATTCGATAGGTTCAATAATCCCCTCCTTCAATAAATCATCTAACATGCCTTTAAGTTCTTCTCTAATATTGATGGGAACACCTCTAAGTTTTTGAATGACTGGTGTATGATCTTTCTTTAAAATGATATTATGTGAGAAATTCTTGAGTTTCCCTAATTTCTCACAGAATACCGTATCAAAATGCTTGATAAGATCACGTCCTTTATTGCTTAAAGTAGAATTATTGGATAGTTCAACTGCAGAAATAGTATTCATCAGGCTATCATCACATAAAGATACTGGTTCTTTTGCTCTAAGATTCAATATAATACCTAACTTCCATTGGTCAAACCATCCCAAAACATTGATGCCTTTAATGGAAATGTATAACTTAATAGAAGCCTTTCTGTTCTTAAACTAAATATCAACATTGAAAAAACCAATCATTTCAATCTTTGTACCAGAAAAATTTACAGCAGAAATATCTGACTGATTAATTTTCCCTAACTTCGTAGGATAAGGAAACATACTTTCATAATACTCTCAAGTGATTATGGTCCATGGTGATCCTGAATCTACCATAAGGAACAAATCAATTTCACAAATTGTAAAAATACATTTTGGTGAATTACGTTGTAAATTTGGTTGAATATCCAAAATAGAAACTACAAAACCAGATTCATAGCTAGATTCATTAATAGATTCACTATTCCTACAGTTGCTTACAGTTTCTTCAGAAACAATAGATACAGGTTGTTTGTTTTGTATCGGGACACGTCTGTCCCTACACATATTACTAAAATGTCCAATTCTCTTGCAAAAATTGCATTCTCTCTTTAAAGCTGGACAACCTGAAAAAGAAGCAATGTGAAATTTATTACCACATCTGAAACACATTCCCTGAAAATTCTGATTGAAAGATCTCTAAGAAGACAATTGTTTTGTCTTGTTGAATGAAGCGTCTTGTTTAATTCCTTTTTTATGTTTCACAACACAAACTTCTTCATCAATCTGTTTCTTCTCAGTGTTGTTTTTAACAGTATTCATCCATAGATCAGATTGTTCTTGTGCCTTGGCTACAGCAATGGTTTTAGTAAGATTCGGATCACCCATAACCCATAGTTTATCCTGAGTTTTTTTACACTTGGTATGGACAATGATCTGATCTCGAATCATTTCACTGTGATGGCACCAAAATTACAATGAAGACTCAATGATCTTAAGGAGGTCAAAAAATCTTCAAAAGATTCATCTTCTTTTTGTTTTCTAGTATAGAACTTGAAATGTTTAAGTGCAATGCTTAAATTGGGTTTAAATATTTTTTCAAGTCTAGCAAGAGCTTCAGTATAAGGATTTAAATTATCTCCACTACCATCATTTGTAGAAGTAATTTGAGGCAAAGATCTGAAAATTTCTTGTCCTTCTGAGCCTAGACAATGAAGAAGGATACTCTTTTTTCTTTCTGCACCCATCCTCTCACCATCAATAGCCTTCATGTAATTTACAAATTCCTCTTTCCACCTTGACCATGGCATGGGTGGATCACCTTTTGTTTGTAAAAACTTAATGGGAGGATCAAATTGCATTTTGTTTGTATAAATAATAACAGGAATATGTAAAGAAAGAACTTCACTAAAGCGATGTTTTGAACAAAAATAAAATTTGAAGAAAGTAAAATTAAAAGAGAAAAAATGTGAGAAATATATGCTTACTTTTTGTTGAAAAGTGAAGGAAAATATATAAACGAATTGAGTAGGAAGTTAACAACGATGTCTCCGGGTTTCATGAAATTCTGCCGTTTATAATGATATCTCCGTGTTTCCGTAACTATGGTAACAATAAAATGGCTGCTGGACGCATTGCGTGGTGCGTGCGTGATTTGTTGAAATACCAAGAGCTGCGCACGAAGATTCCAGGAGCCACGCACGAAGATTCCAGGAGCCGGTAGGCTGCGAGTCTCAATCTTTTGAAAATAAACAAGGTGACATTAACTCCAAATATGTTTTGAAATATAAAGTAGAACATCGAGGAAACAAAAACAAAATCGGAAATAGCAAAATATAAAGTGAATGAAGAATCCGTTTGTTATGTAGCAAAATTAGTGATAGAACTTGAGGAAACTTGTCAAAAGAATGAAAATGTACTGCTGCAGGTGCTATCAAAGCACATAAATAAAATACAGCCGCTGGCACAATCAGAATGCATAAGAAGGTTAAAGTACATACCAAGGTGTTTTCTCAGTTAAAAGGAAATCGAAGAAATTCGTAGAAAATGGGTTCAAAACACCACCCAAATAAATCTGTGCTGCAGGTGGTGATTTCCTTCGTCGCCAAAATTGTAGCAATAATGCAGATTGGTTCAAGTTGAATAAATCTTGGTTTATTGGTAGCAGCACAAATAACATCTATCAGTGTCTTAATCCAGGCTGTAATGAGCTTCAACAGTCATAGACTTTAGATAACCAGCTTTAGAATATAGAACATACTCAAAGGTAAACTTGTCTCATGCACTGGCATGCGACCACAGTATAATACTTAAAGGGATGGTAATGAAAAGGAATATAACACATGCCCTCGATAACTCTAGCAAGTCTTTTGGCGTAAATCTTTGCATCCGAGTTCATTAAGGTAATAGGCCTGTAAGACCCCGGAGCTGTGGATACCTTACCTTTTTTAAGAATAACTATAACTTCAGCCCCTCCCCATGAGCTTGGACTTGAGTGCCCCTGCTGTGCCAGTAAAACCGTATTTAATAACTCCGTGATAAGGACTTCCTGGAATACTTAACTCAATGGGAATCTGGTCCGGGCCTGCCGCTTTAGTTGAGGGGAGATCCGCTAATGCTGAGGCCACCTCCTCCAGCTTAATTGGGGATTCTAGAGTTGCCTTCTCCTCCTCGGGCAGCTTTGGGGCTGGATTGTAATTAAGATAGTCCTTTATGCCTATAATTCCTCCACCCTCTTCTATACCATAAAGATCTGTGTAAAACTGTCTAAACACCTCTCGAACACCCTCGGTATCGGATACCATGTTTCCTTGCCTATCTAGGATGCCCTTAATATCTTCTGCTGCAGCTTGCTGCCGGGTGCGGATTCCCAAGATATGCCCAAGTCTCTCACTCAATTCGAAGGATTGTTCCTTCTTAGCTAAATAGTTAGCTGCAGTTTTGCTAGCAATGCCTTCTATTGCTTCAGCTTTTAACAAGATAATTCTTAAAAGGTGCTGCTCCAAGGGCATACCCTACCTTTCTCACCAATACCTCCACTCTCATCCTCTGGGATTGCTGCTTATGAATTGAATAGCTAAGTGTCTCCCCTCGAGTTCCTGCCTTGAATGCATCCCAGGCATTACCTGAGGATGTGCTCCCCCTGTTAAAAATCTAAAATTCCTTTATCCAGTTACTCATGTACCTGATATAACCACTATCTTTCAGGAGGGCTCTCTCGAGTGTCCAGGTATTTTGCTTAACAGCTACCCCCTCTAAGTTAATAGATAAAATCAAGGGGTTGTGGTCCGAAATTATCCGGGGGAGCTTCTCAATTTGGGATCTGTGTAATAAAGAGTTAGAGATTAGAAAATAGTCTAACCTTACAAGGATTTTGTGTGGAGCTGAGAAGAAAGTGCTACCATCCAGCTGCGGATGCAGTTTGGCTTAGAGGTCCAACAATGCGTTATGTTGTGCCATAGCTGTTAGAGCACGAACCTATCTCTTCTTCCGCCCAGTGTACCCTCGCCCTATTTGGATCTCATAGCCTGAGGGGTTATTAATGTTAAAATCGCCACAGCATATAATCGGTTCAGGCCAACTGGCTAGTTCAGTGTCCAGGTATTCAAATATATCCGGGTCGTCCTCTGTGGAGCCTTATATCCAGACCAGAGTAAAAGTCTCCCCTCTGAATACTAATTCCACTATAACCCACCTTCCCCACTGATCCTCAGCCTTCCTAGTCACTAAACAGTCTCTCCCTTTGCCCAGTATAGCTACCCCTCTTGTTTTAGATCCTTGCTTTGTGTGAGCTAATAAAGTCAATCCTAGTTGCTCCAGCAGGAATCCCTTCCCTCCCTCAACATGTGTTTCTTGTAAACATACAAAATCCAATTTCATTGTTTTCAATAGAGCAGTCACCCGCAGCATTTTCTGGACATCATTGAACCCGCACACATTGATTGAGGCCATTCGGCAAGACATTAAAATGTGTCAAACGGTTGTTCTAGCTTCTTTACCAATTTTTCATTTAAGCAAAACAAGAAAGTGCTGTGCTGTAAGTGCTGTGCGTGCCCCCCTCCCCCCTCACTCCCCTGTCCCCTTCCTCCCCTGTCCCCTTCCTCCCCTGTCCCCTTCCTCCCCTATCCCCTTCCTCCACTTTACCTCCCCCCCCAAGGGCAAAGGGTCAGCCATGACCGATGTGTGGTCGCTAAAGGATGTAGCTGTCGCCTCTTCCTTCCTCCCTCAAAAAAAAAAGAAAAAAACCAAACCAAACAGAATGCTATCCACCCCCTGAAGTCTAACGTTGCAAGCCCTGTGTCCTCTATGATGAGACGCTACAACCAAGCCTAAGAAATGCCATTATTCTTCTCGTCCCCCTTCCCTGTATCCTAGCACCTCCACCATGTATTCCTTTGCCTTAATTTTGGAAAAAAACATTTTTGTCCCACCTTTGGTAATCACTTTCAGCTTAGCTGGGTACAACAAACAGGCTTCTGTACCAAGGGCCTGTAGGGGGCGATTAGCTGCCTCAATCTCCACTTATGCTCCACAGTAACATGGCAAATATCGGGACTAGCAAAAAAAGTAACATTATTAAAAGATCGCTTAGCCTCCGGTTTTGCTTTCTCTAAGATTAATTGTCTCAGCAGAAAGTTGTCTACAAATATGAGAATAGCTCTAGGCCTACCCTCTTGGGACCCGCTCTGCCCTCTCTTGTTTGTGAGAGGGAAGCGATGCGCCCTCTGGATTTTGACCTCCCACTGCCAAGATGATAGCTCCGGAAAGGCCCCTTTCAATAAGTTCACAACAAACATCATGGCATCTTGTCCTTCTAGCCCTTCCGCCACACCCAATTGTCTAATGTTATTGCGGCGTTGACGGTTTTCATAATCTTCCATCTTCCACTGCAAATCCTCCGCCACTTTCTGCTGTTCTTGTTTAAAGGTATGGAAGCTATTGAAATCGTCCTCCAGCTTCCCCGTCCTTTCTTCTACTTGAGTGACCCTTTCCACGACCTCGTCATAGAGTTTATTCATCTTTCTTAGGGTGTTCTGTATTTTTTTTTTCCCCTGCCTTGCCCTCCGGCTTTCAACCCTAGCCTCACTTTGCATGGATTTGAGGATACTGAATAACAAGTCCAATGAGACTGGTTGGGGTGACATATGGGGTGAGACCTGTCCCCCGGGTAGGAGCGGGATACCGTCCATGTCTTGGTAGGTCTGCGAGGTGGCTGAGTAGTCCCACAATAGTTTTTTGGAGGGGTCTGAGGGGCTGGCTGAGGGGTTGGGTTTCCTCCTGGACCAGCGTTTTTTTTGTGTATATTTTGGAGCCGTGGAGTTTGGAGTTGCTCCCTGAGTCAGTGGTCTCTCCTGTGCTTCCCTCATCCGTGCCCAATGATTCAGAATCTTCATTGACCGAGTAGAAGCGGTCTGGTGAAGCAGCCCCGCCACCGGCCCCATTCTCACACTGTCTGGCTAGATTCGCTTCTCGTTGTAGGGCCGCTAAAGCCGGGTCACTCCCCCAAGTGCTCATTACACCACCTCCACCTTGTCCCCATCTGCCCATTCAGAGCCCGTTGGTCCCCCCTGGATTCTGCCTGTGAGGGAATCGTGATTTACATTCGGGATACCCAGACTGACTCCAACGGGCCTCCGCCTCCGCCCTGAGCAGAGATTCTGTCCCCAGCAGCCTTTTTACTCACTGTAGAATTCCCAGTGCCAATGTCATTGTTGGATCCTGGCGCTCCTTGTGGCAAGCTCTCGAATGGGGTAGTAGTCTCTGCAGAAGCCTCCGATCCGCTCTCCAGCCCTTGCACCGGCTTCTGTTCCGACGCCGGCACCTGCTCCGGTTGCCTAGTAACAGGCGCGCCGGCGTCCTCGAAGACGTTCTGCGGTATGAGCTCCTTCTCGCCACTCCTTGCGCTACCGACTGCAGCCTCAGCAATCTTCGCAGGTTTGGTAGCAAAACTCTCTGCAACTGTGGGCTGCCGCATCGTATTCTCCTTTGTGTTTATTTTATTTTGTGTGGAACGAGCGGGGGCATTTTCACGGGGGGTGCCAGGGGTAGACACAACATCATTGCTTGCCCGCGTCTCACCCGTTTTCTTCCCAAGGGACTTTTTAGTGATACTAGTTGTGCTACCCCGCTGGATAACAGAGCCGGTTACCGTCTTAGACTCATTCTTGTCTTTGCCAGTGAGGTCTTTCTGTGCCAGATCTTTGGCATGATTTGCTTTGATTGGGTGTGGTGGCATACTAAGAGCTCCTTTGTAAGCCAGCGCGATGAGAGCCGCAATTCTTCTACGGGCTCGGATGAAAGCTGCTTTGATATACTCGCCGCGATACTGCTGCCAAGGTAGGACATCCGAGCCGCTGGGGTTGCCGCTTTTGAACCCCCTGGGACCTGATCTCATTGCCGGATAGGGAGGTAGTGTCAGACCATCAAGGCAATGGAAGGGAGGAGGAGTGAGATGCGACTACTCACTACAGTCCATCAGCGGCCATCTTGCCTCCACAATTCCACATAACCGCAACTTATCTGTTGATAATGTCCTGGTTTTAGGTGTTGGGGGGGGGGGGGGAGGTGCTGGCCCCTATGTACTGTCAACAACACAGGACCTGTAACTTACAGTGGTACGGATACCCTTAGTTCAACCCTCCTGTCTCACTTTTAGGATAGGGTGGTCACCAGATATTCTGGTCAGTCTTTTTGGACTTAGTTCTCCACTTTCTGCCTGTTAAACCCAACAAGAGAATGCTGTTAACCCCTCTATCTCTACCTGTCTCACAGTGACAGAAAGATAGGAAAAGGAAGATGAAAAAAGTGAGAAACGGAGTGGTGTTGCCTCACGGGAGTAACACCATGGAGGCTCTGCAGGAAGGTACTCGCCTGCCGCCTAGGTTCTCATCATCAGCATACACCACTCCAACGTAAATTGTGAAGTGAAAAAAGAAAAATAACAAAAAGGATAGGTGAAGGTGCTTGAGCAACAGAACCTGCATACACCATGGGTTGAGTGCAGCAAGACTGTGCTCATTCAGGACAGAAGTTAAAAGTGAGCGTCTACTTGCTGGCCTGCTATATTTTATTCTGGGCTGCTAGTGAGCTCATGTTAAAATGCCGACATGTTTCGTTGCCTATTAGAAAACTTACATACTAAAGTGTAAAAGTACATTTACCATATCTCCTCTGACACAGGAGATATGGTAAATGTACTTTTACACTTTAGTATGTACTTCCAAATGTGCCCAATTAAGAATACATGTGCTGCTGTAGAGAGAGCTAGTCGTGTACACTAAATGTTACTGATATGGAGAATGCTGTTTTTTCTTTGTCTTTTTATCCACAGGTATAGGCATATCTGTGAACGGGTGAAGGGTGAAGTGACACACACAGCCCTGAAGAAGTTGCCGTAAGTTTTCTAATAGGCAACGAAACATGTCGGCATTTTAACATGAGCTCACTAGCAGCCCAGAATAAAATATAGCAGGCCAGCAAGTAGACGCTCACTTTTAACTTCTGTCCTGAATGAGCACAGTCTTGCTGCACTCAACCCATGGTGTATGCAGGTTCTGTTGCTCAAGCACCTTCACCTATCCTATTTGTTATTTTTCCTTTTTCACTTCACAATTTACGTTGGAGTGGTGTATGCTGATGATGAGAACCTAGGCGGCAGGCGAGTACCTTCCTGCAGAGCCTCCATGGTGTTACTCCCGTGAGGCGACACCACTCCGTTTCTCACTTTTTTCATCTTCCTTTTCCTATCTTTCTGTCACTGTGAGACAGGTAGAGATAGAGGGGTTAACAGCATTCTCTTGTTGGGTTTAATAGGCAGAAAGTGGAGAACTAAGTCCAAAAAGACTGACCAGAATATCTGGTGACCACCCTATCCTAAAAGTGAGACAGGAGGGTTGGACTAAGGGTATCCGTACCACTGTAAGTTACAGGTCCTGTGTTGTTTAAAGTACATTGAGAGGGGGACGACCTGCTTCTTATATCCCCTGAGCTCCTATATGGAATAGACCCTATGTACTGTCGCCTGATGCCACGGCATGAGCGGGGTTGTGGGGGGTTCCTGGGCTTCCTTGACAGAGGAGTGCTGACAGCCCCCCATCCTTTCCCTCCATGTGCCTCTGTTAATCCAGCTGTCATTGGTTAACGGGAGCCGGCTGCACACAGTGTGTGCAGGAGGCATGGCGCTGGGCCTTTCCTTCACTTTCTTCCAAGGCATCACTTCTGCAATCTTTTTACGTCTTTTATCTTCTTTGTGTCCCTGTGCATTGAAATAACGAGATTCTCTTAGTGCATGTGGTTTTCCGCTCTGGTTTGTGTAGCTGTATTCTCCCATTCTATGCAAGCGCTGCTTTTACTTTGCTTCCATGACTGGTGTGCACTTCCACCGCATTTTCACTTGTATATTCGGAGTTAAGAAGGTGTTCGTGCTCTACAACTTTTGATCCCTTTGCTAAACCGGTTCCGATAGTTCTTTGCAGTATGTCTGTCTGATCTCTGCTTAGGGCACTTGGACGTTCTCTAGTCCTTAAGATTTAGAGCACTGCGACCTGAATTTTCCCAACAAATTTGAGTTCACTGTGATGGTCTGGGACAGTTTGGTTTCAGTTGCCCACTACATGCTGGGCAGCTGAGGACAGAACAGGGCCTAAACGCTGCAGCTGGCTCTAAGTGCTTCGCAGCTGGGGAAGGTCAAAGTAGGGGAAAAGGAGTGCGACTCACTCCTGAGTCCAAATTACATGTCCTAGAAAGAAAAACCTAAATGGAGCAGCTACCCACTACTTGCTGGGCAGCTGAGGATAAAAATGCGACGGGCCCTCACCGGCCCATTGGAGCAAAACTGCGCCAACTGTTAGAGCCCTCTAGGCTCTAGGATACATATTGTGCAAAAACGTTGGAGCCCTCTAGGCTCTGCACACACTTTGGGCCTGGGAGCACTCTGGCTCCTTAAAGAAAGAAAGGCCCCCCATTGTTGGAGCCACGGGGCTCAGCACGGTCTCCTCGAGCCCTTCAAATCAATGTTGTGCCCCGGTAGCCATCTAGGCTCAAAGTCGAATTCACTGCGCATGGGAGCACTCGGGCTCCGTCGAGACGTTGGGGCGGCCCACTGCCATCTGGGGCCGCCCTACCTCCACCCTCGTCATTGTGCCTTTTTCCGGCACCAACAACAGCCCCCACGGAGCTCCCCTCACCCCCAGCCCTTCAACACTCACCGGGCTGGTCAGGGGGGCTCTGCTTCACTCGGGGCGGAAGGCTGGCTCTGGGGTGGCCCTGCTCAGCATGACGCGGGGCTCTCTCCTCCATCACGGGAGCCCCGCGCTGCTATGGGTGGCCTCAGCATGCTTCTCCGCTTCACCCAGGCCTCATCCTGGGGCCCGGGACTCTGTACCGGCACTCCTCTTCTTTTTACGGCCGGCGCGCGGTGCTTCCTCTTTGGCCCGGAAGCCCTGGAGTATCATGCCCGCACTTCCTCTTCTGTCCTGCGGTGCCGCCCACAACCAGGCGGGCCGCGGGTGGCGGCAATCTTATAACGCGGCTCGGGCCGCGGCGGTGATTCCCGGGGGCAAAATGAGGGGTGGGCACCCTCGAATTTAAGGTCTAACTAAAAAGGAAGGCGTAGGGTGGGCACCTGCAGTAAATAACGAAAAATAGCGGCAATGAGGGGTAGGCTCCCCCCGTGACAGGGCAAGTAGAATAAATTTCTTCCCAGGCGCTAGGGCAAGTAAAAGGTCCTTAAAGATAAGGAAGGGATCCTTGAACAAGGAAAAGGAACAGCCAGCTCCCAGCTAAGCAAGTCCCCCAGTCATCCAGCCAAGGCAGAGGGGACCCCAAGAAGTCTTCCAGCCTCCAAGGCATCCAGGGGCTGGGCAGGGCCCAGGGAGGCAAGCCTTCCCCTGGGCCCCAGCAGCAGCACGCCCCTGGTAGATTCCAGTCAGAAACAAGAACATTTTACAAGAGGTCACTGCCTCTTTTTATACACACAATTCCTTTGTCTAAACGTGCAGGCAAGGGGCGAACCATATATAACTTGTTCCTGAGCACTTTGATTGCTCAGCCCCTCTCTCTATTCACAGGATGGGTCATGGACATCAGACACACCACAGGGGGTGGAGCCAGCATTGTGGGGGGGACCCCAGCCCTATTCAGGTCCCAGGTGCACTCCTCCCCAGCCATCAACATGCAGATCTCCCATTCACCACCGGGGCAGACCCATCCTGACTCCTGGAGCCTGGCACACCAGCCAGCACCAGCCAATCACAAGCCAGCACATTCACTGCACAGACTGGCCAACTTCTAGAAGTGGCACTTCCACACTAGACACAATAACGCCACACACATCATCGCGCAGGATTTATTCACACAAGTCCACACATACCACACAACTCGTACCTGCACTCCCCACGCATCAGGGATTACCATGGACACACATTCCCCATGCATTCCTATGGGAGGGCAGGCCAATCTCACACACGCACTCAGAGAGCGCACGCACTTTACACTGCGCCACATTGCTAAAGTGCGCAAAGACCAGAAATCATTATAATTATGTAACACTAAAAGGCAAAAAGTTCAGGGGTGAACCTGCCAGAAGGGCCAAGTCCAACAGGTCTCTATCTGGCTTTCCATTTTTGCCCTTACTGTCACCATGAACAAAAATCTTAATTCTAGAGCAATAGCACCCTTCACTGACATTCATGTAACTTCAAAGATACTCGTTATGTTTCTTCCACAGTCTCACCATGTCACAACAGAAGCATTTTCAATGTTCTTTACAACAAAGCTATAGTTGTTTCTTATTTATCTTCTGCAACTAATAATCATTGACAAAGCTAAATAGTCCTGACTTGTTGTAGCAGTAATGTTACATGTATCATATATCGGGATGCAATGACAGAAGAAGCAAAATATCAGTCGGGCGGCACAATATGCTAACACAGTTTTTCTAATTGCGTGTTTTTAACCAACACCCTTAATTACATCGGCCACAATCAGTGGTCGAAGTGGGGGGGAGTAGGGGAACTGTGGGCGGAGACTCCGAGGGCGGGGATAACTCTAGGATTGGATCAGTGGGCGGAGTCAGAGGTGTGGCCAGAATTTTTAGTATTTGTTTGGCATTTCACCGACCAGTTACAGCTTATTGTGTTATTTAATTCAACCAAAGGATACACTTTATTATTTAAGGTTTAATAGGAGTTGGCATTTAAATACATTCACAAAGTGGAATATATTTCCAATCACACAATGTCCCAAATACGCTTAAAAGTGGAATCACAAGCCAATTGTCTCCAAGCCAGGCAGTTTCTCTCATTAGCACTTCTCCTCCCTTCTTCCACAAGAGCAGTTCAAACATGAATGGCAAAATATCCTAGTTTGCAAATGTTTTCTATGTAATTTTGGCTCTGCCATATTTGCCACATAGTGCATCATCCACTGCATAATCTTACAGTTTTAACTTATCATTTTTTTAGCTCAAACCGAAATTTCTTTTAACTAAAAAACGTTACTTGAATTGCTGCAAAGTGGACGGCCCTTTGCAAAGGTTGACTGATCACCTTTCTCACTGCTGTATTTGTAGGTTATACTGATACTAATGAGGCAGAATCTTTGCAGAGACTTAACAAGTTAAAAATGTCTAAATAATAAAGTATAAGAAATATATTGCATTACACTGCAGCCTTTTTTTGATGCATAATTTAGTCAACACTGCGGCATCATTTTGACCCCCATTGCTGCATAATTCAAGTGGCTCCAGAGCAGGTAGCACATATTAAAAGTGCTTGTGCATGAAGCAGAGAGACTGTGAAGTTTGCAACCTTAGTTGGCGTGTGTGCAAATCCTGCATTGCCGATCCTTGGTGAGTTGCAGTTACTGAAACAAGGCCAATGGAGGTACCAATGGGTGAGGCGCACTGGCCTCGATGGCAGGGCCGGCTTTATTGCTGGTGGCGCCCTATGCAACAATGTTTGTTGGTGCCCCCAATGATCACCTACGCCTCGGACTCCCTCACTACCACCCTTTAACAGCACCCCTCAAGTCTCATAACCACACTCTTTCTCAGATGCATTTAACTTGATTTACAGCGCCACTCATACCAGTGTATGGTGTCAGAGCCCTTTACATCACACACACTACACAGAGACAATCATTTATATATGTGTAAATCCCTGTGTAGGAAATGTTACATAAGACAAAGGACTACAAGGGGTAGAAGCCACATTACAACCATACTAGTAGGCAGTATAGTTTAATAGCTCACTGTTCTATGTTAGGATTTTAACTTAAAAACTGCAAGTAACAACAGGATCTCTCTGACAAAATCAGTAACCTATTAAAATAGTTAACATTATTTGCACTTTGTGATCTGCATGGTACATGTTCCTTGCAGCAGGCACATTAACCCTCTGTGCTACCTTTCCAGGAGTCAACCCGTCCACTAGACAAAACTCCAATCTTTCTCTAGGAAGAAAATTTATCAGCAAAGTTATCATGACATTTTTATTGTAGCTGAAAATTGCTGGAGGCCAAGAAGGAGGTAGCAAGTTTTTTTTAAACCATAATATACTTGCAAACACTACGCACCCACCCGAAATAGGTACCCAGTGCGGTCACACGGTTCGTACCGCCCTAACCTGCTCAAGGTTCATGTGACCTCAGTGACAGTCATGGTGACTGGATCCCTGTTGCTCTAGGGTGTGTTGCTTCGTAGGCCTGCCCGCAAGACTGGACATGAACTTCAGTATGGATTGTGTTGGACAGACCTTAAAGGTTAACCCACAATTGACACCACTAGGGTACACCTGCTTGTACATAGACATCAGGCTTTCTAAGGTCTAGTGGGGCCTTCTAAGGTCTAGCATGGGAATATGCTCCCTCAGTAGAGTGGTCTGGTCATGAAGGCTGAACCCGGTTCCCCAGTTCCAAATTCGGCCGCTCTGGCCATAGTGCACCATCCTCTCCCCAACTGAACACCATACTGCCCCACGGAGAGAAACTCGCACTTCCTTCAGCTACAAAGTAATTGTGCCTGCTATAAACACTTGGATGTGACTCAATTCAAATTATGCACTTGATAAGAGTAATATGCTGCCTAAAAAAAAACACTACAAGCAAACACTGCAATGCAATGCAAGATTAAGTAAAGCATGTGAAATGAAAGCAGAAACAACATGGTTACCTTAACGATCTCTCACTCACTATTCAGAAATCAGCGAGTGGTTTTACCTGAAAAGTTAAGGTAATGACTACAGGGCTCTGAAGGGAACCGATTCACGGTCCATTGCTTATATCCTTAGAAAACGTAAGCAGTATGTTTTAAAGAAACCTCATCCATAAACACAGAGCCATGGTACACATTTTGTTTTCCAATCCACCCATCAACCAGGTACTGCAATACATCCAGGAATGGTCACTTCCCCACCTGGGGGCAACAATGCTGTTCAAAGAAAGACGAGAAAACAAAAGTAGCGCTTCACAGCAAAGTCTGTAAAGTGAGGCTGATGTGAATAAAACCAACTGGCCACTTTGCAACTACTCTGTCTTGAGTTATTTAATTATGAATTTATTTTTCATAGTTAAAACCTTTTATTTCTCTCCATCCCGAGGCTGCACTTTGGAATAGAAAAATGTCAGAAAAAGGGCATTTCCTGCAAGAGTGTTTCTCTTTTTTGGATCTATTTCACAGGTAAGCAACTAAATGAAAGAAGGAAAGAGGGGTTGTGAACCGTTTCTTCTAGTCACAGATTTCAGTAATTGAGGAGCAAGACAGAAAGAGAGGGAATAATAGGAACAGAGGGGGGGGGCAGCTGCCAGCACAGAAAAGGACATTGTCCGTGTCTTCTCTGGGCAGTAAGGGAGAGACAGAGTCCTTTTCCTTCTCTGCCCGCCAAGAACGGCCACGAAAGCCGAGCCTTATCTGAAGGCCTTTGCTATTTCTGCCGTCCTGGGACACAGCTTCGAAAAGAAAAAGTAGAGGAACTGAATCTTTTTAATTAAAGAAGTAGGGGCACGCTGTGCCCTTCCGTTCCCGTCCACTTCGACCACTGGCCACAACCCTTGGAGAGACACCCGCCCCCCAGTTATTTCATCCCACTTAAACCCCTGGGATTGTGGCTGCTAAACTAGTATAACATAATTAAACACAGCCTGGCTGTTACCTGTGCGCGCCTCAGCCTCACTCTCCGGTGTCATTTCTAATATATATATATATATGTTTCACTCGTCTTCGCTGCTTCATTGTGCATGTGAGAAAGTGTCACTCATAGTCTTTAATATGTCACTCATAATTACATTGGAAATGTCACACATGTCAATCTGAAACGTTGCCAGCTATGACGGCCCTTAGCAGTGCCCATGATGCACGGTGTGTCGGGCCCCCTCCCCCCCAGACATCCATCCATCCATCCTTCCATGCGAGGATAAGGCCCCTTCTGGGCCTCTACAAGTTTAAAAATGCCCGCCTGGCTCTTCCCTTTAAACCTCCGGCCCTGCGGCCCTGAGTGAGCCGTCGGCGCTACAGAACACTTTATAAATCAAATCAATAAAGGTGCTTTATCTAAACAGACTGCTGATGCGCCTCGAGGTGCAGCAAAGACATATATTTATTTGCACATGCATGGATCAAAAGTCAGGGCCGACTTGCATGATGCAGGCCCCCACCTCCCTTGGAGGCAGCTCCCAGGCCGTGTCGTACGGTTCCAGGAGCTTCTTCCAGGTGCTCTACTGCTTGAGCACCTTCTCCATGTCCTCGCTGCGCTGCCCCCCCTCTGCCCACCTCTCTGGGGGTATAGAATACCACCTGGCAGTAGGCGTGGTCCTCCTGGACAGTGGTGAACCCCCGGGCACGTTGACGTGCTCGGCGGTGAGTATGGCCTGGAGCTTGCCCGACCGCCCGGCCTGCAGGGCCTTCCGGCCCTCGGGGTTCTGCTTCACCTCCACGTAGACGCCCAGTCTTGCGCCGCGTCGCAGAATGCCAGGTGCACGCGCTGGCCTATCATTGGTGGCGTGGTGACGGCGGCGGGCACCGTCTCACCTTCCGGCGGGGACGGGGCTTCCGCTTGAGCCCGCCCTCAGCGGAGCAGTGCGATTCTGGCTGCGGGCTGCGGGGTGCCTCCTGCGGGCTGCAGGTCTCGTCCTCGTCCACTGCGCTGAACTCTGCTTGGTACCTGCGCTGCAGCTGCAGGCGTCCCAGTGCTGGCCCCCCAGCAGTGCCTTCATCTTGGTGAAGAGGCGCTGCCTCAGGCCGCACTCGTCGGCCAGGACGGCGGCCAGCTTCTCCTCGTGGAGGACGGCCCTCTGGAGCATGCGGGTCACCAACTGGTAGGTCCCCATGTCAAGGCTCTCCAGCAGCCTCCCGGCCAGGGCTTGTAGCACCTTGGGGGGCAGCAGGCCTTGCAGATCAGGTGGGCCACCTCCCGGGGGCCTCCAGGCCTCGCACGGCCTCCAGCAGCTGAGTAGCGCAGCGCTGCACCCCCTCGCTCTCCGTGGCACTCTTGTCCACGGGCAGGTCCTCAACCTTCAGGCCCTCCAGCAGACGCTGACAGGCCTCCTCCAGGAGATTCCGGATGAACATCCGGGCGCCGGGGTCATGGGCCGGCATCAGGAGGGAGCAGCAGCAGCCATCCTGGGGTCAAAGAGTCTCCCTGGCAGAGCGAACACTAAGCAACACTGGCAGCACCACAAGTCACAACACCAACTAGAACAAGGCAAGATCACCAGGGTGGGCGTGTCTACAGAGGCAGGGCCTTTAATTTACCTGTAGAAAGCGAGATCTCCTGTGCTTCTTAGGCTGGGCGAGTCTACAGAAGCAGGGCCTCTAATCTACCTGTAGAAAGCAAGATCACCTGTGCTTCACAGGCTGGGCATGTCTACAGAAGCAGGGCCTTTAATCCCACCTGTAGAAAGCAAGATCGCCTGTGCTTCACAGGCTGGGCATGTCTACAGAGGCAGGGCCTTTAATCTACCTGTACAATGCAAGATCACCTGTGCTTCACCAGGCTCTGACACAGGCTGGTCGTGTCTACATGTGTAAAAATGTCTAAACAATAAAGTATAAGAAAATATATTGCATTACCCTGCAGCCTTTTTTTTTGTGTGCATAATTTAGTCAACACTGCGGCATCATTTTATCTCTCGTTGCTGCATAATTCCACTGGCCCAAAGGCCATGGCTCCCTGATGAAGAGCAAATATCGTATAATGAATGAAGAGAATTGAAATGAGAATTTAAATACAGATGAAGATTTCATTAAAACCAATGAAGTGAAACAAACAAAGAAAATATTGTGATTATTCAAACAACCTCAGGGGAGGACATAAGGAGTGTACACTTAGGGGGATGCAACCAAGAGTTATTGGGAGCACGACTTTAAAGCATTAATATTGGACGTACCCTGAGGGCGGATACGTCACCCCTGGAGCACCTCAAGAAAACTATGGAGCTTCTCCCAAACATCCCTTTTAACAAGGAACACAAGTGGTCACTTTGTAAGCGTTTTACCATGTTTCAGCTAGGTGTAACCCTCAAGGAATCTGCTGTTGTTTAGGACAGCTTGTGGGAGACATGCAAATACAAGTCTGTTGACGAGGCATAATGTGTAAAGTGTTTATTGTATATTTATTTGCAGAAGGTCTTTTGGAAGGGAAGCCTGACCTCCATCATGCATGCCCCCACCTCCCTCATGGGCAGCCCCCACGCCTCCTCGTAGACGTCTACCTCCTGCTTTAAGGTGCTGTTCATCCGCAGGACCTTGTCCAGGTGTGCATGGCACCGAGTGACCTGGCCCAGCTTGTCGGCTGAGTAGAAGACCACGAGGTAGCACACTGTTTTCGTGGGTGCGTCTGAAGCCCCCCTAGGGCACTGACGGACCCCGCTCTGAGGATGGAACTAAACTTTGCGCAGCCCACCAGCAGCGCTTTCTTGCTTCTGTGGTTTTTTAAAATTTCAATGTAGTATCCTACCTCGCAGCTGCGGTCCCCGATGGCCAGGTGCACGCGCTCTGAGTCCCTCTCCGCCTTTCTCTTGAGTCCCATAGAGGTCTGCGCGAGCACCCCGTCATCGCTCATTGGTTGTGAAGCATGTGTTTGGTGAGCCTCGGCCCCGGTGATTGGTGCTGAGACTGGGAATGTTGCTTCCGGGTCAGGAGATCTCTCGAGGCCGTCTGCCTCGTCCTCCTCTGCCGCGCGGAACTGCACCAGGTAGCCGCACTGCAGAGCCAGTGCCGGCCCCGCAGCAGGATTTCCATCTCTTGCAAGAGGCTGAGGCTCAGAGCGGCCTTGTCGGTGAGGAAGGCCGCCGGCCTCTCCTCACGGAGCAGCACCTTCTGCACCAGGCGCACCACCGACAGGTAGTCCTTGGACCCGATTAGCCTCCTTGCATGGGCCTCCAGTATCGCTGAGGGCAGCATGTGGCAGCCGCAGGAGTCCGCCAACAGGCGGGCCACCTCTTAGGGGTCCTGCAAGTTTAAAAAGGCCCACCTGGCTCTTACCTGAAAACCTCCGGCCCTGCTTCTTGTGTGACAGAGCCTTCGGCTCTACGGAACACTTTAAAAATCAAATCAATAAAGGTGGCTTTATCTAAAGAGACTGCTGATGCGACTCGAGGTGCCGTGAAGACGCATTGCTCAATAGTCAGGGCGGACATCAATGATGCACGGTGTGCCAGGCCCCTTCTGCCCCCACGCAGACATCCATCCATGCGAGGACAAGGCCCCAAAGGTACAAATAAAATACAAAGCGCGAGAACTAGCAGTGAGGGCATAGAACGATAAAAAGGTGCGGTGTACAGTAGCGAACGTGCTCTAAGCGGTGGAGTGTGTGTGCTGCTGGGGTGCACGCCACTGAGCACAAAATCAGGGGCCCGTCCTGGAGTGTGGTTGTGGTTGGGGAGCAGCAAGTAATACAACAAAAGAGCAGTACGTTGCGCGGTGCAACGAGAATAACGCGCGCTGATGTTATAGAATGCGCCTGACCCGCTGACAATATGTCTGTACCAGTGGTGTGGTAAATCACAAAACGTGAAAACAAATAACATAATGAATCCTATATGGTAAGGCAAGCGCAGTAAGGTCTATAGAAGAGCTGGGCAATTAAACGGATATATGAAGTTTACAATAGTGGCGCCAATCGGGTGAGAATACATTAATGATGCACTGAGTACAACAAACAATTGACAAATGCTGAGACTAGCGGGGTGGACAATATACGAGCGTGCAAAGGTGAAATAACAAGGGGAAAAAAGAAAGGGGGGGCGCCAATCTAGCAAGAATATGTTAAGAGTACACTGAATGCAACAAATAATAGATGAAAGAGACTAGCAGTGTGGGCAATAGTACGGGGGCATTGCGTCCAAAACTTAAGGTCAGTGAAGGGCTACAAGTGGAGTAATGGTCATTCTGTGGAATACAGAGCCTGCTAAGGGTGTACCTGTGTAGTGGATAACTGCAGCTGTCTACTGCACCCTCACTGCACCTAGCAATAGTTTGATCTTATCTCTCTCTACTTCGCCGTCATTTACACCACCTCTATTTCAAGCTCATCTTTTTACCTCACCTCTCTATCTCTTTCACCATTTGTCTATATGTTTACTCTCTCTGCCTCACGACTTTGTCTATCCACTTTCTATCTCATTTGCTCGTCGTGTTCACATTTATCCTAAAGCAGAATTTCAATTAATGCTACTTTAGTTTCACTGAATGCAACATATACTAAAATTCACTTAACACCAGTCCTGCCAAGTATCACGCATCCGACGTGACACAAACGCATTTCATTGTGGTGCTCTGCATCATCGCACTGAAATGTATTGTCACGCATAATGCAAAGTGGCAATCTCTGGTGTATGTATATTGTCTGATGGCTGCAAACCTGAGTGGCAGCTGGTTGCAGGCACTGCCTGTGGTCTGCCTCTGCCGTCGAGCTGCTTCTGTGGTCTTCTTGAGGCAGTGATCCCATCTAAGTGCCTGACAGTCTCTGGCTCACTGCTACAATGTATCGTTCGCGGTGCCGCGCGGCTGTGTCAGCCTGCCTGACGTCACATCCGTTGCCCAAGCTACTAGGGCTCCGCAGGGGTGTCACATCCCGCTGGCTCCGTCCGAGAGCAGGGAGTTTATTCTTTACTAATGCGGCCGCAAATAATTATAGAGCAGCGCCGTTGCTTGCACGTGATGGCCCGGCCACACTGCTGCAGGCCATTAATTAGTGCTGTGGACGGGTTAAGGTCAGCCATGACTGACCGTGTCAGTTTACAGTCCCGGCTGCCAGGTGTCTGTGAGGACAGCAGCAGCCTGGACCGAAGACTATGGCAGATTGCCGTGGGGGTAGCTCACTCGTGGCATGAGCACCCAGCATGCGAATCACCGAAATGCCAATTATCATGCTTTCGACTAAAAACTATCACCATTATTAGATAGATCGTTGTTTAAGCCACTTGCCACCCTGTTTGTCTGTTACCACAATTATATGGTGTCAGTGTAACACAATTGTCTATGTGGTGCAGCTGGGAGGGGAAGGATCTGGAGTAAGAGGCCCTCGTGCTGGGTCCCTAGCCCTAAACTTGGCTTTCAGTAATGTTTGTGCCGGTTGCCCGGGCTTTCAGCGCTGAGCAAGAGCGCCACTATCAGCAGAGCCTGTCTGTAGCTCCGTGACAGTCTGCCTACGGCTGGTGGGAGCTGGTGTCTGCTGCAGGGTTGCGCATAGCGGCTCCACTCGCCGCCTTAGGCAGACCTCTCAGCTCGAGGTAATGATTATTAGGGCAGTTCTAAAAGCAGCAGAGACGGGTCTTGTTAGAAATGGGATTTCCGGTTGGCTAAGGCTGGCGCCAAAACCAGGCAGAAACCACCACTCTGGTCAGGGCAAGGGAGTTACACGCCAAGATAACCCCTGCTCACCCCCTTTTGGTAGCGTGACACGAGCAGTAAGGCTTACCCCGGAGGCCATGGAAGTTAAGTATTTGCGCACGCACCCACCAGCAACAACATCCAAGGCCCCCCACAAAAGGAACTCCACACAAGGTTATATAAAAATAGCCTTTGTATTATACCAAACACATTAGATAATGAACATACATTCTACAATGTGCCATCGGCATGGGAAGAATTTACAGGGGATTATATACATGGGACAGGGCCACATGGACCACTGTCAGGAATAAACACTTTTAGAACCAGCACCTGTTAGAAATAGCACTTTGTAGAAGTAACACTTTTAGAACATATAATAACTGGCGGCGGGTACGGACCGTACCTTTCGTTCGGGTTGCGCGGGACAATGCGGGTGATCTCCTCAGCAGGCCGGAGCGGGCTGTGTTTTTTGTTTTTAAAAATATTTTTATTGATTTTTTGCACGTACGCACAGCACATTACAGAAGAAAAAAGAAAATCAGCAAAATTAGAAATTCACAGCACAAAGTCAAACTAAACACGAATATGTAACAATAAACATAAACATATTATAGAACAAACACCTCCTAGACATGGAACTGCTTGTTGCGGGTTCTTATAAATAGCACAAATCGCGACCAGAAGCGCAAAGCAGCTGAGGGAGCCCATTCTGCTAGTCTATGAATTCAACTCCCAGCCATACCCTCCTTCCAAGTCCGTATTGGTTCCCAGATTTTCTTCCCTAACTCCCTTGCCCTCCTACCCCTTCTAGCATATATTCCTTTTTCTAAGTTATAAACAGCCAGGAGAGTGCCAGCCACTGTTGCATTGTCGGAGGTATTTTGTCCAACCAAGTCCTAGCTATCGCAAGTCTCAGAACTGCCATGGCCACAAACAAAAATTCCTGATGCAAACTATCCAAATCTAAGCTAACGCCGAGTAATATCAGAGGTGGTGTAAGGGTGATGTTAAGCCCAAGTGACCGGACCAAAAAGCGTTCCATGTCTTTAATCGGTGAGTGGAGTTGAGGGCAGGTAGCAAATATATGTATACTATCTGCCTCTGGATCATTGCATCGTGGGCAAGCTGTCCCGGAAGTTCCTCCCCACTGTGCTATCCGTGCCGGAGTAAAATAGAGAGAGTATAATGTCTTGTAGTGCTGAGCTTGTAGAGAAGCGGAGCATAATACTGAGCACCCTAGCTCTAGAGAATCTTGGAAGTAACCTGCATCGATATCAAGTTTATTTGAACACTTGTCTCCATGCTTACCCAAATCATCTTGCTTCGTCACTGCCAGAGCTGCATAAAAGCTAAGGATTGAGCACTCCCCTCCCTTTCTATGACTTCCAAGATGTTGTTTTTAGTAAACCCCGAAGCCCCTCCCTTCCTATTGCTTAAAAAACTCTGTATCTGGAGTTATTTAAAGAAGCTCCTCCTATTTATCTGAAATTTAGCCTCTAAGCTTGAGAATTGAAGTATAACCCCATCCGGTCCCAGCAGGTCCCCTATCTTTACAATCCCCTTACTTGCCCAATCTGCCATAGTTGCATCAGCAAATATCAGTGGGGGTAGAGTTCTATTTTTATGAAGCCGCGTATATCTATTGAATCTCCCGAGGCCGAATTTCTTTAGAAAGGCAGTCCACATATTATGTGCGGCCCGAACAGTCTTGAACCTTGTCCTTTTGAAGTAGGAGTAGTCAGTACAGTTAAGAAAGGAGTTCTCTGTGTCCGTGCCAAGAATGGTTGCATAAGCTTTGGTAGAAGTCGATGTTATTTTAGGGTCTACCCCCCGCCTCCCACCAGGCCCTGCATATACTGCAATGCTGCAGCCCAGTAATAGAGTCTAAGGGCCCCCCACCCTCCTCTAGCCCTAAGTAAAGTGATAAACCTATACGCCCTCCTGGTTTTTCCGTGCGCCCAGATAAACTTATTCAAGAGTGCCTACAATTTGTTAAACCAAATAGCCTCAAATAACAAGGGTATTGCCCTAAAGAAATATAAAAACTTAGGAAGGATTAGCATTTTAATTATATTCGTACGCCCTACCAGAGATAAGTGGAGGTTGTTCATCCTCACTAGATCCACCCTAACTTTAGACATTAGGGGTTTCATATTCCGTTCCACTAGCGTATCTAGATCTGCCGCGATCTCCACCCCCAAATAAACTGCAGCGGTGACTACCCGAGAGTCATTACACACAGCGTAGGGATTTTTAACTATCTGAGTCTTACTACTATTAAGCCTATAGCCTGAAATCTCGCCAAATCTTTGTGCTTCCAACTCTACTTCTTCAATGGCTAGGTCGGGATTGGGAGTAACAATTGCCACATGGTCCGCGTAGGTTAGCGTTTTAAATTGCATACCATTTATGCTTACAGTGGGAATATTTGGGTTGCCTTCTAATTTATGCAGAAAGGGATCCATATAGAGCGCGAACAACAGAGGTGACGAAGGGCAATCCTGCCTATTCCCCCTGTTGATATGCACTAGTGCGGTAAGTCCCCTATTGATCCTAATCGGAGCTGTCGGTTTCCTATACAATGCTTGCATCGCTCGGATAAAGCCATCGCCTAGGCCATACCATCTCAATACCTCCCAGAGGAAATCCCAGGAGACCCTGTCAAACGCCTTTTCTGCGTCTAAAAATAAGGCTGTCATAGGGTCTCCTGGGACTCCGGTGGCATCAAACAAGGTAATACTACTGCAAGGGAGAAAGTCCCCCCTAGCGGTTCTGAAAGTGGCCCATAAAGGGTCCAACGTTAATTAACATACAACACGGAACTCACCAAGGGGTAGCAGAGAGGTCACACGTTACACAAAATGTTAAATAAGTAGGTATAAAATCTTTATTTTCTTTTTATCATATTTTGTTTGTGCAAACTTAATCAAAAATTCTTCGTATCCTGATACATTAATTGATTAGTTCATAAAACATATTTCAGTAAATACATAGTACAATCACCCCACAAAACCTCTCAACAAACACACACATCCTTCTCTTTCAATCACACTCAAACATTCACTGATATACCAGACACAAAATACACATTCCTCAACTTAATCCCCAGAGTGACAACAATAATGATAGGATCCCGCGGGATCTTCATTGCAAATTGCCAGAGAGTCCAAGTTGATGAAACAGGATCCAGGACACACGTTAAGCCAACGCGCGTTTCGGTGCTCAGCCTAGATCTACAGGCGCACCTTCATCAGGGCTCTCACGCCGAGGTAGTGGGGGACACAACACATAGGAAAATACCCCGTGGCCAATCTGTCATCAACAGAAAAGTTGCATTTTAGAATACACCCCTTCATACACAGTTGCATAATTTTTCAATTTGTTCTTCTCATCTGTTAAATCAAACATGATTTTCATTCAATTAAATGTACATAATTAGTTCCACATAATGTGAGTTCAGTAGTTATTTAGTATAATTTATTCTGAGACAAACCCCTACTTTGGTGAGCTCCAATGTTGAGAGGATAAATAATAACATAGTACATATAGAAGCCATGTATTTAATATACTAAAAAGAATTCCTGGAAACAAAAACATCTCATACATTTCCTATATCATCAGTCATCCTAGCAATTAATCGCTCAAAGATATTCAAGTGGTCACGGAAGGCAAAATTCATGGAAAATGGCAAAAGATTCGACTCATTATGTCAGTAAGGTGCATTTACCTCTACTCAGGGTTCCCTTGATCTGTATATTTCAACAGGATAAATTAATTAGCGATGACAGGCTCGAAGTAGATAGCAGGGTTCAACAGGCTGGTCAGATAGCACCTAGTTGGAATAAGGCAGGAAAACCCAAAGAGAACGTTTCAAACAAGTTCGGTGGGTAGAACTGATTTATACATCCCTCAAGCCGTCGGACGCAGACCCTCTCTTTTTTACACAACTTACCCGCTGCAAGAGTATCTTTAGAGACTCGTCTTTCAAAACCCTTGTGAATAATTCGATTCAACTTGCGGGCCGGTTCACGATTTCACCTAAAAAAAAAATATATATATATATATACGTTCATCAATGTCGCCCCTACATCCCTTATTCCACCTTTTGAAGACTTTGTTTGAGGGTTCGAAATATTGCAACATGCTACATTAAAGCGGATTAACAGTTCCCTGGCTCTTCCTTCCAATTCAAATTGGTGAAAGGAAAGAGACTATCCCAGCATTCTCGTCAGAATCAGTAACCATGCAGCTATAGGAAACGGCTCAGTCAGACAAATCAAACGTACCGCATAAGTACCGGCACGGCGTGCTTCATTCTTTTCAACCGTCCAGAACGGCGGCTCTGCTAGAATTCCGTTGAAGGCTTTATTTTCCCACGTGCTCTATAAAATATTCAAGAGAGCACGAAGGAGAGTTAGGTATGGTAAATTTATGTTAGGTTTTACACCCGTCTCTCGCAGAGATAACTTAAAACATAAAGCACCTCCGCTAGCATGGACGGGTGCTCACGAAGTAC
Source organism: Lissotriton helveticus (assembly GCF_964261635.1). Taxonomy (NCBI): domain Eukaryota; kingdom Metazoa; phylum Chordata; class Amphibia; order Caudata; family Salamandridae; genus Lissotriton; species Lissotriton helveticus. The sequence goes on along the minus strand of NC_136071.1, from coordinate 1,219,896,132 downwards.
GGGCGGGATCACAAAAGAGGGTTTCCCCAACAGGAAAATACACTCCCAAACGTCGTATTAGAAGATGTTAGAGAGCCCCTCTTACCTAATAACGAAGGCTCAGTCAGAGCAGATAGAACTGTTCTTAGCGGTTCCGGTGCTTGCAGGTATCAGGCGACCGTGCATCGCGTGTTCCCGCCGTTAAAGAAGGGTGTGGAAGACACGCCCTCCTTTCTAGTTTCAAACACCTGCCCGCCCCTCTCAGGTTTCTCAGGGTCATCGGCAAGACCCGGCATGGGTCAAAGTATCAAACCAGTCACAGACCTTAGAAAAAGGTCAATCAGTGCAGTATAGCGGTTCTGTCAAAACATCGACAGAAAAGGCAAAGATGTAGTCTCGATACCCTTGAATCAGACACTCTGTATCAGTGCGCACAATATAAAAGGAATTTAGGCACGCTAATCATATTGCAGTCATACAGCAGGGTAATATTTATAAGAAACCCCGTCATCAATTTCAGAATATGGGAAAAATACTAGAAAAACGAAGGAGATACAAATACATCTCATAAGAAGGCATTCTCCCAGAGACAACAGGCGTTCAGACCAGTTTTCGCCTAATCAATTTCAGAATATGGGAGAAATACTAGAGAAAACGGAGGAGAGACAAATACATCTCATAAGAAGGCATTCTCCCAGGGACATGGAGTAGTGTGGCTCACTGGTTAGAGGCGGCAGGCCTGAGAGCAGAAGTCAGCCCGGGACCAGGGTTCAATTCCTGACGCGGCAGGGTCGTGGACCTTGGTCAGCGGACTCAATAATTCTCGCTTCGGTGCTTACTCTAATCAGGGGTTCCACTCGGCAACTCTGGGCATTAGCTTGCCTAATCTCCACAACGGCCCCACCAATTCCGGGGATGCCTGGCTCCACCTTGGGGACTCCCAGCAAGGGACCATCCCACAGGGAAAGCCAGGACGGGTTCCCCAGAGTTATACAGCGCCGGGACGCCCCGTTGCTGGGGCAGCTGTGCGCTTTACAAGTATACTACATTTACATTTACATTTACAACAGGCGATCAGACCAGTTTTCGCCTAATCAATTTCAGAATATGGGAGAAATACTAGAGAAAACGGAGGAGAGACAAATACATCTCATAATAAGGCATTCTCCCAGGGACAACAGCCGTTCAGACCAGTTTTCACCGAATCCAGGAGGAAAATCCAAAAAACTTCACTTTTCTTCCTTATTAGAGTCAGATCTTTCCCCGGAATAGCGCGAATTTTCTCGAGTATAGACCATCTCAGATCACCATCACTGTGGTTAGCAGTGCTCCAATGGGCTACAAATGGAGCCCCACTTTTGAAGTTTCGAATACAGGATTTGTGCTCACCAAGCCTGGTTCTGCACTCACGTCCCGTCTCTCCCACGTAAGGGAGCCCACAAGGGCAAATGATGACATAAATCACATTTGAACTACGACAATTGCTCATGCCATTAAGTTGAATGGTTCGGTTGCCTATCTGTAATGTACTGCCCGTTATCATTTGCGGACATGCATGGCAATTTCCGCAGCGGTGATTCCCAGTCACAGGGGGAAGACCCAGCACTCCAATTTGTTTAGACTCCCTCGTGTTCTTCACAGTTCCTCGTACTAGGTAATTGCGCAGATTTTTATTGCGTCGAAAAGCAAAAATGGGTTTGGGGATCTGTTCTTCTGAATCATTAGCATTGAGAATATGCCACAGCGAGTTAACGACTTGTCTGATCTTATTGTTCATTACAGAATGTTTCATGATGCACGCAATGCAATCCTTCTCAGTATGATCTCGTTCCGTGAACATACTGTCCCTGTTAAAATATCTTGCTCTCTTGAAGGATTCTCTAATCAAACGGCGTGGATATCCTCTCTGCGACAATTTATCTTTTAAAACATCAGACTGAGTCAGAAAGTCACTTAAAAGAGAACAATTCCTTCTCAGTCCGAGGAATTGACTGAAGGGTATGGAGTCGCGTTGACTACGCGGATGGAAACTTCCATACTCCAAAAGTGTGTTTTTCGCCGTAGGTTTAGTGTAGAGGGAGACATAAAGAGATCCCTCCGTATGCCTTACCCATACATCAAGGAACTCGATTTGGGCACAGCTGGCCTTGGCTGTAAAATGCAGATTAGAATCTGCAGCATTGATCCATCTCACGAACTCGTCCAACGAAGCCTGGTCGCCACTCCAGATGAAAAAAATATCATCGATGAAGCGCGAGCAGGCTCGGATGTTCTCAAAGAATGGTGCCACCTCGTTGTAGATATTGATTGCTTCGAAATGGCCCATATATAAACAAGCCACACTAGGGGCACAGGAGGCCCCCACGCTTACTCCCTTCACTTGGTGGAAGTATTGTCCATTAAACTCAAAATAATTTTCAGTGAGAACAATTCTGAGAAAACTCATTATGGTGGCTGCATCGGGGAGATTGCCCTCACCCGTGACAATCTCTTCCACAACGGCTAAGGTTTCCTCCTGCGGTATGTTTGAGTATAAGGACTCAAGGTCCATAGTTACCAATAACTCAGTAGTGGAATTAAAAGGAAAATTTTCCACTTTCAAGATAAAATGGCCTGTGTGTCTCACAAAAGATCGAAGTTCACTGACCAGAGGCTTCAGAAATTTGTCAATATATTTTGACAAAGGTTCTGTGGCAGCCCCAATTGTGGACACAATGGGGCGCATAGGGGGGTCATCCCTGTTTTTGTGAACTTTAGGCAGCCCATAGATGATGGGCATTCTCGTGTAGGATGGAGTCAGATATTCCGCTTCTTTGGTACAGATGTGTCCCATATCCACGGCTTCAGTTACTCGAAGGAGGATGTGCTGTTTCAAAGCTTCCTCCGGATTTCTTGGAATTCGACGATAGTGGGCATTAGAAGAGAGTAAAGAATTCATTTTATCAATGTATGTAGATGTCTTAAAAACCACAATCCCACCGCCTTTATCACAAGGCTTGATGGTAAATTCAGAACAGTCACCTAGTTTTCTCAAGGCCAGATTCTCAGCACCCGCAAGGTTGTTGGTGGGGTGAGGGACGGATTTTAACAATTTATTTACTCTATTAATGACAGCCTTCTCAAATACTCCAACTTCAGGGCCTATCGTATCAAGACTAGGGGTGAAGCTGGAAGGAGGTTTTAAGCCGGAAGCATTGTCAGCATCATCTAGAGAAGGACGAGAGATAAAAAAAAAATTTAGACGGATTTTTCTGAAAAAGGTGTGGATATCTTTCAGTAATTCAAATTTGTTAAGTTTGGTGGTCGGGACAAAAGAAAGACCGTGAGAGAGAAGGGCCATAGATTCAACCGAGATATCAGTATCTGATAGGTTGAAGACTGGAATATTGCTCACCTTCTCCAGTATTGTGTGTTTCTGGTTTGAATGTATCTTTGAGGACGGCCCTGGCCCTGATTGAATTGTGGCCAATTTCTCGGTCTGTGGTTGCCACCTCGATTCGATAAAAAATGGTCTTGGCCGTTAGGTCTTTCAAAATGATCATGACGTCGTTGAAAACCCCCGTTATATTGTGGATCTTGGTTGGGACCACTGTCGCCCTCCGAATCAGTAGTGTCTGAGAATGTCTGAACTCTCCTACTGTTTCCTCTGATGTTACTTTGGTTTCTGCTTCCATAATCGGAGTTGGTATAGAATTCGGGATTTAAGTACGGGTAGGCCTTTTCTTGAGAGAATAGGCGTACATCCTTTTTAAATTTTTCTATCTTTCTTTTAAGAAGATACCCAGCAAAGGAATCAATCTCTAGGCAGATTTCCTCAAGTTTCTGCTTGCCCAAATTCACCGAATTCTCTTTTTTAAGTTTCTCCTCCAACTCGTCTATTTCCTTAGCCAGTGCGGCTAAGACCTCGCGCGCCGTCTCTACTATGAGCATCATACAATCGCGCAAGCATCTATTGGAGATCAGGGCCCATTTTTCAATAAAATGACGAAGTTCCACAAACAATCCAGGAATATTCCTGACTCTGAGGCCAATAGGAATAGTTCCGGCCTTAAGATAATCAAGTATGAATTTCGCGTGGGCCTCTGTACGAAGGGACTTCTTTTTAAGATTGAGTAGTTTATTCCACTCACCTTCTATCCCTTTCGAAAGGGTGAAATGGCTACTAGTTCCCTCAGTAGCACCGATCATGCATGCAAAATCATCGTCCGAGAATCCGAAAGTCTTAATGCTCTCCATGCTTAAGATCTAAGTCAAAAGGGCACTAAAAAAGACTCGAAAATAGTCACTTTTCTTAAGAATCTACCAACCGAACCACTCAGACTAAAGCCACTCACATACACCACTCTATTTACCTCTCATTCAAGCCAGACATCCAGGATTCCAGGTCGTACACACAAGCACACCCCACAGCACAGGGCAGGGAAATTCTACTAATAGAAAACGTCTGCCCTGTAAGAGATACGGGCAGACGTCAGGGGAAAATTACACTACTGCAAGGGAGAAAGTCCACCCTAGCGGTTCTGAAAGTGACCCATAAAGGGTCCAACGTTAATTAACATACAACACGGAACTCACCAAGGGGTAGCAGAGAGGTCACACGGTACACAAAATGTTAAATAAGATGGTATAAAATCTTTATTTCCTTTTTATCATATTTTGTTTGTGCAAACTTAATCAAAAAGTCTTCGTATCCTGATACATTAATTGATTAGTTCATAAAACATATTTCAGTAAATACATAGTACAATCACCCCACAAAACCTCTCAACAAACACACACATCCTTCTCTTTCAATCACACTCAAACATTCACTGATATACCAGACACAAAATACACATTCCTCAACGTAATCCCCAGAGTGACAACAATAATGATAGGATCCTGCGGGATCTTCATAGCAAATTGCCAGAGAGTCCAAGTTGATGAAACAGGATCCAGGACACACGTAAAGCCAACGCGCGTTTCGGTGCTCAGCCTAGATCTACAGGCGCACCTTCATCAGGGCTCTCACGCCGAGGTAGTGGGGGACACAACACATAGGAAAATACCCCATGGCCAATCTGTCATGAACAGAAAAGTTACATTTTAGAATACACCCCTTCATACACAGTTGCATAATTTTTCAATTTGTTCTTCTCATCTGTTAAATCAAACATGATTTTCATTCAATTAAATGTACATAATTAGTTCCACATAATGTGAGTTCAGTTATATAGTATAATTTATTCTGAGACAAACCCCTACTTTGGTGAGCTCCAATGTTGAGAGGATAAATAATAACATAGTACATATGGAAGCCATGTATTTAATACACTAAAAAGAATTCCTGGAAACAAAAACATCTCATACATTCCCTATATCATCAGTCATCCTAGCAATTAATCGCTCAAAGATATTCAAGTGGTCACGGAAGGCAAAATTCATGGAAAATGGCAAAAGATTCGACTCATTATGTCAGTAAGGTCCATTTACCTCTACTCAGGGTTCCCTTGATCTGTATATTTCAACAGGATAAATTAATTAGCGATGACAGGCTCGAAGTAGATAGCAGGGTTCAACAGGCTGGTCAGATAGCACCTAGTTGGAATAAGGCAGGAAAACCCAAAGAGAACGTTTCAAACAAGTTCGGTGGGTAGAATTGATTTATACATTCCTCAAGAAGTCAGACGCAGACCCTCTCTTTTTTACACGACTTACCCACTGCAAGAGTATCTATAGAGACGCGTCTTTCAAAACCCTTGTGAATAATTCGGATTCAACTTGCGGGCCGGTTCACGATTTCACCTAAAAAAAATATATATATATACGTTCATCAATGTCGCCCCTACATCCCTTATTCCACCTTTTGAAGACTTTGTTTGAGGGTTCGAAATATCGCAACATGCTACATTAAAGCGGATTAACAGTTCCCTGGCTCTTCCTTCCAATTCAAATTGGTAAAGGAAAGAGACTATCCCAGCATTCTCGTCAGAATCAGTAACCATGCAGCTATAGGAAATGGCTCAGTCAGACAAATCAAACGTACCGCATAAGTACCGGCACGGCATGCTTCATTCTTTTCAACTGTCCAGAACGGCGGCTCTGCTAGAATTCCGTTGAAGGCTTTATTTTCACACGTGCTCTTTAAAATAATCAAGAGAGCACGAAGGAGAGTTACGTATGGTAAATTTACGTTAAGTTTTACACCCGTCTCTCGCAGAGATAACTTAAAACATAAAGCATCTCCGCTAGCATGGACGGGTGCTCACGAAGTACGGGCGGGATCACAAAAGAGGGTTTCCCCAACAGGAAAATAGACTCCCAAACGTCGTATTAGTAGATGTTAGAGAGCCCCTCTTACCGAATAACGAAGGCTCAGTCAGAGCAGATAGAACTCTTCTTAGCGGTTCCGGTGCTTGCAGGTATCAGGCGACCGTGCATTGCGTGTTCCCGCCGTTAAAGAAGGGTGTGGAAGACACGCCCTCCTTTCTAGTTTCTTGATTAAGTTTGCACAAACAAAATATGTTAAAAAGAAAATAAATATTTTATACCTTCTTATTTAACATTTTGTGTACCGTGTGACCTCTCTGCTACCCCTTGGTGAGTTCCGTGTTGTATGTTAATTAACGTTGGAACCTTTATGGGCCACTTTCAGAACCGCTAGGGTGGACTTTCTCCCTTGCAGTAGTGTAATTTTCCCCTGACGTCTGCCCGTATCTCTTACAGGGGGCCCCCTTTTTGTATTAATCAAACAAGGTAATAACCTGCCTAATATGCTGAGTGGTGCCCTTGCCTGGAATTAACCTGTGCGGCGTTGAACTAACCATGCTGTAGCAATAATGCAGATTGGTTCAAGTTGAATAAATATTGGTTTATTGGTAGCAGCACGAATAACATCTATCAGTGTCTTAATCCAGGCTGTAATGAGCTTCAACAGTCATAGACTTTAGATAACCAGCTTTAGAATATAGAACATACTCAAAGGTAAACTTGTCTCATGCACTGGCATGCGACCACAGTATAATACTTAAAGGGATAGTAATGAAAAGGAATATAACACAACTCCCTCATTACAAAATAAAAAACACAAAGAAGATTAAATGTCATAACTTAATACATGAAAATAAGGTCTTAACATATAAAGTCAGCTAACATATCTTTTAGGAATATTAATTACACGCTTGGAATCTTTCACTCTATGAGCAATGGAGTCATCTCCAAAAAAAACACTTGACTTATTAGATGGGTTTCTCTTATCACTCCTGACAGTACATTTTGCTATTTTCTTAACATTCCAAAATTTGCCATCCTGTGTCATAACACTATTGGAGAACACTTTTTTGATTTGAATGGGATCACTAAACTTATTAGAACCTTTGGATAGCAACCCTGGTCTAAGGATTCTTACCCACTCTCCCACTTGAAATTCTTGAGATTTAGTGTTCCATTTTCTATCATACCACTCCTTAGTCCTAAATTGCTTACTCTCCACACGTCTGGCAACATCCTCTATATTAACCTTGTCCACTAACAACTGATTGCATTTCTCCTTCAACCACCATGGTAGCATTCTAGATGCTGGATCACGACCCTTGAACAACTTGAAAGGACTTACCTCAGTGACAGTGTGAGGTGTAATACGATAAGTCCATAGCCTCTCTCTCAAAGAACTTACCCAATATGCTCCAGATTTGACTGATTCCACCACAAAATTTTTCAAAACACGATTAAACCTTTCAACTTGGCCGTTCTCATGCGGTTCGTATAATGAAGTAAACCTGTGAATAATGTCACAACTCTTAAGAAAATTGGCCATTTCAGTAGATGTCAATTGAACACCATTGTCAGAGACCAAAACAGCAGGACATCCTTCTCTAGTAAACACTTCTTTGAAAAAACTAATGACAGTTTCAGTGGTAGCCCTGGGAACAAACTTCAACTCAGGCCACTTGGAATGATAATCCACTATCACTAAAGCATAACGTGAAGACTCAGGTAAAATATTTTCCTGAGGCACAGCCGGGAGCTACGATTCCTAGCTTATTTTTAAAAATTGTACTTATTTTGTGTTTTTAAAACTGTTGATCTACCTACCCTTGGCGCATCTCATCTTCCTCAGCCATAGACACCCCCGCACAGCGGATCTAGCGCTGCAGCGGGTACGGTGTTTGGTGTTTTCTTCGCCGCCATTTCCGCGTTGAGTGGGATACGCCCACTTGCGCTGGCCACGCCCCCTTCACTAAAAGGCTACTTATAGCGCTGACTACGAGCGCCGCGCACCACACTTATTTCTCCTGAGGCACAGCCGGGAGCTACGATTCCTAGCTTATTTTTAAAAATTTTACTTATTTTGTGTTTTTAAAACTGTTGACCTACCTACCCATGGCGCATCTCATCTTCCTCAGCCATAGACACCCCCGCACAGCGGATCTAGCGCTGCAGCGGGTGCGGTGTTTGGTGTTTGGTGTTTTCTTTGCCGCCATTTCCGCGTTGAGTGGGATACGCCCACCTGCGCTGGCCACGCTCACTTCCAACCCCCTTCACTACTTGTATATAGGATGTGTCCCCACCGGAAGCGCAACGGACGAGCGCAGCGGGCGCGACGATTGCGCGCCGAAGGCGCACCTAAGGCAAGCCCGTCTGCGGCAGGCTGGGGCCTAGGGCCCGTCACTCTGCCCAATTCACATCTTTTGCCCCCAGGGACTTGATCGCTCTACACACACTCTGGCCGCTGGAATCTACTAGTTACATAAAACTACAACAACTAGGCATTTTTCAAGCCCGCAGTGTGTTTCCAGAGTTCAGGACCCTCCCGTCTTCCCTTACCCCCGAGCACATAGTCACCTCCCCTTCTTCCAAACCCCTGTCCGCTCAGGCACCTGCTAATATGGAGTTAGCAATTACATACCTCAACACTCGGTCGTTAGTCAGCCATCAACTTGACATATGCCATCTCCTGGATTCAGATCGACCTGATATTCTACTTTTAACGGAGACTTGGCTGAATGAGGATTCCTCCCCTGACATCTTAGCAGCCATTCCGCCTGGGTATTATATTCTCCAAACCAACCGGTCAGCTGGGAAACCTGGTGGTGGCGTCGCCGCCATTATCAAACTTTCCCTCAGGTTCACCTCCCTTTCCTTACTCACTATTCCCCAGGTCGATTGCCTGGCAATTAGACTCGAATCTTCGGTGTCCCCCCTCACCTGCGTCCTGGCATACCGCCCTCCCCAGCCCATGCCCAATTTCCCTTCGCTCTTTGGCGACCTACTCTCTCAGCTTATAATTAACAACTCCAAACTCCTGGTCCTGGGAGACTTTAACTACTGGCCATCAGATGTACACGAAAGCTCCCACTCCCTGGCTTTCACCGACCTATTAAGTGGGCTCAATGGCCTTCAACACGTCCACACTGCCACTCACTGTAAGGGCCACATCCTAGACCAGGTGTGGACCTACAACCTTGAAATTAAGGCGCTTACAATCTCACCGTGCCACTGGTCGGACCACTTCTTAATCTCTTTTCTCCTCCTGGTCCCTCCACCGCCCCCCCGTAGCCGAGGCCCTAGCCTCTTGGCTCGCAACTGGAACAAAGCAGATCTCGATCTATTTCTTGCTTCCCTAACATCTTCGGTTCTGCCCAGCCCCGGCTCCATAGACTCCCAGGAAGCCACACTGGTCAAATGGCTAGAGTCCGCTAGCGACAAGGTCGCCCCCTTTAAGTTAATTAGAACCAAGCGTCCTCATGACGCGCACCGATGGTTCTCAGACAGCCTTAAATCCTTAAAAAAGGGACTCCGCCAAGCAGAACGTCGCTGGCGTAGAAATTATGACCCCTTAGAAAAATCCCAATTTTTAAAATTATCTGGAGAATACAAACAGGCAATTTCAGCCGCCAAAACTACTTACTTCTCTGCAAAAATTCTCAAGTCCGTGCAAAAATCCAAAGAAATTTTTGCCATTGTAGAGGAGCTCTCACACCCAGACAGGGTGACCATCCAACCCCTCCCAACTCAAGCACTATGTGACTCCCTTAATCAATTTTTTGTAGACAAAATTAGCAAAATCAAAAATAGTATTTCCTCTGGATCCCCGGCGACGTCCCTCACAGAGGTTATTCCCTCTTTTAATTCCCATTCCCTGACCCAGCTCCCCCCTATATTAGAAGGAGATTTTTTCTCCCTGCTTAATAAAGTTTCTTCTGGCTCCCCCACGGATTGCTTTCCTCCTGCGATTCTCCGTGCTGCCTTTTCGGCTTGCCCTACCCCTCCGCTGGCCCTCTTGAACAATTCTCTCCTGCTCGGTGAGGTCCCCAGTCAGTTTAGGAACGCTGAGGTGGTTCCCATACTAAAAAAAAACAACGCGGACCCCGCGGTTATGGGTAACTTCCGTCCCATCTCCCTTCTCCCTTACCTGAGTAAGGTACTTGAGACACATGTTACCAGCGTTCTCAGTTCCTTTATTGAAGATTCCAACTTCCTAGACTCCCAGCAAGCCGGGTTTAGACCTGCCCATTCGACGGAGGCGGTTATCCTCTCTGTCATGGAGGAACTCTGTAGAGGCGCCGACTCCAATATTAGTCAAGCTTTGATTCTCCTGGATTTATCGGCGGCCTTTGACACGGTCGACCATACCATCCTGGTAGACCGTGTCTAAGAGGCGGGCATCAGTGGGACAGCCCTTAGCTGGGTCCGCTCCTTCCTGACAAACCACCACCAATCTGTCCGACTCTCCCAGTTCTCGGCGGACAAGATGGAGCTCACCTGTGGCGTCCCGCAAGGTTCGTCTTTGTCACCACTCCTATTTAACTTGTACCTTACCCCCCTGATCCGCTCCCTCCGGGGAAGGAATGTCACTGCATTTAATTATGCAGATGACATTCAGCTTGTCTTCAATCTCGACTCCTCGGACAAAGCGGCTCACGACTTTCAGTCCACCCTTTGTCACATCAGCAATTGGATGGGTGCTCATCACCTTAAACTTAACCCCGACAAGACGGAGCTAGTTCTTGTCGGGGGCCCATCCAACCCCTGGAATTCTACTTTCTGGCCCCTTTCCCTTGGCCCCTCTCCTCGCCCTGCTGACAAGGTGAAAAGCTTGGGAGTCTACATCTCCCACGATCTTTCCTTAAAGCACCAGGTCAGTGCCACTGTGTCCTCCTGTTTCTTCCAGCTTAGGAAGATCCGAAAAATAGCTCATTTCTTGACCACCGAAGCCCTCACTCTGGCACTGCTGGCATTAGTCATCTCCCGGATCGACTATGCCATCGCCCTATACGCAGGCATCCCACAATATCAAATTAAAAGACTGCAGCTAATACAGAACCAGGCAGCCCGCCTGATCTACCATCAACCCAAACACCATCATGTCCGCCCCCTGCTTATAGCCCTTCACTGGCTCCCTGTAGCGGAGCGTTGCAAGTTTAAATTGGGTTGCTTGACCCACAAATCTCTGGCCGGTATCGGTCCCTCCTTCATCTCCTCCCTCCTGCACCTCTACGTTCCCTCCAGGCACCTCCGATCCTCTCACCATGCGCTCCTCCAGACGCCTAGGTTTAGGCGCAAAAAACACGGAGGTCTCAGATTTTCTTTCCTGGCCCCATCTTTCTGAAACTCACTCCCGTTGGAACTTAGACTCTCTCCTTCCTACCCTCACTTTAGGTCTCTTCTTAAAACTCACCTCTTCCGTAGTACTTACACCTAAGTACTCTTTATTTCTCCTTCCTGCCTCTTCCTAAATAAGTGAACAGCGCCAAGAAAACGTCCGGTGTAAGCCGCGCTTTATAAGAATTTTTTACATTAAATTTTTTACATTACACATATTGAAAGGACCAGATATGTCAAAAGCAATTTTATGCCATGGCACAGAAGGCCATTTAACTATTTTGAGTGGTGGAGTATATACTTTTAGCATTCTTTCTTTACACACACATTCTTGACACTCCCTAACAGTTCTATCAACAAATCTGTCGATACCTGGCCACCAAAACACAGATCGAACCAACCGCTTCATGGACGAAATACCAGGATGTGTGTCATGCGCAGTTTGTAAAATGATGTCCTGCATGCCCTCTGGCGGTATACATTTGCCAGACTTAAAAATGAAATCACAATCCAAATCCAACTCATCCAAAACATTGTGAAATGGAATCAATTCTGATCTGATAAATTTTTTATTAGGCCAACCATTCTGAATATAATTCAACAAATCCGCCCACCTTGAATCCTTTCTAACACACTCCTGCCAATCAGATTCAGAAACATTCTTGAATTTCCCTTGTAACACATCTTGAATAGCTAAAACGAAATCACTCTCCTTAACAATATTGACATCTTCCACCTTGCATGGTAAACGTGACAAACAATCTGCCGTGACATTCTTTTTCCCAGGTACATATACCGTGACAAAATTATATTCTTGCAACCTAGAAGTTAGTCTTGCAATTCTGGCTGTGGAATTCCATCCCCCTCCCACCGATAAGATATTGACTAAAGGCTTGTGATCCGTTCTGAGAACAAATTTGGATCCCCAAACATAGAGTCTAAAATGCTCAATGGCCCACACGCATGCTAACAATTCCTTTTCTATCACTGAATATTTGCGTTCACACTCATTCAATGTTCTCGACGCAAATGCTACATTCCATTCCTCACTGCCTTCTTTTTGAGATAATGCTCTGCCCAAACCATATAGGCTGGCATCAACAGTAATGATACACTCTTTGTTAATCCTAAACGGTTTTAAATTGGGAGCTCTGACTATATATCTTTTGACTAAATCAAATGCTTTTTGTTGTTCATCAGACCACAAATATTCCACACCCTGTCTCAACAATCTTCTCAAAGGTTCCATCTTATTAGCAACATTTTCTACAAACTTGCTGTAGTATTCACACATACCAGCAAAAGATAACAATTGATCCTTTTTTTCTGGAACCGGAGCTTTAGTGATAGCTTCCACATTGGATTTTTTGGGAAAAACTCCTTCACCTGATAAGGTATGTCCCAAATATTCTACTGACTCTTGAAAAAGTTTGCACTTATGTGCTTTCACTGTTAGGCCATTACTCTGTAATCTCTTACATACTTCTTGCAAATGATGTTCATGTTCATTGGTATTTTTTGAGAACACCAATATATCGTCCTGAAAAATTTTACATATGTATCTATATCTCTGAAAATGTGAAACATGACCCTTTGAAAAACAGATGCAGCGGACGCAAGTCCGAAAGGCATGCGTACATATTGAAAAAGACCCTGAGGTGTTATAAATGCCGTAGGTTTTCTAGACTGCTCAGTTAATTCGATCTGATGGTAAGCAGATCTTAAGTCTAATGTAGAGAAGATCTTTGCACCATCAAAGAGAGACACTAACTCATTAATATTTGGCAAGGGATGGCAATCAATGACAATGTTGGAATTCAATGCTCTCAGGTCCACACATAATCTTAACTTTTGATCCGGTTTTCTTACCAAAACTATGGGAGAAACCCACTCTGATGATTCGATAGGTTCAATAATCCCCTCCTTCAATAAATCATCTAACATGCCTTTAAGTTCTTCTCTAATATTGATGGGAACACCTCTAAGTTTTTAAATGACTGGTGTATGATCTTTCTTTAAAATGATATTATGTGAGAAATTCTTGAGTTTCCCTAATTTCTCACAGAATACCGTATCAAAATGCTTGATAAGATCACGTCCTTTATTGCTTAAAGTAGAATTATTGGATAGTTCAACTGCAGAAATAGTATTCATCAGGCTATCATCACATAAAGATACTGGTTCTTTTGCTCTAGGATTCAATATAATACCTAACTTCCATTGGTCAAACCATCCCAAAACATTGATGCCTTTAATGGAAATGTATAACTTAATAGAAGCCTTTCTGTTCTTAAACTAAATATCAACATTGAAAAAACCAATCATTTCAATCTTTGTACCAGAAAAATTTACAGCAGAAATATCTGACTGATTAATTTTCCCTAACTTCGTAGGATAAGGAAACATACTTTCATAATACTCTCAAGTGATTATGGTCCATGGTGATCCTGAATCTACCATAAGGAACAAATCAATTTCACAAATTGTAAAAATACATTTTGGTGAATTACGTTGTAAATTTGGTTGAATATCCAAAATAGAAACTACAAAACCAGATTCATAGCTAGATTCATTAATAGATTCACTATTCCTACAGTTGCTTACAGTTTCTTCAGAAACAATAGATACAGGTTGTTTGTTTTGTATCGGGACACGTCTGTCCCTACACATATTACTAAAATGTCCAATTCTCTTGCAAAAATTGCATTCTCTCTTTAAAGCTGGACAACCTGAAAAAGAAGCAATGTGAAATTTATTACCACATCTGAAACACATTCCCTGAAAATTCTGATTGAAAGATCTCTAAGAAGACAATTGTTTTGTCTTGTTGAATGAAGCGTCTTGTTTAATTCCTTTTTTATGTTTCACAACACAAACTTCTTCATCAATCTGTTTCTTCTCAGTGTTGTTTTTAACAGTATTCATCCATAGATCAGATTGTTCTTGTGCCTTGGCTACAGCAATGGTTTTAGTAAGATTCGGATCACCCATAACCCATAGTTTATCCTGAGTTTTTTTACACTTGGTATGGACAATGATCTGATCTCAAATCATTTCACTGTGATGGCACCAAAATTACAATGAAGACTCAATGATCTTAAGGAGGTCAAAAAATCTTCAAAAGATTCATCTTCTTTTTGTTTTCTAGTATAGAACTTGAAATGTTTAAGTGCAATGCTTAAATTGGGTTTAAATATTTTTTCAAGTCTAGCAAGAGCTTCAGTATAAGGATTTAAATTATCTCCACTACCATCATTTGTAGAAGTAATTTGAGGCAAAGATCTGAAAATGTCTTGTCCTTCTGAGCCTAGACAATGAAGAAGGATACTCTTTTTTCTTTCTGCACCCATCCTCTCACCATCAATAGCCTTCATGTAATTTACAAATTCCTCTTTCCACCTTGACCATGGCATGGGTGGATCACCTTTTGTTTGTAAAAACTTAATGGGAGGATCAAATTGCATTTTGTTTGTATAAATAATAACAGGAATATGTAAAGAAAGAACTTCACTAAAGCGATGTTTTGAACAAAAATAAAATTTGAAGAAAGTAAAATTAAAAGAGAAAAAATGTGAGAAATATATGCTTACTTTTTGTTGAAAAGTGAAGGAAAATATATAAACGAATTGAGTAGGAAGTTAACAACGATGTCTCCGGGTTTCATGAAATTCTGCCGTTTATAATGATATCTCCGTGTTTCCGTAACTATGGTAACAATAAAATGGCTGCTGGACGCATTGCGTGGTGCGTGCGTGATTTGTTGAAATACCAAGAGCTGCGCACGAAGATTCCAGGAGCCACGCACGAAGATTCCAGGAGCCGGTAGGCTGCGAGTCTCAATCTTTTGAAAATAAACAAGGTGACATTAACTCCAAATATGTTTTGAAATATAAAGTAGAACATCGAGGAAACAAAAACAAAATCGGAAATAGCAAAATATAAAGTGAATGAAGAATCCGTTTGTTATGTAGCAAAATTAGTGATAGAACTTGAGGAAACTTGTCAAAAGAATGAAAATGTACTGCTGCAGGTGCTATCAAAGCACATAAATAAAATACAGCCGCTGGCACAATCAGAATGCATAAGAAGGTTAAAGTACATACCAAGGTGTTTTCTCAGTTAAAAGGAAATCGAAGAAATTCGTAGAAAATGGGTTCAAAACACCACCCAAATAAATCTGTGCTGCAGGTGGTGATTTCCTTCGTCGCCAAAATTGTAGCAATAATGCAGATTGGTTCAAGTTGAATAAATCTTGGTTTATTGGTAGCAGCACAAATAACATCTATCAGTGTCTTAATCCAGGCTGTAATGAGCTTCAACAGTCATAGACTTTAGATAACCAGCTTTAGAATATAGAACATACTCAAAGGTAAACTTGTCTCATGCACTGGCATGCGACCACAGTATAATACTTAAAGGGATGATAATGAAAAGGAATATAACACATGCCCTCGATAACTCTAGCAAGTCTTTTGGCGTAAATCTTTGCATCCGAGTTCATTAAGGTAATAGGCCTGTAAGACCCCGGAGCTGTGGATACCTTACCTTTTTTAAGAATAACTATAACTTCAGCCCCTCCCCATGAGCTTGGACTTGAGTGCCCCTGCTGTGCCTGTAAAACCGTATCTAATAACTCCGTGATAAGGACTTCCTGGAATACTTAACTCAATGGGAATCTGGTCCGGGCCTGCCGCTTTAGCTGAGGGGAGATCCGCTAATGCTGAGGCCACCTCCTCCAGCTTAATTGGGGATTCTAGAGTTGCCTTCTCCTCCTCGGGCAGCTTTGGGGCTGGATTGTAATTAAGATAGTCCTTTATGCCTATAATTCCTCCACCCTCTTCTATACCATAAAGATCTGTGTAAAACTGTCTAAACACCTCTCGAACACCCTCGGTATCGGATACCATGTTTCCTTGCCTATCTAGGATGCCCTTAATATCTCCTGCTGCAGCTTGCTGCCGGGTGCGGATTCCCAAGATATGCCCAAGTCTCTCACTCAATTCGAAGGATTGTTCCTTCTTAGCTAAATAGTTAGCTGCAGTTTTGCTAGCAATGCCTTCTATTGCTTCAGCTTTTAACAAGATAATTCTTAAAAGGTGCTGCTCCAAGGGCATACCCTACCTTTCTCACCAATACCTCCACTCTCATCCTCTGGGATTGCTGCTTATGAATTGAATAGCTAAGTGTCTCCCCTCGAGTTCCTGCCTTGAATGCATCCCAGGCATTACCTGAGGATGTGCTCCCCCTGTTAAAAATCTAAAATTCCTTTATCCAGTTACTCATGTACCTGATATAACCACTATCTTTCAGGAGGGCTCTCTCGAGTGTCCAGGTATTTTGCTTAACAGCTACCCCCTCTAAGTTAATAGATAAAATCAAGGGGTTGTGGTCCGAAATTATCCGGGGGAGCTTCTCAATTTGGGATCTGTGTAATAAAGAGTTAGAGATTAGAAAATAGTCTAACCTTACAAGGATTTTGTGTGGAGCTGAGAAGAAAGTGCTACCATCCAGCTGCGGATGCAGTTTGGCTTAGAGGTCCAACAATGCGTTATGTTGTGCCATAGCTGTTAGAGCACGAACCTATCTCTTCTTCCGCCCAGTGTACCCTCGCCCTATTTGGATCTCATAGCCTGAGGGGTTATTAATGTTAAAATCGCCACAGCATATAATCGGTTCAGGCCAACTGGCTAGTTCAGTGTCCAGGTATTCAAATATATCCGGGTCGTCCTCTGTGGAGCCTTATATCCAGACCAGAGTAAACGTCTCCCCTCTGAATACTAATTCCACTATAACCCACCTTCCCCACTGATCCTCAGCCTTCCTAGTCACTAAACAGTCTCTCCCTTTGCCCAGTATAGCTACCCCTCTTGTTTTAGATCCTTGCTTTGTGTGAGCTAATAAAGTCAATCCTAGTTGCTCCAGCAGGAATCCCTTCCCTCCCTCAACATGTGTTTCTTGTAAACATACAAAATCCAATTTCATTGTTTTCAATAGAGCAGTCACCCGCAGCATTTTCTGGACGTCATTGAACCCGCACACATTGATTGAGGCCATTCGGCAAGACATTAAAATGTGTCAAACGGTTGTTCTAGCTTCTTTACCAATTTTTCATTTAAGCAAAACAAGAAAGTGCTGTGCTGTAAGTGCTGTGCGTGCCCCCCTCACCCCCTCACCCCCATCTCCCCTGTCCCCTTCCTCCCCTGTCCCCTTCCTCCCCTGTCCCCTTCCTCCCCTGTCCCCTTCCTCCCCTGTCCCCTTCCTCCCCTGTCCCCTTCCTCCCCTATCCCCTTCCTCCACTTTACCTCCCCCCCCAAGGGCAAAGGGTCAGCCATGACCGATGTGTGGTCGCTAAAGGATGTAGCTGTCGCCTCTTCCTCCCTCCCTTAAAAAAAAAAGAAAAAAACCAAACCAAACAGAATGCTATCCACCCCCTGAAGTCTAACGTTGCAAGCCCTGTGTCCTCTATGATGAGACGCTACAATCAAGCCTAAGAAATGCCATTATTCTTCTCGTCCCCCTTCCCTGTATCCTAACACCTCCACCATGTATTCCTTTGCCTTAATTTCGGAAAAAAACATTTTTGTCCCACCTTTGGTAATCACTTTCAGCTTAGCTGGGTACAACAAACAGGCTTCTGTACCAAGGGCCTGTAGGGGGCGATTAGCTGCCTCAATCTCCACTTATGCTCCACAGTAACATGGCAAATATCGGGCCTAGCAAAAAAAGTAACATTATTAAAAGATCGCTTAGCCTCCGGTTTTGCTTTCTCTAAGATTAATTGTCTCAGCAGAAAGTTGTCTACAAATATGAGAATAGCTCTAGGCCTACCCTCTTGGGACCCGCTCTGCCCTCTCTTGTTTGTGAGAGGGAAGCGATGCGCCCTCTGGATTTTGACCTCCCACTGCCAAGATGATAGCTCCGGAAAGGCCCCTTTCAATAAGTTCACAACAAACATCATGGCATCTTGTCCTTCTAGCCCTTCCGCCACACCCAATTGTCTAATGTTATTGCGGCGTTGACGGTTTTCATAATCTTCCATCTTCCACTGCAAATCCTCCGCCACTTTCTGCTGTTCTTGTTTAAAGGTATGGAAGCTATTGAAATCGTCCTCCAGCTTCCCCGTCCTTTCTTCTACTTGAGTGACCCTTTCCACGACCTCGTCATAGAGTTTATTCATCTTTCTTAGGGTGTTCTGTATTTTTTTTTTTCCCTGCCTTGCCCTCCGGCTTTCAACCCTAGCCTCACTTTGCATGGATTTGAGGATACTGAATAACAAGTCCAATGAGACTGGTTGGGGTGACATATGGGATGAGACCTGTCCCCCGGGTAGGAGCGGGATACCGTCCATGTCTTGGTAGGTCTGCGAGGTGGCTGAGTAGTCCCACAATAGTTTTTTGGAGGGGTCTGAGGGGCTGGCTGAGGGGTTGGGTTTCCTCCTGGACCAGCGTTTTTTTTGTGTATATTTTGGAGCCGTGGAGTTTGGAGTTGCTCCCTGAGTCAGTGGTCTCTCCTGTGCTTCCCTCATCCGTGCCCAATGATTCAGAATCTTCATTGACCGAGTAGAAGCGGTCTGGTGAAGCAGCCCCGCCACCGGCCCCATTCTCACACTGTCTGGCTAGATTCGCTTCTCGTTGTAGGGCCGCTAAAGCCGGGTCACTCCCCGAAGTGCTCATTACGCCACCTCCACCTTGTCCCCATCTGCCCATTCAGAGCCCGTTGGTCCCCCCTGGATTCTGCCTGTGAGGGAATCGTGATTTACATTCGGGACACCCAGACTGACTCCAACGGGCCTCCGCCTCCGCCCTGAGCAGAGATTCTGTCCCCAGCAGCCTTTTTACTCACTGTAGAATTCCCAGTGCCAATGTCATTGTTGGATCCTGGCGTTCCTTGTGGCAAGCTCTCGAATGGGGTAGTAGTCTCTGCAGAAGCCTCCGATCCGCTCTCCAGCCCTTGCACCGGCTTCTGTTCCGACGCCGGCACCTGCTCCGGTTGCCTAGTAACAGGCGCGCCGGCGTCCTCGAAGACGTTCTGCGGTATGAGCTCCTTCTCGCCACTCCTTGCGCTACCGACTGCAGCCTCAGCAATCTTCGCAGGTTTGGTAGCAAAACTCTCTACTGTGGGCTGCCGCATCGTATTCTCCTTTGTCTTTATTTTATTTTGTGTGGAACGAGCGGGGGCATTTTCACGGGGGGTGCCAGGGGTAGACACAACATCATTGCTTGCCCGCGTCTCACCCGTTTTCTTCCCAAGGGACTTTTTAGTGATACTAGTTGTGCTACCCCGCTGGATAACAGAGCCGGTTACCGTCTTAGACTCATTCTTGTCTTTGCCAGTGAGGTCTTTCTGTGCCAGATCTTTGGCATGATTTGCTTTGATTGGGTGTGGTGGCATACTAAGAGCTCCTTTGTAAGCCAGCGCGATGAGAGCCGCAATTCTTCTACGGGCTCGGATGAAAGCTGCTTTGATATACTCGCCGCGATACTGCTGCCAAGGTAGGACATCCGAGCCGCTGGGGTTGCCGCTTTTGAACCCCCTGGGACCTGATCTCATTGCCGGATAGGGAGGTAGTGTCAGACCATCAAGGCAATGGAAGGGAGGAGGAGTGAGATGCGACTACTCACTACAGTCCATCAGCGGCCATCTTGCCTCCACAATTCCACATAACCGCAACTTATCTGTTGATAATGTCCTGGTTTTAGGTGTTGGGGGGGGGGGGGGAGGTGCTGGCCCCTATGTACTGTCAACAACACAGGACCTGTAACTTACAGTGGTACGGATACCCTTAGTCCAACCCTCCTGTCTCACTTTTAGGATAGGGTGGTCACCAGATATTCTGGTCAGTCTTTTTGGACTTAGTTCTCCACTTTCTGCCTATTAAACCCAACAAGAGAATGCTGTTAACCCCTCTATCTCTACCTGTCTCACAGTGACAGAAAGATAGGAAAAGGAAGATGAAAAAAGTGAGAAACGGAGTGGTGTCGCCTCACGGGAGTAACACCATGGAGGCTCTGCAGGAAGGTACTCGCCTGCCGCCTAGGTTCTCATCATCAGCATACACCACTCCAACGTAAATTGTGAAGTGAAAAAAGAAAAATAACAAAAAGGATAGGTGAAGGTGCTTGAGCAACAGAACCTGCATACACCATGGGTTGAGTGCAGCAAGACTGTGCTCATTCAGGACAGAAGTTAAAAGTGAGCGTCTACTTGCTGGCCTGCTATATTTTATTGTGGGCTGCTAGTGAGCTCATGTTAAAATGCCGACATGTTTCGTTGCCTATTAGAAAACTTACATACTAAAGTGTAAAAGTACATTTACCATATCTCCTCTGACACAGGAGATATGGTAAATGTACTTTTACACTTTAGTATGTACTTCCAAATGTGCCCAATTAAGAATACATGTGCTGCTGTAGAGAGAGCTAGTCGTGTACACTAAATGTTACTGATATGGAGAATGCTGTTTTTTCTTTGTCTTTTTATCCACAGGTATAGGCATATCTGTGAACGGGTGAAGGGTGAAGTGACACACACAGCCCTGAAGAAGTTGCCGTAAGTTTTCTAATAGGCAACGAAACATGTCGGCATTTTAACATGAGCTCACTAGCAGCCCAGAATAAAATATAGCAGGCCAGCAAGTAGACGCTCACTTTTAACTTCTGTCCTGAATGAGCACAGTCTTGCTGCACTCAACCCATGGTGTATGCAGGTTCTGTTGCTCAAGCACCTTCACCTATCCTATTTGTTATTTTTCCTTTTTCACTTCACAATTTACGTTGGAGTGGTGTATGCTGATGATGAGAACCTAGGCGGCAGGCGAGTACCTTCCTGCAGAGCCTCCATGGTGTTACTCCCGTGAGGCGACACCACTCCGTTTCTCACTTTTTTCATCTTCCTTTTCCTATCTTTCTGTCACTGTGAGACAGGTAGAGATAGAGGGGTTAACAGCATTCTCTTGTTGGGTTTAATAGGCAGAAAGTGGAGAACTAAGTCCAAAAAGACTGACCAGAATATCTGGTGACCACCCTATCCTAAAAGTGAGACAGGAGGGTTGGACTAAGGGTATCCGTACCACTGTAAGTTACAGGTCCTGTGTTGTTTAAAGTACATTGAGAGGGGGACGACCTGCTTCTTATATCCCCTGAGCTCCTATATGGAATAGACCCTATGTACTGTCGCCTGATGCCACGGCATGAGCGGGGTTGTGGGGGGTTCCTGGGCTTCCTTGACAGAGGAGTGCTGACAGCCCCCCATCCTTTCCCTCCATGTGCCTCTGTTAATCCAGCTGTCATTGGTTAACGGGAGCCGGCTGCACACAGTGTGTGCAGGAGGCATGGCGCTGGGCCTTTCCTTCACTTTCTTCCAAGGCATCACTTCTGCAATCTTTTTACGTCTTTTATCTTCTTTGTGTCCCTGTGCATTGAAATAACGAGATTCTCTTAGTGCATGTTGGTTTTCCGCTCTGGTTTGTGTAGCTGTATTCTCCCATTCTATGCAAGCGCTGCTTTTACTTTGCTTCCATGACTGGTGTGCACTTCCACCGCATTTTCACTTGTATATTCGGAGTTAAGAAGGTGTTCGTGCTCTACAACTTTTGATCCCTTTGCTAAACCGGTTCCGATAGTTCTTTGCAGTATGTCTGTCTGATCTCTGCTTAGGGCACTTGGACGTTCTCTAGTCCTTAAGATTTAGAGCACTGCGACCTGAATTTTCCCAACAAATTTGAGTTCACTGTGATGGTCTGGGACAGTTTGGTTTCAGTTGCCCACTACATGCTGGGCAGCTGAGGACAGAACAGGGCCTAAACGCTGCTGCTGGCACTAAGTGCTTCGCAGCTGGGGAAGGTCAAAGTAGGGGAAAAGGAGTGCGACTCACTCCTGAGTCCAAATTACATGTCCTAGAAAGTAAAACCTAAATGGAGCAGCTACCCACTACTTGCTGGGCAGCTGAGGATAAAAATGCGACGGGCCCTCACCGGCCCATTGGAGCAAAACTGCGCCAACTGTTAGAGCCCTCTAGGCTCTAGGATACATATTGTGCAAAAACGTTGGAGCCCTCTAGGCTCTGCACACACTTTGGGCCTGGGAGCACTCTGGCTCCTTAAAGAAAGAAAGGCCCCCCATTGTTGGAGCCACGGGGCTCAGCACGGGCTCCTCGAGCCCTTCAAATCAATGTTGTGCCCCGGTAGCCATCTAGGCTCAAAGTCGAATTCACTGCGCATGGGAGCACTCGGGCTCCGTTGGGGCGGCCCACTGCCATCTGGGGCCGCCCTACCTCCACCCTCGTCATTGTGCCTTTTTCCGGCACCAACAACAGCCCCCACGGAGCTCCCCTCACCCCCAACCCTTCAACACTCACCGGGCTGGTCAGGGGGGCTCTGCTTCACTCGGGGCGGAAGGCTGGCTCTGGGGTGGCCCTGCTCAGCATGACGCGGGGCTCTCTCCTCCATCACGGGAGCCCCGCGCTGCTATGGGTGGCCTCAGCATGCTTCTCCGCTTCACCCAGGCCTCATCCTGGGGCCCGGGACTCTGTACCGGCACTCCTCTTCTTTTTACGGCCGGCGCGCGGTGCTTCCTCTTTGGCCCGGAAGCCCTGGAGTATCATGCCCGCACTTCCTCTTCTGTCCTGCGGTGCCGCCCACAACCAGGCGGGCCGCGGGTGGCGGCAATCTTTTAACGCGGCTCGGGCCGCGGCGGTGATTCCCGGGGGCAAAATGAGGGGTGGGCACCCTCGAATTTAAGGTCTAACTAAAAAGGAAGGCGTAGGGTGGGCACCTGCTTAAGGTAAAATACACCGCAGCACGGCAGTCATGATGCAGGGTGGGCACCTGCAGTAAATAACGAAAAATAGCGGCAATGAGGGGTAGGCTCCCCCGTGACAGGGCAAGTAGAATACATTTCTTCCCAGGCGCTAGGGCAAGTAAAAGGTCCTTAAAGATAAGGAAGGGATCCTTGGACAAGGAAAAGGAACAGCCAGCTCCCAGCTAAGCAAGTCCCCCAGTCATCCAGCCAAGGCAGAGGGGTCCCCAAGAAGTCTTCCAGCCTCCAAGGCATCCAGGGGCTGGGCAGGGCCCAGGGAGGCAAGCCTTCCCCTGGGCCCCAGCAGCAGCACGCCCCTGGTAGATTCCAGTCAGAAACAAGAACATTTTACAAGAGGTCACTGCCTCTTTTTATACACACAATTCCTTTGTCTAAACGTGCAGGCAAGGGGCGAACCATATATAACTTGTTCCTGAGCACTTTGATTGCTCAGCCCCTCTCTCTATTCACAGGATGGGTCATGGACATCAGACACAACACAGGGGTTGGAGCCAGCATTGTGGGGGGGAAGCCCAGCCCTATTCTGGTCCCAGGTGCACTCCTCCCCAGCCATCAACATGCAGATCTCCCATTCACCACCGGGGCAGACCCATCCTGACTCCTGGAGCCTGGCACACCAGCCAGCACCAGCTAATCACAAGCCAGCACATTCACTGCACAGACTGGCCAACTTCTAGAAGTGGCACTTCCACACTAGACACAATAACGCCACACACATCATCGCGCAGGATTTAATCACACAAGTCCACACATACCACACAACTCGTACCTGCACTCCCCACGCATCAGGGATTACCATGGACACACACATTCCCCATGCATTCCTATGGGGGGAAGGCCAATCTCACACACGCACTCAGGGAGCGCACGCATTTTACACTGCGCCACAGTGCTAAAGTGCGCAAAGACCAGAAATCATTATAATTATGTAACACTAAAAGGCAAAATGTTCAGGGGTGAACCTGCCAGAAGGGCCAAGTCCAACAGGTCTCTATCTGGAATTTTTATACAAAGCAAAATAGGCAGTGGACCACTCAAATCCTTTGGAAGCACCAACTCAAATGTCACCAGTTTTTAAGTAAACTCAATCTTTCATATAGCGTGCAACAATCAAATACTCCCTGCCCTGAGAGTATATCCCAAATCCTTGGGAAGAATCAGTATTAAACCAAACTTTGAAATGCACAGCCAATCAATTTCAAATCTCCACCATGTGTGGTTGATAAAGTTTATGTGCTGGAATATTTTTCACAATAAGGGACGCTGTATCCATAAATGCCACAAAAGTTCAAAATTTCTTTAATAATCCAATAGGGTACCAGCCAACGCGTTTCGTTCCGTCAAGCGGAACTTCTTCAGGGCTGTGAAACAGAAAATAAAATATACAAAAAAACCCTTGTGAGTATCTCAAAATAACCCACACGTGAAATAATATGCAAACAACAATACAAATTACATATACCAAAACCAGATTAAAAACCTCATTTGCACATAAAATTGCAGCATTCTTTAACATGCACCATTTCTAGACGATCTTAAGTTTTTTTATGTATATGCTGCAAGATCAATAGGGTAAGAAACTTCCTTATATGATCACAAATTGTGCATAATTACAATAAAACCAAAGGTGAAGAACTCCCTCGCTATATCATATATTAAAAAATGAATCCACACGGATTCCTACATTTCATTTTTATGCATTAGGAAAAGCGTCCTCATTTTTCTAATCTTATGTGAATTGTCATATGTTTATAATCAATACTTTGCACCACTCAATTACATTATCAATCATATTTCATTAATTATCATCATTCTTGCTGTTGATTCAACAGAAACCACATTTTCTACATCGGCTTTTTTAAGATTATGTAGTCCCGGGTGAAACCATCTTAGATTTCTCCCCACCCTAACTGCGGATAAGGTCACTTGAAACAGTCTTGTTTAGGGAATGACCCATTTCCCAACCATCATCACAGTCAGCCCTGGCCCTACAAAAAGGCAGCAACATATCACCTCATATTTAGTTCTTATTGCTACACAACAAAGCACATAAAAAGGTCATGTAACAAGGCATAAAGTCTTCCTACCGCAAAAGATGTTGAAATGGGATGTAATTATATTCCCCCAACGTTGGTAAATGGTAAACGAAGTGAATCCAGAAACAAAGATATTTGTTTAATCCATTTCCTCTGTATACTTTGGTATTCCTCGCGAATATGCTGTCCCTGGCCAATAATTTCAGGATAAATGGTAACGATGTAACGTATACCTGTAATTATATGAGAATAGTATGAGTGATAATCCATGAAAAGAGTCATTGGATCTCATCCTCTCCCTCATTGGTACAGGTTTTGTACCAACACATCTTTACACCAAAAACATGGTTTTATGTAAAAATTAAGAATTTAGAAGTCAAATTCCATTACATACCTTATAATTTCAACAAATTTCTTATTCTACTTCCACATCGTGATTTTTCGATTTGCTTTATTTTTGTTTTTCCTATTCCCCATATGGCATTAACCTGAAAGAATTGTGTAAATATTGTACAATATAACTTGATTCTTTCACTATCCATACTTAAACTTAAAGATAATTACATTTCTGTCCAAAGGCTAATAGTAATCGCTTTGGATGATTGACATTGTGAGTCACATACCTTGAAACCCGTAACGTGCACGTCCTGCACCGTTATGCGAGTCTGACTTCTAAATCGTCTGTCGACTCTCAATTTCCAAATATTTAGAGGCAATCACCTAAAGGGAACACGATATAGGCATAAGTATTCGTGTTCATGTACTGGTATTAACCAGTCGCTTACAAGGAAAAAACTATAGGGTGAGAAATCTTTTTTTAATTTTTAACAAGTTCAACCCCTTTTTATAAGACTACGATATTTACACTCAAAAAAGTCGCCCATACCAACCTTGTGGGCCGCATTGGGTCAGTGGGATATTTTTGGTATTGGTATTGACCAGTCACTCACAAGGGGAAAACCCTAAGGCGACAATTCTTTAATATTTTCGAAGTTCAACATGTTTTTTAAGACTACGATATTTTCACCTAGAATAATCGCCCACTCCAACCTTATGGGCCGCATTGAATCAGTGGGACATTTTTGCGGGTCACCTCCCCATGACACCGAACACGGCCAAACGGTCTATGGGAACCCCCAAAATGATTATGTGTACCGTAAGCGTCAGCCAACCCCCATATGTACTTGTGCCAAAGCGACACGCTAAGTTTGAGAGATTATTATCGTGCCACCAGTTATTTAATTGGCATATACCAAGTTCACGGGTCGAGGCTAATTCTTACCTATCAGGGTCAAAATGTAGGACCCCCAGCTGGCGTCTCCTTCGTCCGCGCGCCAATTCTTTTCCGTAAAGTTTTCCCAGGCTCCTTCCTTCCGATAAGTTTAAAGGTCCAATGCAGAGCCACGTGTGAGAGGCCCCGAATCTCGCTATCCTCTACCACTACAATGTGTGCTAACGTGGGCGCCATATTAAACTAGTCGGAAACCGGACCTGTACTGTTTATATTTCATAAGAAAGTCTTAGTAATTTGTCGTAATGTTTTTAGATCATTGTGTGGATATTCACACGAATATCTGGCCTTTTAACCGATCAGACATGTTGATTATAACACGAAAAGGAAAACTATTACTAATTTTATTAAATCAGAGAACACTAATGATAATTCACAGGAGGTATCAGATAAGTGTTCTATTATGTTTCTCATACATTACTAACATTAAGTCCGCTCCGTAGTCATTTAAAGAAGAAAAATGACAATAATCTTCGCATCTAGTGACCAGATATGCCATATATTGACGAGAGATTATCGCTGCCAGTTCATATGAACACCAGACTGACGAAATGATGACAGTAAATCGACCACCCCCCTATGTTCATAACAGAGTATGTCATTCTTACTAATATTAGAACACCAGTGTGTATACTCAGATAAAACGTTGTATCACAGTTCACAGATCATACTTCAAAGATCTGCACTTCTCTTATTGTTTTTTATATAAAGAAATGTAAACATTCGGATCAGTTACAAATACAGGAATTTTGCAAAACAGGCACAGGGGAATTTCAGAGGGCTAATTAGGTCAGGCATGAATAACATGAGTTCTGTTGTAAGTCAGATTTCTGATACCACATTAGCTAATTCTTCTCTAACAACACTGTTTATTCCAGATAGTGGTGCATCTCCCCTTCCGTATTATGTCCCATTTCCACACACCTCAAGCGGCATATCCAAGCTGCTTCTCTTTTCCTCAAGTTGAGTTCACGGTTACCTCCCCTTGGGTGTGGTGGTATATGGTCAATGCCCTGACACCATATTGTCTTGTTGTCTTTATGGTGTTCCTGCATATGATAAGACATCGGATATTTCAGGTCATAATTTCTTACGGCTCGGGTGTGTTCTTGTATCCTTAGTTTCAATGGTCGCACCGTGCTACCAACATATATTTTTTCGCACGCGCACCCTATAACATAAATCACATGGCTCGTATTGCAATTTATATAATGCCGTATTTCATATTCTTTGTCAGTGTTGTATTTAAACTTTTTTGTTTTGTTTCTGCCAAGGGGACAGATATTACAACCCCCACAGGTGTAGAAACCCTTTGGTTTGGTGTGCATCCATGTGCTTGTTTTGTTCCTAATGGGATAGCTAGGACAGAGAATGTTCCGCAAAGTCCTGCCTCTTCTAAAGGTGACTCTAGGCATATCGCTGACATCTTCTTTCAGGTTAGGGACCTCACTCAGTAATTTCCAGTGTTTCCTCAAAACCTTAAACACCTCCGTGCTGTTTTGGGTGTATTGAGTGATAAAAGCTATACCGCATTTGTTCACTTTATCATTTTTCTTTGCTTTCTTGATCAGAGTGTTACTACGAGTCACAGACAAAATTCTCTTTTCCGCTTTGTCTAAGATCTTTTTACTGTATCCTCTGTTAGCAAATCTACTCTTACTGTCCTGTATGGCATTCCGAAAGTCATTTTCTCCACTGCAATTGTGCCTAATGCGCACCATCTCACCATAAGGAATGTTACGTATGGTAGAGCTAGGGTGAGCACTTGACGCGTGAAGTATGCTATTGCATGACGTACTTTTCCGGTATAGGTCACTTTGTATTGTGTTGTTTTCTACATAGAAAAGTATGTCTAGAAATTCTATCTGATTGCGATTAGATTTGACTGTCAACTGAATATTATACGGATTATCATTCAAGTAATTGAAATAATCCGATAGTTGTAATTCCGTCCCTTTCCATAGCATTATAATGTCGTCGATATACCTCCCCCAGAAGATAATCATATCCATCCAGGGGGAGGCATATCTGCCCCAGGCATGTTCTCGTTCCCACCACCCCATAAACAGCCCCGCGTATGAAGGAGCAAATTTGCTCCCCATCGCGGTGCCCCTTATTTGGTGGTACCAAATATCCTTGTGTAGAAAGAAATTTCGTGACAATATCAATTCCGTCATCTCAATAAGCATTTCATTGTGGTCCATGTGATCTGCTGTTCTAAGGGCCAAGAATGACGAAAGTGCTCTAATACCGAACTGTTGCGGTATGCACGTATACAATCCCGTTACGTCTAGGGTGACAAACATTAGGTCATTAGACCATTCTAAGCCATCAAATTTTTTCAATATGTCCCCCGAATCCTGTACGTAGGACGGTAGATTAACCACTAAGGGTTGTAGAAACCCATCCACATATTGCGAGATGCGTTCTGTAGGGGAGTTAATCCCAGATATAATGGGACGTCCTGGGGGGAAGAGACCTCCCTTGTGTATTTTGGGTAATACGTAAATACACGGGGCCATTGGATGTGATACCTTCAGGTAACGGCACTCTTCTTCAGATAAGAGACCAACTTCACCCCAGTCCTGTAACCGATTATTGATGTGGGTGACAAGGGAGGGAATGGGATTGCTCAATATTCTTTTGTAGCAGGTGACATCACTCAACTGTCTCGTGATTTCACTCTCATAGTCGACAGTATTCATCACAACAACATTCCCCCCCTTGTCCGCTTCCTTAATTGTGATGCTGTTGTCCTGCGCTAACCCATCTAGTGCCAATCGCTCTTTCTTCGTTAAGTTGTATTGTTTAATTGAATATTTGTTAGGTGAGTCAACCATTTTATAAAAGTCCTGTGAGACTCTTTCATTAAACAAGTCAATGTTTTTGTGTGTATTCGTGGGGATGTATTTAGAACGAACCTTCAACCCACTGTCAATGGTTATATCCTCTTCAATATTCAAATCGGCACGGATTTCTTGCAATGAAGGATTGTCGCCACTCTCAATAGATAACAAGAGTTGTGCATTATGAAGATCTGCAATGGTAGTGGTACAGGAAGAAACAGTATTCAAATCACAGACAGAGTTCCTGGTAGTGTTTTTGAAGTGATCCTTTAATTTCAATAATCGTGTGAATTTAAACAAATCTACCATCAATAAGGTGGGATCCCCCACCTGCGACGGACAAAAACTTAGGCCTTTCTTCAAGATGTTTGTCTCCACATCTGTGAGTTGGCGGTCTGACAAGTTTACAATGGACAGGGCGTTTGTAGTAGAATTTGTGAGATCAGTATTAAGGTCATTTACAATTGGAGTAGACAAGAGATCTATGTTGTTTTGGATCTGGTGTCCATTGGGTGTAATGTTCCCCCTCTTTGTTGAGTTGTTTTTCCACCCCTTCCCCCCCCTCCTGGTTTTGGGTCTGGGTTGGTATTTTGTATCTTTTTCCCTTGGCGGATGCGTTCCATCTCTAATAAAAAATTGTGCCTTGGGGAGACGGCCTGACATGCCCCGCCATCTTTAGAGGATAAACTCTCAATGGATGAGATCGAGCTACTACTACCGCTCTTTGATTCTTCTCTGGCACGTGTCCCATCGCCTCCCTGTTTCAGATTATCAAATTTGTGGGCAAACGTATAAATACGCCCTGTCCGGTAATCATTGTCGTCGCGCTTTATTTTGCGTAATTTTTTATCACGCAAATAAACTTGGTAACGACATATGACATCATCATAGACCTCATAGTTCTTTTTTATACTGTCTTTCAGGCTAGATGTATCTATTTCCCGTTCTAAATCTAGAATTTCTTGTTTCAGCATTGCAACTTTTTTCTCAGAGTGGCGGATCAGTATTTTCATCATCGTATGTGAGGCCTGCTTGAGATTCTCCTCCCAATCCCTAAGGGCATCATCATCCAAATCCTCGAAGGTTGGAAAAATTAAAATTCGTAGGCCCCTAGGAATCTTGTGATTGTCAAGATATTTCTGTAGAGTTATTCCGTCCCACCATCTGGACATCTCTAGTTTTTTTAGCCTTTCCAATTTTAGGAATTTTGCTCGAAGGCCTTCCATACTTGGTTCCTTGGATGGTGTGGCACCCACAGATTGGTTTCCACCAAATAAACTGGATGACATTTCCTCCCTAGTATCTTTTAATCTTGACATAATGTTTTATGAGATTCAAATCTAATTCTGTTGAATGGTGCGTATACAGTATATTATATTACAGTCAAATACTTTGAATCACAAAAAACTTATTCACAGTACAAATTACTTGGTTTGGGTTGTGCAAAAATGGGTCCAAAACATGAAATTTTTATACAAAGCAAAATAGGCAGTGGACCACTCAAATCCTTTGGAAGCACCAACTCAAATGTCACCAGTTTTTAAGTAAACTCAATCTTTCATATAGCGTGCAACAATCAAATACTCCCTGCCCTGAGAGTATATCCCAAATCCTTGGGAAGAATCAGTATTAAACCAAACTTTGAAATGCACAGCCAATCAATTTCAAATCTCCACCATGTGTGGTTGATAAAGTTTATGTGCTGGAATATTTTTCACAATAAGGGACGCTGTATCCATAAATGCCACAAAAGTTCAAAATTTCTTTAATAATCCAATAGGGTACCAGCCAACGCGTTTCGTTCCGTCAAGCGGAACTTCTTCAGGGCTGTGAAACAGAAAATAAAATATACAAAAAAACCCTTGTGAGTATCTCAAAATAACCCACACGTGAAATAATATGCAAACAACAATACAAATTACATATACCAAAACCAGATTAAAAACCTCATTTGCACATAAAATTGCAGCATTCTTTAACATGCACCATTTCTAGACGATCTTAAGTTTTTTTATGTATATGCTGCAAGATCAATAGGGTAAGAAACTTCCTTATATGATCACAAATTGTGCATAATTACAATAAAACCAAAGGTGAAGAACTCCCTCGCTATATCATATATTAAAAAATGAATCCACACGGATTCCTACATTTCATTTTTATGCATTAGGAAAAGCGTCCTCATTTTTCTAATCTCATGTGAATTGTCATATGTTTATAATCACCACTCAATTACATTATCAATCATATTTCATTAATTATCATCATTCTTGCTGTTGATTCAACAGAAACCACATTTTCTACATCGGCTTTTTTAAGATTATGTAGTCCCGGGTGAAACCATCTTAGATTTCTCCCCACCCTAACTGCGGATAAGGTCACTTGAAACAGTCTTGTTTAGGGAATGACCCATTTCCCAACCATCATCACAGTCAGCCCTGGCCCTACAAAAAGGCAGCAACATATCACCTCATATTTAGTTCTTATTGCTACACAACAAAGCACATAAAAAGGTCATGTAACAAGGCATAAAGTCTTCCTACCGCAAAAGATGTTGAAATGGGATGTAATTATATTCCCCCAACATTGGTAAATGGTAAACGAAGTGAATCCACAGGTCTCTATCTGGCTTTCCATTTTTTCCCTTACTGTCACCATGAACAAAAATCTTAATTCTAGAGCAATAGCACCCTTCACTGACATTCATGTAACTTCAAAGATACTCGTTATGTTTCTTCCACAGTCTCACCATGTCACAACAGAAGCATTTTCAATGTTCTTTACAACAAAGCTATAGTTGTTTCTTATTTATTTTCTGCAACTAATAATCATTGACAAAGCTAATTAGTCCTGACTTGTTGTAGCAGTAATGTTACATGTATCATATATCGGGATGCAATGACAGAAGAAGCAAAATATCAGTCGGGCGGCACAATATGCTAACACAGTTTTTCTAATTGCGTGTTTTTAACCAACACCCTTAATTACATCGGCCACAATCAGTGGTCGAAGTGGGGGGGAGTAGGGGAACTGTGGGCGGAGACTCCGAGGGCGGGGATAACTCTAGGATTGGATCAGTGGGCGGAGTCAGAGGTGTGGCCAGAATGTTTAGTATTTGTTTGGCATTTCACCGACCAGTTACAGCTTATTGTGTTATTTAATTCAACCAAAGGATACACTTTATTATTTAAGGTTTAATAGGAGTTGGCATTTAAATACATTCACAAAGTGGAATATATTTCCAATCACACAATGTCCCAAATACGCTTAAAAGTGGAATCACAAGCCAATTGTCTCCAAGCCAGGCAGTTTCTCTCATTAGCACTTCTCCTCCCTTCTTCCACAAGAGCAGTTCAAACATGAATGGCAAAATATCCTAGTTTGCAAATGTTTTCTATGTAATTTTGGCTCTGCCATATTTGCCACATAATACATCATCCACTGCATAATTTTACAGTTTTAACTTATCATTTTTTTAGCTCAAACCGAAATTTCTTTTAACTAAAAAACGTTACTTGAATTGCTGCAAAGTGGACGGCCCTTTGCAAAGGTTGACTGATCACCTTTCTCACTGCTGTATTTGTAGGTTATACTGATACTAATGAGGCAGAATCTTTGCAGAGACTTAACAAGTTAAAAATGTCTAAATAATAAAGTATAAGAAATACATTGCATTACGCTGCAGCCTTTTTTTGATGCATAATTTAGTCAACACTGCGGCATCATTTTGACCCCCATTGCTGCATAATTCAAGTGGCTCCAGAGCAGGTAGCACATGTTAAAAGTGCTTGTGCATGAAGCAGAGAGACTGTGAAGTTTGCAACCTTAGTTGGCGTGTGTGCAAATCCTGCATTGCCGATCCTTGGTGAGTTGCAGTTACTGAAACAAGGCCAATGGAGGTACCAATGGGTGAGGCGCACTGGCCTCGATGGCAGGGCCGGCTTTATTGCTGGTGGCGCCCTATGCAACAATGTTTGTTGGTGCCCCCAATGATCACCTACGCCTCGGACTCCCTCACTACCACCCTTTAACAGCACCCCTCAAGTCTCATAACCACACTCTTTCTCAGATGCATTTAACTTGATTTACAGCGCCACTCATACCAGTGTATGGTGTCAGAGCCCTTTACATCACACACACTACACAGAGACAATCATTTATATATGTGTAAATCCCTGTGTAGGAAATGTTACATAAGACAAAGGACTACAAGGGGTAGAAGCCACATTACAACCATACTAGTAGGCAGTATAGTTTAATAGCTCACTGTTCTATGTTAGGATTTTAACTTAAAAACTGCAAGTAACAATAGGATCTCTATGACAAAATCAGTAACCTATTAAAATAGTTAACATTATTTGCACTTTGTGATCTGCATGGTACATGTTCCTTGCAGCAGGCACATTAACCCTCTGTGCTACCTTTCCAGGAGTCAACCCGTCCACTAGACAAAACTCCAATCTTTCTCTAGGAAGAAAATTTATCAGCAAAGTTATCATGACATTTTTATTGTAGCTGAAAATTGCTGGAGGCCAAGAAGGAGGTAGCAAGTTTTTTTTAAACCATAATATACTTGCAAACACTACGCACCCACCCGAAATAGGTACCCAGTGCGGTCACACGGTTCGTACCGCCCTAACCTGCTCAAGGTTCATGTGACCTCAGTGACAGTCATGGTGACTGGATCCCTGTTGCTCTAGGGTGTGTTGCTTCGTAGGCCTGCCCGCAAGACTGGACATGAACTTCAGTATGGATTGTGTTGGACAGACCTTAAAGGTTAACCCACAATTGACACCACTAGGGTACACCTGCTTGTACATAGACATCAGGCTTTCTAAGGTCTAGTGGGGCCTTCTAAGGTCTAGCATGGGAATATGCTCCCTCAGTAGAGTGGTCTGGTCATGAAGGCTGAACCCGGTTCCCCAGTTCCAAATTCGGCCGCTCTGGCCATAGTGCACCATCCTCTCCCCAACTGAACACCATACTGCCCCACGGAGAGAAACTCGCACTTCCTTCAGCTACAAAGTAATTGTGCCTGCTACAAACACTTGGATGTGACTCAATTCAAATTATGCACTTGATAAGAGTAATATGCTGCCTAAAAAAAAACACTACAAGCAAGCAATGCAATGCAAGATTAAGTAAAGCATGTGAAATGAAAGCAGAAACAACACGGTTACCTTAACGATCTCTCACTCACTATTCAGAAATCAGCGAGTGGTTTTACCTGAAAAGTTAAGGTAATGACTACAGGGCTCTGAAGGGAACCGATTCACGGTCCATTGCTTATATCCTTAGAAAACGTAAGCAGTATGTTTTAAAGAAACCACTTCCATAAACACAGAGCCGTGGTACACATTTTGTTTTCCAATCCACCCATCAACCAGGTACTGCAATACATCCAGGAATGGTCACTTCCCCACCTGGGGGCAACAATGCTGTTCAAAGAAAGACGAGAAAACAAAAGTAGCGCTTCACAGCAAAGTCTGTAAAGTGAGGCTGATGTGAATAAAACCAACTGGCCACTTTGCAACTACTCTGTCTTGAGTTATTTAATTATGAATTTATTTTTCATAGTTAAAACCTTTTATTTCTCTCCATCCCGAGGCTGCACTTTGGAATAGAAAAATGTCAGAAAAAGGGCATTTCCTGCAAGAGTGTTTCTCTTTTTTGGATCCATTTCACAGGTAAGCAACTAAATGAAAGAAGGAAAGAGGTTGTGAACCGTTTCTTCTAGTCACAGATTTCAGTAATTAGGGAGCAAGACAGAAAGAGAGGGATTAATAGGAAAAGGATGGGGGGGGCAGCTGCCAGCTCAGAAAAGGACATTGTCCGTGTCTTCTCTGGGCAGTAAGGGAGAGACAGAGTCCTTTTCCTTCTCTGCCCGCCAAGAACGGCCACGAAAGCCGAGCCTTATCTGAAGGCCTTTGCTATTTCTGCCGTCCTGGGACACAGCTTCGAAAAGAAAAAGTAGAGGAATTGAATCTTTTTAATTAAAGAAGTAGAGGCACGCTGTGCCCTTCCGTTCCCGTCCACTTCGACCACTGGCCACAACCCTTTGTGAAACACCCGCCCCCCAGTTTTTATATCCCACTTAAACCCCTGGGATTGTGGCTGCTAAACTAGTATAACATAATAAAACACAGCCTGGCTGTTACCTGTGCGCGCCTCAGCCTCACTCTCCGGTGTCATTTCTAATATATATATATATGTTTCCTTCGTCTTAACTGCTTCATTGTGCTTGTGAGAAAGTGTCACTCATAGTCTTTAATATGTCACTCATAATTACATTGGAAATGTCACACATGGCAATCTGAAACGTTGGCAGCTACGACGGCCCTTAGCAGTGCCCATGATGCACAGTGTGTCTGGCCCCCTCCCCCCCAGACATCCATCCATCCATCCTTCCATGCGAGGACAAGGCCCCTTCTGGGCCTCTACAAGTTTAAAAATGCCCGCCTGGCTCTTCCCTTTAAACCTCCGTCCCTGCGGCCCTGAGTGAGCCGTCGGCGCTACAGAACACTTTATAAATCAAATCCATAAAGGTGGCTTTCTCTAAACAGACTGCTGATGCGCCTCGAGGGGCAGCAAAGATATATATTTATTTGCACATGCATGGATCAAAAGTCAGGGCCGACTTGCATGATGCAGGCCCCCACCTCCCTTGGAGGCAGCTCCCAGGCCGTGTCGTACGTGTCCAAGAGCTTCTTCCAGGTGCTCTACTGCTTGAGCAGCTTCTCCATGTCCTCGCTGCACTGCCCCCCCCTCTGCCTAGCTCGCTGGGGTATAGAAGACGACCTGGTAGCAGGTGTGGTCCTCCTGGGTGGTGGTGAAGCCCCCGGGCACGCTGACATGCTCAGCGGTGAGGATGGCTTGGACCTTGCCAGCCCAGCCTGCAGGGCCTTCCGGCCCTTGGGGTTCCGCGTCACCTCCACGTAGACGCCCAGTCTTGCGCCGCCGTCGCAGAATGCCAGGTGCACGCGCTGGCCTATCATTGGTGGCGTGGTGACGACGGCAGGTGCCGTGTTGCCTTCCGGCGGGAACGAGGCTTCTGCTTGAGCCCGCCAGCGGAGCAGAGCGATTCCAGCCACAGGCCTGCGGGGTGCCTCCTCGGGCCTGCGGGCTTCAGGCCTCGTCCTCGTCCACTGCGCTGTACTTGGCCTAGTACCTGTGCTGCAGCTGCAGGCGGTCCCAGCGCCGGCCCCCCCAGTAGTGCCTTCATCTCGGTGAAGAGGCGGTGGCTCAGGCAGCATTCGTCATCCAGGACGGCGGCCAGCTTCTCTTCACGGAGAAAGGCCCTCTGGAGCATGCGGGTCACCTCCTGGTAGTGCCCCATGTCCAGGCTCTCCAGCAGCCTCCCAGCCAGGGCCTGCAGCACCTCGGTGGGCAGCAGGCCTTGCAGATCAGGTGGGCCACCTCCTGGGGGTCTGAGGGGGCCTCCAGGCCACACACGGCCTCCAGCAGTGCAGCGCTGCACCCCCTCGCTCTCCGTGGCACTCTTGTCCACGGGCAGGTCCTCCACCCTCAGGCCCTCCAGCAGCCGCTGGCAGGTCTCCTCCAGGAGCTTCCGGATGAACATCCGGGCGCCGGGGTCATGGGCAGGAGGGAGCAACAGCAGCAGCCATCCTGGGGTCAAAGAGTCTCCCTGGCAGAGCGAGCACTAAGCAACACTGGCAGCACCACAAGTCACAACACCAACCAGAACAAGGCAAGATCACCTGGGTGGGCGTGTCTACAGAGGCAGGTCCTTTAATCTACCTGTAGAAAGCAGGATCACCTGTGCTTCACAGGCTCTAACACAGGCTGGGTGTGTCCACAGAGGCAGGGCCTTTAATCTACCTGTAGAAAGCAAGATCACCTGTGCTTCACCAGGCTCTGACACAGGCTGGTCGTGTCTACATGTGTAAAAATGTCTAAATAAGGAAGTATAAGAAAATATATTGCATTACACTGCAGCCTTTTTTTTGTGGCATCATTTAGTCAACACTGTGGCATCATTTTATCTCTCATTGCTGCATAATTCAAGTGCCCCCAAAGCCATGGCTCCCCGATGAAGAACAAATATTGTATAATGAATGAAGAGAATTGAAATGAGAATTTAAATACAGATGAAGATTTCATTAAAACCAATAAAGTGAAACAAACAAAGAAAATATTGTGATTATTCAAACAACCTCAGAGGAGGACATCAGGAGTGTACACTTAGGGGGATGCAACCAAGAGCATGACTTTAAAGCATTAATATTGGACGTACCCTGAGGGTGGATACGTCACCCCTGGAGCACCTCAAGAAAACTATGGAGCTTCTCCCAAACATCCCTTTTAACAAGGAATAAAAGTGGTCACTTTGTAAGCGTTTTACCCTGTTTCAGCTAGGTGTAACCCTCAATGAATCTGCTTTTGTTTATGACAGCTTGTGGGAGACATGCAAATACAAGTCTGTTGACGAGGCATAATGTGTAACTGTTTTATTGTATATTTATTTGCAGAAGGTTTTTTAGAAGGAAAGCCTGACCTCCATCATGCATGCCCCCACCTCCCTCTAGGGCAGCCCCCACACCTCCTCGTAGACGTCTACCTCCTGCTTTAAGGTGCTGTTCATCCGCAGGACCATGTCCAGGTGTGCTTGGCACCTAGTGCCCTGGCCCAGCTTGTCGGCTGAGTAGAAGACCACGAGGTAGCACACTGTGTATGTGGGTGGGGCTGAAGCCCCCCTGGGGCACTGACGGACCCCGCTCTGAGGATGGAACTGAGCTTCGCGCTGCCCACCAGAAACGCTTTCTTGCTTCTGTGGTTTTTAAAATTTCAATGTAGTATCCTACCTCGCAGCTGCGGTCCCCAATGGCCACGTGCACGCGCTCTGAGTTACTCTCCGCCTTTCTCTTGAGCCCCGTAGAGGTCTGCGTGAGCTCCCCGTCATCGCTCATTGGTTGTGCAGCATGTGTTCGGTGAGCCTCGGCCCCGGTGATTGGTGCTGAGACTGGGAAAGCTGCTTCTGGGTCAGGAGATCTCTCGAGGCCGTCGGCCTTGTCCTCTTCCGTCGCACTGAACTGCACCAGGTAGCCGCACTGCAGCCACAGGCCGAGCCAGTGCCGGCCCCGCAGCAGGGTCTCCATCTCTTGCAGGAGGCTGAGGCTCAGACCGGCCTCGTCGGTGAGGAAGGCCGAAAGCCTCTCAACTCGGAGCAGCACCTCCCGCACCAGGCGCACCACCGACAGGTAGTCCTTGGACCCGATTAGCCTCCTTGCAAGGGCCTCCAGCATAGCCGAGGGCAGCAGGTGGCAGCCGCAGGAGTCCGCCAGCAGGCGTGCCTACCTCTTGGGGGTCCTGCGGGGCCTCCAGGCTGCAGACGCTCTTTTGCAGGTGGCCCATGCACCACTGCACATCCTCACAGCCCGGATCCTCGTCCGCCTCCTCCTCGTCCACCCGCAGGCGCCTCAGCAGCCGCTGGCAGGCCTCCTCCACCAGGTTCCTCATGTGAACCCGGTCGGTTGCGGGTATCGGAGGGGGGATCGCTGCAGCCATGCTGAGGGTAGAGCAGGGAGCCTCGAGTCTGGGGTATGTAAAGAGCACCAGTGTCCGCACAGGCAGAGAGCACAAGTGGAACCAGAGAATGGAGTGGTGCACCACCCTTTTGTGTAAGAAGATTCTTGTTCAATAAGTCTTAGTCTTTGTTAAGTTGTCTTTGACAGTCTTATTGAAAAGCAAATCCAAAATAAAGTAAATTGTCAGCCAACGCGTTTCGTTCATAACAATGAACTTCTTCAGGACTGTGAATTTCAATATGAAAATACATAAGTATATAGACACGGACATACACGATTATATGCATGACACAGAACATAAGTGACACAGAGGTGAGTATGGAAAACGGGGAAACAGTGAGGGTGAGGTGGTGGGACTGCAGGTGCCTGTGTGGCTCAGGTCAGGGAGATATTCAGGGGGGAGCAAGACTGCGGTCAAGGGGTGAATATAGCAGGGTGAGTTTGTAGGAAGAAGGAAAGACACAAATGTTTAGATAATGAAAACATGATGCTTGTATCCTAGCATCATTAGACGCCTAAAATGTTGTCACTACAATGGAAGCTGCCTACAGTGCAAGGCCATAGTTTGAGGTGTGTTGCCCCAAGCAGTATCCTGAACATGGCACCTAGATAGAGAGAGTATCGCCCCAACAAGTTTAGACCCACACTATGGTCTGACACCTAAATGATGAGGTGCGTTCCGGGTTTTGGGATCAGACATCCATATACATTCTTAGCCTAAAATAAGGGTGTATGATCTGAGGGTTGGCTAAGGGGCTGAGCTTTGGGATCTGATGTCCCTGATTGGCTGAGAACAATAGGAGTACGTACCTTAAGGTTATGTCCTATCACATTATCAGTGAGCTCGTACAGTGCCGTTGCGTGAGCCTCTGTGATAAGGGCGAGAAAGCGGTGGATCTGGCAGAATGAAACACGAAAATGTAAGTACTGGTCTAATATACTGCTAAAACTGAGCAGGCATCAGTGCAAGGGATACTGGAAGTGTGTTGGTGCTACAGTAAGTCGTGGCCGAATACTTGGCAGTGCCGAAGGAACTGAATGCGGGTGGTTGCCTGTGTGCAGTGGCCAACGTGTGCTAAGCATGTACGTTCCATGATATTGGAGTGTCTACCATTGATTCAAGTTTATAAAGGCCCGTCTGCCCTGCTCCTGGCGTGACTGAGCCCTCGGCACTACAGAACACTTTAAAACTCAAATCAATAAAGGTGGCTTTTTCTAAAGAGACTGCTGTTGCGACTCGAGGTGCAGTGAAGACACATTTATTTATGTACATGAGCATTCAGGGCGCACATCAATGCTGCACGGTGTGCTTGGCCCCCTCCCCCCCAAGCAGACATCCATCCATGCGAAGACAAGGCCCTAAAGGGGCCTCTACAAGTTTAAAAAGGTTGACGGCCTGCCCCCAGGCGCTGTCTTGTGAGCACCTTCCTTATCTCCTCCGGGCTCTCAGGCCCCTGGCCCAGCTCCCCAGGAGCTTCCGGATGAACATCCGGGCGCCGGGGTCATGGGCCGGCATCAGGAGGGAGCAGCAGCAGCAGCCATCATGGGGTCAAAGAGTCTCCCTGGCAGAGCGAGCACTAAGCAACACTGGCAGCACCACAAGTCACAACCCCATCCAGAACAAGGGAAGATCACCTGGGTGGGCGTGTCCAGAGACGCAGGGCCTTTAATCTACTGTAGAAAGCAAGATCGCCTGTGCTTCACAGGCTGGGCGTATCTACAGAAGCAGGGCCTTTTATCTACCTGTAGAAAGCAAGATCGCCTGTGCTTCACCAGGCTCTAACACAGGCTGGGCGTGTCTACAGAAGCAGGGCCTTTAATCTACCTGTAGAAAGCAAGATCTCCTGTGCTTCACAGGCTGGGCGTGTCAACAGAGGCAGGGCCTTTAATCTACCTGTAGAAAGCAAGATCTCCTGTGCTTCACAGGCTGGGCGTGTCTACAGAGGCAGAGCCTTTAATCTACCTGTAGAAATCAAGATCGCCTGTGCATCACTGGCTGGGCGTGTCTACAGAGGCAGGGCCTTTAATCTACCTGTAGAAAGCAAGATCACCTGTGCCTCACAGGCTGGGCGTTTCTACAGAAGCAGGGCCTTTAATCTACCTGTAGAAAGCAAGATTGCCTGTGTTTCACCAGACTCTGACACAGAAAGATTTGTTTACCTTCTCTGCCCGCCCCAAATGTCCCCGAAAGCAAGCCGAGCCTTATCTGAAGGCCTGCGCTATTTCTGCCATCCTTTGGACACAGCTTCGAAAACAAAAATTAGGGGAACAGAATCTTTTTAATAAAAGAAGTAGGGGCGCGCCGTGCCCATCCGATCCCGCCCACTAGTCACAACCCTTGGAGAGACACACGGCCCCCACAGTTTTTACATCCCACTTAAACCCCTAGGATTGTGGCTGCTAAACTAGTATAACATAATAAAACACAGCCTGGTTGTTACCTATGCACGCCTCAGCCTCACTCTTCGGTGTAATTTCTAATATATATATATATATATATGTTTCACTCGTCTTCACTGCTTCATTGTGCTTGTGAGAAAGTGTCACTCATAGTCTTTGAAATGTCACTGATGGCAGCTATGACATCCCTTAGCAGTGCCCATAATGCACAGTGTGTCTGGCCCCCTCCCCACCCAGACATCCATCCAGCCATCCATGCTTCCATGCGAGGACAAGGCCCCAAAGGGGCCTCTACAAGTTTAAAAATGCCCACCTGGCTCTTACCTGTAAACGTCCGGCCCTGTTGCCTTGCTCCTGGCATGACTGAGCCGTCGGCGCTACAGAACACTTTATAAATCAAATCAATAAAGTTAACTTTCTTTAAACAGACTGCTGATGCGCCTCGGGGTGCAGCAAAGACATATATTTGCATGTGCATGGATCAAAAGTCAGGGCCGACTTGCATGATGCAGGCCCCCACCCCCATTGGGGGCAGCTCCCAGGCCGTGACGTACGTGTCCAGGAGCTTCTTCCAGGTGCTCTACTGCTTGAGCAGCTTCTCGATGTCCTCGCTGCGCTGCCCACCTCTCTGGGGGTATAGAATACCACCTGGTAGTAGGTGTGGTCCTCCTGGACAGTGGTGAACCCCCGGGCACGTTGACGTGCTCGGCGGTGAGTATGGCCTGGAGCTTGCCCGCCCGGCCTGCAGGGCCTTCCGGCCCTCTGGGTTCCGCTTCACCTCCACTTAGACGCCTAGTCTTGCGCCGCCGTCGCAGAATGCCAGGTGCACGTGCTGGCCTATCATTGGTGGCGTGGTGACGGCGGCGGGCGCCGTCTCACCTTCCGGCGGGGACAGGGCTTCCGCTTGAGCCCGCCCTCAGCGGAGCGGAGCGATTCCGGCTGCGGGCCTGCGGCCTGTGGGCTGCGGGATGCCTCCTTGGGCCTGCAGGTCTCGTCCTCATCCTCTGCGCTGAACTCGGCGTGGTACCTGCGCTGCAGCTCAGGTGGTCCCAGTGCTGGCCCCCCAGCAGTGCCTTCATCTTGGTGAAGAGGCGCTGCCTCAGGCCGCACTCGTCGGCCAGGGCGGCGGCCAGCTTCTCCTCGTGGAGGACGGCCCTCTGGAGCATGCGGGTCACCTCCTTGTAGGTCCCCATGTCCAGGCTCTCCAGCAGCCTCCCGGCCAGGGCTTGTAGCACCTTGGGGGGCAGCAGGCCTTGCAGATCAGGTGGGCCACCTCCCGGGGGTCTGCGGGGGCCTCCAGGCCTCGCACGGCCTCCAGCAGCTGAGTAGCGCAGCGCTGCACCCCCTCGCTCTCCGTGGCACTCTTGTCCACGGGCAGGCCCTCCAGCAGCCGCTGACAGGCCTCCTCCAGGAGATTCCGGATGAACATCCGGGCGCCTGGGTCATAGGCAAGCATCAGGGGAGGGAGCAGCAGCAGCAGCCATCCTGGGGTCAAAGAGTCTCCCTGGCAGAGCGAGCACTAAGCAACACTGGCAGCACCACAAGTCACAACACCATCCAGAACAAGGCAAGATCACCTGGGTGGGCGTCTCTACAGAGGCAGGTCCTTTAATGTACCTGTACAATGCAAGATCACCTGTGCCTCACAGGCTGGGCGTGTATACAGAGGCAGGG
Organism: Lissotriton helveticus; assembly: GCF_964261635.1. Classification (NCBI taxonomy): domain Eukaryota; kingdom Metazoa; phylum Chordata; class Amphibia; order Caudata; family Salamandridae; genus Lissotriton; species Lissotriton helveticus. The sequence continues at coordinate 1,219,852,962 of NC_136071.1, read as the reverse complement.
TGTTAGAAATGGGATCCCCGGCTGGCCAGGGCTCGCGCCAAAGTCAGTCAGAGACCACCTCCTCCACGTCAGGGCAAGGGAGTTACATGCCAAGATAACCCCTGCTCACCCCCTTGGTAACGTAGCACGAGCAGTAAGGCTAAACTCGGAGGCGATGTCAGTTAAGTGTTTGCGCACGCACCCCCAGCAACAACACCCAAGGCCCACCACAAAGGAAACTCCACACAAGGTTATGTAGAAAAATAGCCTTTGTATTACACCAAAACACATTAGATAAAAACACACACTTTACAATGTGCCAACAGGCACGGGCAGAATTTACAGGGGGTATGTACAAGAAAGGGCCACCTGGACCATTGTTGGGAATCAGCACTTTTAAAACTAGAAATACTGTTAGAATTAGCACTTAGAACATAGTAATAATCACTTTAGCACACAACCAGTAATCAGTAAGTACCACCTCTGCAACCCTAACCACCATAGGAAAATATTGCGCAGGGAACTAGGACCTCACTAGCACCACCTGTACTAGCAAGAACAACCACCTAAGTATCACAATACCTGTAGGGGTATAAGCACATTACACATGATGCATCACAACACATTCAGAGGTGTAGGGAAGGAAAACACATGATGCATAACATACATTCAGCGGTGTAAGAACATGGCACAGGACACATTAAAACACATTCAAGGGTGCAGCACAGGAGAACACATGATGCATAAACAACACATTCAGAGGTGTAAGAACAATTGCGCAAAAATCACATAAGCCACCACCTGTGGCAGTCCCTAGGCCAACTGGCCTTGTTGGGGCTAGGACGCCCTGTGTCCCAAAGTCAGGGGCCTAAACGTGGCAGCTGCCCACGAAGTGCTGGGCAGCTGGGGAGACGATGGGGCCAACGCTGGAGCCTCACAGGCTTTGGCGAACTGATTGCCCCCTGAGCCTCTCTGGGCTCTCTAAAACAACAATGTGGGCAGGGAGCCTCTCTGGGCTCTACACACAAAATGGCCCTCACCGTTGGAGTCCCCCTCCTGGGGACTCGAAATCTCATCAATGCCTCTGAGCCTCTCTGGGCTCAAATGAAACAAATCTGCCCCCACGAGCCTCTCTTAGGCTTGAAAACAACGTGATGCCCCCGGAACCTCTTGGGCTCAAAATCACACTGCGCCCACACGTTGGAGAGAGCACTGGGGGGGCGGGCACCGTCAATGTGCCCCGACGGCCCCCCTCTGTCACCCACACCGGGCCCACTCACCAGTGGCTCACGCAGGGATGTCTCCTCTCTCGGGCTGATCCTCCACGCTGGGGAGCTCCACTCTGCTCCCGGTCGTGCTGCGGCGGCTCTTGGGCTGCGGGGCTCTCCTTCGACCTTGTCCAGGTGTGCTTGGCACCGAGTGTCCTGGCCCAACTTGTCGGCTGAGTAGAAGACTACGAGGTAGCACACTGTTTATGTGGGTGGGGCTGAAGCCCCCCTGGGGCACTGACTGACCCCGCTCTGAGGATGGAACTGAGCTTTGCATGGCCTACCAGCAGCGCTTTCTTGTTTCTGTGGTTTTTTTAAATTTCAATGTAGTATCCTACCTCGCAGCTGCGGTCCCCGATGGCCAGGTGCACGTGCTCTGAGTCACTCTCCGCCTTTCTCTTGAGTCCCGTAGAGGTCTGCGCGAGCTCCCCGTCATCGCTCATTGGTTGGGCAGCATGTGTTTGGTGAGCCTCGGCCCCAGTGATTGGTGCTGAGACTGAGAAAGCTGCTTTCAGTTCAGGAGATTTCTTTAGGCCGTCTGCCTCGTCCTCGTCCTCTTCCGTCGCACTGAACTGCACCATGTAGCCGCACTGCAGCCGCAGGCAGAGCCAGTGCCGGCCCCGCAGCAGGGTCTCCATCTCTTGCAGGAGGCTGAGGCTCAGACCGGCCTCGTCGGTGAGGAAGGCCGCCAGCCTCTCCTCACGGAGCAGCACCTTCAACACCAAGCGCACCACCGACAGGTAGTCCTTGGACACGATAAGCCTCCTTGCAAGGGCCTCTGGTATCGCCGAGGGCAGCAGGTGGCAACCGCAGGAGTCCGCCAGCAGGCTGGCCACCTCTTGGGGGTCCTGCGGGGCCTCCAGGTTGCAGACGCTCTTTTGCAGGTGGCCCATGCACCACTGCACATCCTCGCAGGCCGGCTCCTCGTCCGCCTCCTCCTCGTCCACCCGCAGGCGCCTCAGCAGCCGCTGGCAGGCCTCCTCCACCAGGTTCCTCATGTGCACCCGGTCGGTGGTGGGTATCGGAGGGGGGATCGCTGTAGCCATGCCCAGGGTAGAGCAGGGAGCTTCGAGTCTGGGGTATGTAAAGAGCAGCAGTGTCCGCACAGGCAGAGCGGAGCAGTGTCCGCACAGGCAGAGAGCACAAGTGAAACCAGAGAATGGAGTGGTGCACCACCTTTTTGTGTAAGAAGATTCTTGTACAATAAGTCCTAGTCTTTGTTAAGTTGTCTTTGACAGTCTTTGACAGTCTTATTGAAAAGCAAATCCAAAATAAAGTAAATTGTCAGCCAACGCGTTTCGTTCATAACAATGAACTTCTTCAGGACTGTGAATTTCAATATGAAAAGATATAAGTATATAGACACGGACATACAAGATTATATGCAGGACACAGAACATAAGTGACACAGAGGTGAGTATGGAAAACGGGGAAACAGTGAGGGTGAGGTGGTGGGACTGCAGGTGCCTGTGTGGCTCAGGTCAGGGAGATAATCAGGGGGGGAGCAAGACTGCGGTGAGGGGTGAATATAGCAGGGTGAGTTTGTAGGAAGAAGGAAAGACAAAGTTGTTTAGATAATGAAAACATGGTGCTTGTATCCTAGCATCATTAGACTCGTAAACTTTTTTGTCACTACAACGGAAGCTGCCTACAGTGCAAGGCCGTAGTTTGAGGTGTGTTGCCCCAAGCAGTATCCTGAACATGGCACTTAGATAGAGAGAGTATCGCCCCAACAAGTTTAGACCCACACTATGGTCTGACACCTAAATGATGAGCTGCGTTCCGGGTTTTGGGTTCAGACATCCATATACATTCTTAGCCTAAAATAAGGGTGTATGATCTGAGGGTTGGCTTAAGGAGCTGAACTTTGGGATCTGATGTCCCTGATTGGCTGAGAACAAGAGGAGTACGTACCTTAAGGTTATGTCCTATCACATTATCAGTGAGCTCGTACAGTGCCGTTGCGTGGGCCTCCGTGATAAGGGCGAGCAAGCGGTGGATCTGGCAAAAGGAAACACGAAAATGTAAGTACTGGTCTAATATACTGCTAAAACTGAGCAGGCATCAGTGCAATGGATACTGGAAGTGTGTTGGTGCTACAGTAAGTCGTGGCCGAATACTTGGCTGTGCCGAAGGAACTGAATGAGGGTGGTTGCCTGTGTGCAGTGGCCAACGTGTGCTAAGCATGTACGTTCCATGATGCTGGAGTGTCTACCATTGATTCTGGTGGAGAATCATTAAGTAAAATAGAAAGGGCGGGGTGCAGTGGCCAACGTGTGCTAAACATGTAAGTTCCATGATGCTGGAGTGTCTACCGTTGATTCAAGCTTATAATGGCCCGTCTGGCTCTTACCTGTAAACCTCCGGCCATGCTGCCCTGCTCCTGGCATGACTGAGCCCTCGGCACTACATAACACTCTACAACTCAAATCAATAAAGGTGGCTTTATCTAAAGAGACTGCTGATGGGACTCGAGGTGGAGTAAACACACCTTTATTTGTTTGTTTTCAGGTGTATGGCTCAATAGTCAGGGTGGACATCAATGATGCACGGTGTGCCTGCCCCCGCCCACGCAGACATCCATCCATCCATCCATCCATCCATCCATCCATCCATCCATGCATCCATGCGAGGACAAGGCCCCAAAAGGGCTCTACAAGTTTAAAAAGGCACACCTGGCTCTTACCTATAAACCTCCGGCCCTGCTGACCTGCCCAATATCCTTACATTTATTTGAAGGTGCTTCATTTGAAAATATCGGGTGCTCGGCTTGGTATTTCACTTCAATATGACAGGGCTGCAGTATTTCTTAACAGTCACCTCAGAACGTGCAATGGAAACAGTTTTTCTATAAGATCACACAGTGTCTGTGCTATGTTTGTATGTTTTCTGCCATCATGTCAATAGCTGAGGAAGTTGATTGTGACACATCACACGCACCTTGGCCTGTGAATAGAGGGCACAGAATAGTCACTTATATCTTGCATCCTGGGGGATCGTTGTGAAACGTCCCAGTATATTTCCAAACTAAAGTATAAAAAACAGCACCCCCCCTTTAAATGGCGTTTGTGCTCGTAAATGACTCGCCGACAAAGCAGGCCTGTCTGTTACGTGCACGCAGCCACAAGTGTTTATTCCATTCGCACACTAAGCGCTCAGTAGTACATGTCTCTTCGGATTCTCAGAGCTGTGCACAGCCTTCCTCCTATGAAGCCTCACGCTGCTGTCTCCACAGGGGGTTGCAGTGATACAATGAGAGGAGACAGCAATGCACCAGTGCCACATAAGTGGCAATGCCACCAAACGCTACCACGTGTCATTAACGCCCAATGAGACGCCTGCCCAAAGTGGATGCTCTTATTTTAAGCTCAAATTGCTTTACACATTCATTAGATGGTAGCAGAAGCATTCAAGTCCAGTTTATTTTTTTACATCTGGAGACACCAGATGCAGCTTTTACAAACAGCCACACGCTGCCTTATGACCCCTGCAGAGTGCCAGAGAGTCTGAGAACTCTCAGCTGAGGAAATTTGTGTGAAGGATCCGACGGAATTCGAAGCATACACACCTATGCTTTGTACACTGTGTGCTACCTTGGAAGAATCAATGTCTCAAAAGTGGCCAGCCCAAATAGTTGTGTTTTTGCCAGCAATTCTTCAAGACTATGGTTGAATTCTGTTGACAAGGTGGGTTTAAAGAGATCTAGAGTCTGGGGCTCTTAATGCCCAATAATCTACCTTCAAGTTTCTGCTGACTGGATGTTTGTTGGTGAATCAGCTACAAGAAGGCTGGCTGTAGGGTTCTATCTAGAGTCTAATGTGTATGATGACCCCCTCCGATGGCGCAGAGTAGCGTTGACGACCCTGACTAGGCCCAAGCTAGAGGGGGGGATGGCGGTGCCGGATTTTGAGCTGTACTATCTGGCAGCCCAACTGCAGGTACTGACGCAACATGTGGCCAGGGAATTCAGAGGTCCGGACATTACTAGGGGGCAGGGTATCCAACGGCATGTCTTATCGTACATTATCATGCAACAGAAGCTGGAGGTGCGGGACCTAACGCTGGAAAAAAAGACGCTCAGACTCTGCTGGAACAGGAGCCTGAAGAGAGCGGATATCTCCCGAGCGTACGCGCCGGAGATTCCGCTAGGGATGCTGACCGCGCTGCCGCATGGGGGCGTCTGGTCCCCGCTATCGGACTGGGAGGAACTAGGGCTGCAGGTAGTTGGAGATCTATACATCGAGGGGACACTGGCCCCGTTCCGGGAGGTACAGGACAGGTTTGGTCTGCCAGACGGGGATTTCCTGTTGCATGCGGCAGTGATCGCGGCAATGCAAAAACACTGGAAAGGGGGGCTGGTGGAACCGGAGACGACTATGGTGTGCCAATACGTGGTTATGGCTGCGGGCACTACCAAGGCGGTTACCTGCCTCCATAATAGACTACAGCACGAGGGTCTGGCCCCGCTGGGGGCACTGAAGGCAAATTGGGAAGCTAGTATAGGTAGGCCCATTCCGGATGTAGTCTGGGGCCATGTTTTGGAGCGAACCTGGAAGGGAACGAGGAATGCCCGATTCCAACAGATACATTTTTTCATTGTTCATAGGGCTTACCTGACCCCGGAGAGGATAGCGAGATATTTTCGGGTACGGGACGCCGTATGCCCGAGATGTTTGGCGCCTGAGGCGGACTTAGATCATTTGCTGTGGGGGTGCCCGGGACTAGGGTCATACTGGCATGACGTGGGAGACCTCCTGAACGCAGTTACAGACAGGGAGGTGGATTTTGATATGGCTGCATGCTTGCTACTGTGGTTCCCTCATACAAAGCGGACGAAAATCACTAACAAATTTATCGATCTGGGCCTTATGCTGGCCCAGAGGGAGATTACCTGGCACTGGAAGTCTAAAGAGGGACCATCGGTGAAGCGGTGGATGCATGAGCTGTTGAAATGGGCGGGCTGTGAGAGTGTCATCAGACTGCGGCAGGCTACCAGGAGTGCCACTGATAAATGCATGGATGTGGCGAGAGCGTGGGAACTGATAGTGCAGGCGCTGCGCGACTATGTGGTAGGAGGCGAGGCTGATGTTGGTGAGCACTAATTGGAAAGGACTGCATGAAGCATTACTATACGGTAGATTCTACTGAGCGATGTCGTGATCTGGTTTTACTGTAATTTATGTACACTCGCACTAGCAGCAGCTGGGCAAGGGGGGGAGGGCAAGACACACTCACCTCGGGGTAGTTGGGATCACCATGCGGGCCATAAGGTGTTTAGGTGCTGGGATCTAGTGGTAGGTTGCAGATTAGGGTCCCTAGAAGACTATCCCTAGAGGACAGGGAGGCGCGCGAACTGTGTCCTATGGCTGGTCACCATTACCATATATGATAGGTTGCCATCACATTGGTTCCGGCGCCAGGGCTGGTCCTGGAACTATCTCGTTGTGAATGGGTTGTAAGGGGAGTTGTTGTTAGGGGGATTAAAAGCGGAAACTGTGTATCGTAGATATCTGACTATTTATACAGGGCGGGCACACTGGCGTATCAACATCTGTGAGACACCCCACGCCGCCTGACCTCCGGGTTGTGGGCTGAATGGCTGTGTATGTTATTGTAGTTGGATTGGTTACTCAATGATGATCTAAGTGTACTGCCTGTCCTGATTTGAGATTTTTGTTCAGAATCCGCAATAAAAACCTATTTAAAAAAAAAAAAAATGACCCCCTCCGACCACTGTCTCCAGTCCTGAAATATTCACCAACAAATTATGAATTTCAGGTGCGTGAATCTAAAATCTATAAAAACAAAACAAGCATTTTCACCCCGGCCCAGAGACACCCCTGGCTCTGCTTTCACCCGGTCCCGCTCGCTGCCGGGACCGGGGCTGGATATGCAACTCAACCCTGGTCAAAGTCATTGGAAGACGGGAAGCTGACGGCACTGTGGGACCATGCTACCGTCCCTGCTGTATCATCTTAGTGGGCCGCCTCCATCTTCCTGCCGCGCCCCAGGACAGCAGGGCCGCAGCACCTTCGGAGTCCTTAGCTGGGCATCCGCTCCACCAGGGCCACAGCCGGGCGGGCAGGGACTCCCGTGGGCTGTGATCAAGTGGGGAGGCAGCTGCTGGTCTCCGAGCCGAGGGGGTCGCTCTGTACCGAAACATGCCGCGCTCGGGCCCTGCCTCCACTCCAGGCCCCGGTCTCCAGTGACGGCGAGCGGCGTGTAGGCCCCAGATGGCGTTCGCGATGTCAGGCAGTTTTCAACACCGCTTCAGGTACGTCTCCCCACAGCGGGAGCTCTGGTAACTTAATATCTATATCCCCAGGTCAGTAGCCGCCGAGATCTCTGTGTATAGAGGATGATTCCCCCGGGAGGGTCCGGAGCACAATCAATCTACGACCGCCATCTTAGATGGCTTGCCACGCCCCTTAGCGGTCACTTTGACACTATGTTTGTTATGACGTTAATTTTGGATTCAGGGACCTGCCATAATAAATATATGACTGTGATCCATCATACTTAAATATCCTGAGGATAACGGAAATAATGTAAATATGGTCTGATACATTACAATCGTAAATAGATGTATGAGGAGGGATCGGTCACTCTGACATGGGATTGTATTGTATTTTACTGAAGAGACTATCTAATCATAAGTTTCTTTTATGTTCAACTGTTCCAATATCGCTTCATTAGAGTGCCTCTACGCATACTTTCGTAAACAAAACGAGTCCGTTTTTTGGCTCACTGCTCATTAAAACTGCAGTGATTTACTACATATCCCAATACACCGTGTTTTGCTATGACGTCACATTTGCACACCAAAGCAAGTTCAAACAGGTGTATGTTATTAACCGAGTGTATTTAAACAACGTGAAAAGACCGAGATTTCTGTAGACAAAACCACAGCAGGGACGGGAACGGACTACGACGAATTACATAAGTTAGTATGACTTGGGATCTCTGTTGTGATTTTTATCTTTGCTAATCTCCTGAGCTGCCGTTAATTAGAGGTAGCTCACCGCGGGTGTTTTCCTTATTACTTCAAGGATCGTTTCAAACATTATTTTGCCGTCTGACTAAGTAAACTTGCAGAGGCTTCTTCTCTCCTGTTACTGGGGGAGAGCATGTATTCCAAAACTAGAGTGTTGTTTTCTAATGTCGGTATTTGTGCATTATAACCTGCCCAGCATGCTCTGTCTACATTTACGATTAGGCGCTCGCGACACTGGCTAGTTTTTAGTCTGTGTAATATATCCTGCCCAGTTTGCTCTTTCTACATTTACCATAAGGTGCTCGTAATACTTGCTAGTTATTTAGTTTGAGTTAACGCTTCTACAGTGATGGGTCTTTTTACGACTTTGAGCACTAAGTATATTGATTTACACATCTTGAACTTTGTATAATGGCATCTGTGAAAACGCATAATTCCAAATAAAATATGGAGAAACCAGACGGTTTTGGAGACTTCTTAGTCCTCCGTATGTGGGGGGTCTATATCTCCAATGAAAGATATTCAGAGGTTTGCTCCTCTTGACAGGTGCAAGCTACGAATATAATTAACATATCAATAGCAGTTACTCTATTTGTATGTGATTGCTTGCTCTTTCTGTTTTAGATTTTACTTTTTAGTATAAATCAGATAAAATACTTTCTACCTATATATTTGTTTAGATGTTTTCCATTGGATAATAGGACCATTAGAAGCTGGTCCACAGGAGGAACTTTCCCTGTCACGATATAGGGGTACAGACTACAATTACCTTTTTATAGTAAGCGATATAGTTTATCTATACGAGCTGTACCACGGATGTGATAATACTGCTCATACTATAAAATGTACCTTCCCTAGAGCATTCAGATATATATGTATATGATAATAATTTTTGGACAAATAAAAAGAGACATGGGTGGTAAAAAAAAAGGGGGGGTAGTGATTTTATGACTGTCTACTGTTATGACGTGATAAGATTTCTTTGAAGCTCATGACTAAGTTGGATGTACCTGTGGTAAATTTATGGACCATTACATCAATGGCCTCTATGATTTATGTCATATGTATAAACTTTCTTTGTATTTAGGACCATTAGCAATAATGTGAACACAATAATGAACTATGCACCTGGCACGTTTCTCTGTTGTGTAATTCTGTAAATCTTGACTTAGATATAAAACTTTATTGGCATAGTACACGATATGGATGTTGCAGCGACTTTAGCCAAGAAAATTACACGTTGAGGTACGATAGATTTGCTATATTATTAAGGTCCATATATACATTACGTCTATATTCATGCAGAAGAAAATATGTTTATATAAAAGGTGCTAAATCTGTAAATGATAGATTAAATAACTAGCAATATTTCTAAATTCTGTACTCCAAGAATAAGATAGAACTAGGAAGCTCTGTTAGTGCCTCTACTCCCGATAGTACTCGCATGATATCTTGTTCTATCCCTGTGATATCATAATAATGAATTTGTGATAGACTTCCCAAGAACATTTGATTAGAAAGGCCTTTTTGAAGGAGTTTTACGGAAATATAACCCTACAATGAAGTTGGAAATATTACCTATAGGTAGACTATGGGATTACTGACACTTGGTGTTGGTTATTAATTTTGTGTTGTATATATATGTATATTTTATAGTAAAATGTATTTTTCTACACAATTGCTTTCAGCCCTGAAGAAGTCACGGATGTGACGAAATGCGTTGGCAACAGGCAATTCTGTAATATTTTAATGGAACATTGAATAAAGAATATTTGATACCTTCTATCAAGACTCTGACATAGTATATCTGTGGGAAGTTTCCAAATGATTTTCTATCAATATTGTGACTTATAGAATTCTGTCAATATAAGATTGATACATATACCTTGGTGCGGGTCATTTTCTGTTCAATGTTTGTAAAGTCAAATGAAATTCGAAAAAAAGGAAGTTCGCCACGATTTGTTTAATGCAAAGTTTGTATAGAACTCAGCCAGCCGACACGTGTTTCGTCAAAGCCCAATCAGCTTTGACTCTAAAGAGCTGAAATTGGAAGAAAAATTACTTGCTCAGTGCAATACAAACTAACATATATTATGCCACATCTTGACCAAAACTGAGAAAGTTAATAAGGTTCTGCCAAGCTGAAACTAGTATGTGTCATGCCTAGTAGGCAAATGGCACCAAAGTTGCCAAAGTACAGATGAAAGACATCACCAAATAGTGAGATCTGCATAGCGGTACGTGGTACATGCACAAAAGATGAACAAGACACTAAGTGCAGTAAAAGAGTATGGTTTACCATTACTGACCCATGCATATAAAAAGAGAAGTGCAGGTGAAATCTAAAAAAAACTAAAAATCTCTACGCGGACTTCCACCCTAGTGCTACCATGGCGAGAGAAAAAAGCATGGATTGCGGGGAAATATAACGTGCGAAGTAGACCAAGCACACATACCCTCGTCCGAGACGACGGAAACAGTAATCTGGATAAGACAAAAATGGAATGAAAAAAATATAAGTATATAATGGATTTAAGTCGTACTCTTTAATAAAAGAGGACTCAGCCACAAAAGGTAAAGGACGGTAAAAAAGAGGGGGGTGGGAAACTTACCCCCTTGCCGGTGATAATTCCAACCCGGTTGGGGGTCTTAAGAAACAGGAAACGAAATAAACGTATGTCAATCAGAAATCTTCACTGTGGGGAAGAGGGAATGACTGATGAAATAACTGTGACCATCTCAAGCTCAAAGTGAAATAAACCAAAAAGATGGAGGGACATACCTGGGTTTGGAAGAGAAATTAAGAGGAATCCAAATCTCAAAAACCAAGAGATGGGTATATCCAGAGCTACAGGTTCAAACATACGGGGTACTTCACTGAAATAATGAAACTTAGGAAGTAAGGGGAGGAGACCTATGAGGGAAGCTAGCAGAGGCTAAGACTTATCAAGCCACCGATAAAAAGCATATACTGTGAGAAGTTGGTCTGATATGTGATGTCCACTATTCTAGTGGGCACCCTTTATTTATCAGTCCAAACAACCCTTATGGTGATGGTTGTAAAGTCAACCTTATAGACCAGCTATCCTAGTGGTAGCATGGACAAAGCAGTCTTAGGCTAAAACTTCAGAGAGCATGTGAAGCCAGCTGTTTTACCATATGTAACCCCTTGAATACCAAATGAAAGGACACCACACAGGTTATATATAAAATATATATGTATTTATTACTAACACAACCCCTCTGAACTCTTTATGAGGTCAGATGCACAAGCACATAACAAGTTACTTAATTATCATACAATAAGTTTCACAATATACAGGCAAGCCCTAGGGGCGTTGCAAACAATATACTAAAATAGTGGTATAAGAACCCCGTCACAAACAGGGAATAGGCCTAGGGAATCACTGGGGCTACACTGGACTACCAAAGGTTAGGAAGTCGGAGGCCCACGGGAAGCGTGTGCAGTTTCTAAACACACACGCGAGTTACCATGAGGATACAATGGGAACGTAAAAGTTAAAAACTAGTTGATTTAGGACACTTCCGGATGGACTAGGACAAAGCTACTTGAAACTGGGACACTTGGATAGTTATTTCCCACAGGAGCACCGGAGTACTCGCGTTACCTCACCCACAGGAGCCGGGTGCATAGGTGTCAAGTTGTGTCGGATTTCATCGCTGAATCCTATGGAGACCTGTAAAAAAGATGCTGCAGGCGACCAGGAGGAAGATGTCCGGGTGGATCCAAGGGTGGATCTAGGATGTGAAGAACCTGAAAACAGAGGGGACAGAGTCTGGGTCACTAGCCAGTGACCAGGAAGGAACCAGGCGATGTTGTGAAGCTTGTCTCTGCAGCCATGTAGACCAGGAGGCGTCAACGACAACCAGGAGCTGGATACGGACTGTCCCACAAAGGATCTCGCTGATGGCGGTGTCGGCTTCCGGATTGGAGTCAACAAGCCTTGGCAAAGGCAACCCATGCAGGAATCGAAGACTGGCTTCTGTTCGGATCAGCAAGGTCTGGGGGGCTTCTCCTTTTCATAGAAGCAGGAGCACGCCTGGAGCAATCAGGCAAGCAGTGTAAGTTCATAGGTTCACCTTCACAGAGGCCACTAGCCAATGGGCAAGTGACCGCAAATGCCCGTCAAGCATAAAAACAACAGCAGGCCCCACGTGACACTCATGGAGTGTGGAAGGCTGTGCATCGGTGCAAATGTAGTTCAGGGCTGGGGCTTCTCAATCCTCAATGCACAACTTTGAGGGTGCCTCAAAAAGCTGCACAATTAGCAATAAGCAGGATTTCCAAGATGTCCGGTCCCACGTCTCTCGTCGCCTCCACGGGTCTCAGCTTTCCTGTGGATGTGGATCGGGGTCAGAAAAGTCTGGAAGTTCAGTTCCTGTCTGGCTCTCTGCTCGGGCTCCAGCGGGAGCGTCGAGGAAGCAAACAGGCAAATCAATGGTGGTGCCTGTTTGCACAGGGTGGTCACTCCTTGACCACAAGAGAGATTCTTCAGTCTTCTAGTTGCAGTAGAATGTCGAAGGTCCAGAGTTTTGTTTTAAGTTTCAGTTCAGGATAAATATAAAGTCTCTCCACTCAGCTCCTACCTTTATATTAATCAAAGGAGCTGGATTACCTGCTAGGTCCCTCCTATGGGTGGGACCAGGGAAGGGGGTGGTTACACCCCTTTCCCTTTGTCCAGTTTCGCGCCAGAGCTGGGGGTGGAGTGCCCCAGCAACTGGTTTGAACCGGGCTATGCATGGAGCACCTTGTGTGCCCCAGGCAGTGTCTCATTTCATTCAGCCCTCCCTGCTCCAATACACTATCGCCTGTCTGGGGTGGTGCTAGCAACTCCAAAGGCAGGAAATCTATTGTCCAGGCCTCCCTCGCTGGAAGGACTCCCAGCAGCAGGAGGTCAGACTTGTGTCTGTGGCAGCAGCATCCATTTTGTGATGCTGAGGCTCTGGTTATTTTTAACTGGGATTAACAGGAACAACATGTCTTCTCCCTCTAGAAGGGTGGAATGCTACCCCCGTCGCCAGAACTAGCGAGGGGGTAGTATTCCAAAGTGTTGGACACCTTACACGACATGTTTCGATAAAGCCAAACCAAAGTTAGCAATAACCGCGAGGATTATAATGCACTTAAGAGTATATGGAATGGCTATATCATAGAACAGCTATAAGAACATGGTTCCAAAAGCTGCAGACCGGCTCAGCTCATGCTAGAGCCTCATCTCACATAAAAGCAAGCACTCTGCCTTCAGGATTGTTAAGGCCTGTCATAGGAGTGACTTATAGGTGTATATGTGTCTATGTAGGGTTAGATATAGGTATACTATATCTAAAGCAAAGGGTGACACCACCTTGCCCCAGCTGAGTGATCAGCCAGTGGTGTCAGTTTGGATGGCCAGCCAGGGGTGGCATAATATATGCTGCAGCCCCTGGTAGGCCTTGGACGCACCTATGCCTAAGGTACACTATACAGGGGCTCACAAAGGTGACCCAATTCCCAATTGGTTATGTACCTAAAGTACATGGTTTGAATTTAGAGAGAGAACAGCTGGGCTGTGGGTCTGATTAGCAGGCCCACAGCCACATTAAAGTCGAAAACCAGTAAAGCAAAAGCAAAAAGTGGAGTGACCATAGGAAAGCAGACCCTACTCTCCTACATAACCCCCCACCCCCAAACGCAGGGACATTAAACTAACCTTGACCAGTTGAGTCTTCATGTTCTAAGTGGAAATATCTGGAGAATCCATCTGCATTGCCATGGTCAGTTCCAGGTCTATGTTCCACTGTAAAGTCCATCCCCTGTAGGGAAATGGACCACCTGAGTAGTTTGGGATTTTCACCCTTCATCTGATTTAGCCACAAGAGGGGCTTATGGTCTGTCTGAATCTTGAAGTGAGTGCCAAACAAGTATGGCCTCAGCTTCTTCAGGGCCCAAACCACAGCAAAGGCCTCCCTCTCAATAGCTGACAAACGTTTCTTCTCTCTAGGGGTCAGCCTTCTGCTAATAAAAGCAATGGGCTGGTCTTGACCATCGTTATTCAATTGTGAAAGAACAGCTCCCACACCCAACTCAGAAGCATCTGTTTGGACAATGAATTCTTTGGAGTAATCTGGACTTTGCAGAATAGGTGCAGAGCACATGGCCTGCTTCAGGTCATCAAATGCCTTCTGACAGCTTACTGTCCACTGAACTTTCTTTGGCATTTTCTTTGGGGTTAAGTCATTAAGGGGGGTCACAATGGACCCATAATTCTTAACAAAGTTTCTGTAATAACCAGACAGGCCCAAGAAAGCTCTGACCTGTGTCTGGGTGGTTGGAGAAGTCCAGTCCTTTATGGCTTGGATCTTGCTCTCCAGTGGTTGAACCTGACTTCCACCTACAAGGTGGCCCAGGTACACAACCTTACTCTGTCCTATCTGGCACTTAGTGGCCTTGATAGTTAGGTCTGCCTTCTGCAGGGCCTCCAAAACTTTCTTCAGGTGGATCAGATGATCCTCCCAGGTGGAGCTGAAGACAGCAATATCATCTAGAAAAGCTGCACAAAAGTCATCCCAGTGAGAACTTGGTTCACCAACCTTTAGAAAGTGGCAGGTGCATTCTTCAACCCAAAGGGCATCACCACAGATTGGTAATGACATCCTGGAGTTGAGAATGCTGTTTTGGCTTTTGCATCATCAGCTAGCCTGATCTGCCAGTAGCCTGCTGTCAGGTCAAATGTGCACAAAAAACTTGGCAGAAGCCAATCTGTCTATGAGCTCATCTGCCCTGGGAATTGGATGGGCATCTGTCCTAGTGACAGCATTGAGACCTCTGTAGTCTACACAAAACCTCATCTCTCTCTTACCATCTTTGGTGTGAGGTTTTGGCACAAGGACTACTGGACTGGCCCAAGGGCTCTCGGAGGGCTCAATAACTCCCAGCGCCAACATCTTCTGTACCTCTGTCTTTATGCAGTCCCTGATGTGGTCAGGTTTCCTCTAGATTTTACTCTTCACAGGCAGACTGTCACCAGTGTCCACCTCATGGGTTCACCAGTTTGTCTGACTAGGTGTCAAGGAAAACATATGTCTGAAGGACTGGAGAACTTGTCTGCAGTCCTGTTGCTGCTGGCCAGTGAGGCTGCCAGCTAAGGTCACACCATCAACTAAACCATCATCAGGGTTCTGAGTCAACAGGTCTGGGAGAGGGTCACTCTCTTCCTCCTGCCCCTCATCTGTAGCCATGAGCAAGCCCATGTCTGCCCTGTCCACATATGCTTTGAGTCTGTTGACATGGAGCACCCTGTGGGGGCTCCTGGGAGTTCCAAGGTCCACCAGGTAGGTGACCTCTCCCTTTTGCTCAACAATTATGTGGGGTCCAGACTATTTGTCTTGGAGTGCTGCTGGGGACACTGGCTCCAACACCCACACTTTTGGTCATGCCAAGCTTTTTGAAGTTCTTGGCTAGCCTCCAGGTTTTTAGTTGCCTTCTTCATGTATTCGGCCACCCTGGAGCAGAGACCAAGTACATAGTCCACTATGTCTAGTTTAGGCTTTTTGAGAGGTAACTCCCATCCTTTCTTCACCAAACACAGGGGCCCTCTTACAGGATGCCCAAACAAAAGTTCAAAAGGGCTGTAGCCAACCCCCTTTTGTGGGACCTCTTTATAAGCGAACAAAAGGCAGGGTAGAAGGGTGTCCCATCTTCGCCTAAGCTTTTCAGGTAAACCCTTAATCATACCCTTCAAGGTCTTGTTAAATCTTTCAACCAGGCCATTGCACTGTGGATGGTAGGGTGTAGTGAATTTGTAATTTACACCACAATCCTTCCACATTGCAGTTAGGTACCCAGACATGAAGTTTGCACCTCTATCTGAGACAACCTCCTTCGGAAAGCCCACCCGCTGCGGCCACGGAGTTGGTCTCCTCCTCCCACTGGAAACCAAGGGTGATTCAGAATCTTCTCAGCTACTCCTGTAGCGGCAAGCAGTTCACAGGGCAAAAACACCTCAGAGCGAGCGGAGTCAAATATTCATAAAGTGCACGAATGCCGAGGTGTCTAGGCGCTAAACGAGAATGTGGCATGTGTTGTCCAGGCACAATGACTGAACCTATTTGGGGGAGAAATAGCCAAGTCTTAATCATTTTCCAAAAATGGAGCCTATTCGGCTGCAGCCCAATAGTGGTCGACAGCCTGTTCCAGAGTTTGGCTGTTCGATGGGATAGGCTTTTCCCTCCCCATCTGGCTTTTTGGATTTTGGGAACCTGAAATAGCCCAGTGCTGGCTGATCTGAGACTCTGTTGTTGTGAGTACCGGAGAAATAGTTTCTGCATGTCCATGACTCCCCCACCATATAGTGCCGGAACCATGAGAAATGATTTTAGTCTTTTTAAGAGGTGTTGATGAATTGCAACTTTAAATAGGACATTGTGATGATATTGTATTTTTGTGTGTACGGATTTCTTTTTATTTTTTACTTTGATATCAGGTATATACATAATTACATTAGCTGATTACTCTTACATTTGATTTACATCTGCAGCAATGGTCTCAATAACAAATTCACCTGATTTAACAATACTATTTACACATTTACGTCTTTACACATATTTACACATTATTTATTTCCCTGTCTTTTTCATCCGAGCCATTAAGGCATCCCATAATATTCCTTTCCGCCCAGCTGTTAAACCTTTACATTTATATAGTAATTTCCTGCTGTCCAATGTTCAATATCCTTTGTACCCATTGTTTATTACGAGGGGGGGTTCCTTATCCTTCCATACCGTGGCTACCAACAATCTTGCCTCTGCAACCGTTATAAATACAAAATCTCTCTGTGGAGTATCTAATTCCACCCTATTGTCATAACCTAGTAGCATCAACGTTGAGGTAATTCTTATTTCTTTGTGCATTACCCACAGCCAAAAAATCTTTATTCCTGTTTTAGGCTCATCCAATTTCCCACAGGAATAAAACATATGAATACTATCTGCCCGTCTACTATGACATCTTGTACATCCATCAGTCTGACTCATTCCCCCGCCGAACAAATTTGCTGGTGTATAGTAAAGATCATACAGCGTTTAATACTGTTGCGCTTTCAAATTTCATGACAAGAAAACCCTGATCCCAATCTTTACTATCATATCCAAATCTACCTCCCCATCTACCAGCTTTTCCGACCATTTGACCTCTACTTTCTCCATATCATCTGGTAGTTTTAGCAGTAATTCCGCATAAAAATCCCTGATCCTGCATTCCGAACATTTCATTACTCTCAGCATCGGTACCTCTTCCATTTAATTGATCCCTTAGCGAGACCCCTTATGCGATGGTGTATCTGTACATATTTAAACAGGAACTTCTATTTAGGACAAACCTTTGAGCAAGCTCCATAAAGGTTGCTTGTTATTGATTATGATAAAGATCTGCCACCTTCTCAATCCCTGTCTGCTCCCATCTCCTGGCCATCCCATCATACAATGCATGTGGGAGAAAATCTGAATGCCACACTCAGGTGTATATATATTATATCTAGAAATTTGACATTGCTTAATTACCTTTTCCCAAACCTTTATTGCCCCCTGGACACACTTATACCGAATTCATTTGCTATTACTAGGTTCAGATTGCCTTTGAAAGAGACCTTCTGCCTCCTTCCCCATCGACAACTGATGGATGTTTGGTATCTTCGATCCTCCAGCCCTGTTATTTTCTAAGAAATACAGGGTGCCAAACTGTTGTAAGACACAGGCCCTGTAGCAGGCCCAGTAGTAAAATAGTATGTTAGGGGCTCCCCCCCTCTTCTTTAGGCAAAGTCAAGAATTTATATACCGGTCATATCTTCTGATAACCCCAGATGAACTTTGAAAACATAGCCTTGATTTTTTTATTTTACTCCCAGGTACTTCCAACGGTATAGCTCGCATTAGATTTAAAATCTTGGGGAATATCCGCATTTTTATTGCATTAATCCTACTTATTATCGTAAGATGTAGCTTGTCCATTCGTCTAAGTTCAGCCTCTATTTTCACCAATACCGGATCTAGATTGATGGCCCACAGATTACCAATCTGTGATGTTAAATTGACCCTTAAATATATGGTCTTCTCTATTAACCGAGGATCCTGCAGATGACATTGGGTAGGGCATAGAATTTGAGTTTAATCTTTATTTAACAAGTAGCCAGATTGCCTCCCAAACTCCACTGCTATACTCTCTGTTTCTTTAATTGTCCCTTGCGAGTCTGATGTAACTATCCCGATATCATCTGCATACGCAAGAATCTTAGTCTTGAAGCCTTGTGTGATAATTGGTTTAATTGCCTGATTATTCATAATTCTAGCTATAAATGGATCGAGATAAAACACAAATAAAATAGGGCAATAGGGGCACCCTTGCCGCGTACCCCTGGACAGCTCGATCCTCCTTGATGTGTTACCCATCAGTTGGATCTGTGTATACGGTTTGTAATATATGGCTTGAATAGCCCT
This sequence comes from Lissotriton helveticus, assembly GCF_964261635.1. Classification (NCBI taxonomy): domain Eukaryota; kingdom Metazoa; phylum Chordata; class Amphibia; order Caudata; family Salamandridae; genus Lissotriton; species Lissotriton helveticus. The sequence continues at coordinate 1,219,834,230 of NC_136071.1, read as the reverse complement.
CAAAAACCCAGGACCTAGCCCTCTTTCACCCAATGTACCCCACAGATATTGCCAAGACACTCGGTCGAAGGCTTTTTCTGCATCCAGGAGCACCACAGCCACTTCCATAGCCTCTGCTTCTGCTATATCTAGTATAGATATAACGCACCTAGTGTGGTCTGTGGTCCCCCTGCCAGGAAGAATAAAGAAGTGTTTCCGGTGGATGTTGGAGTCTGAAAAACTGGAATTGGTTGATTCCAATTTATATCGCAGAAAGGTTTTTCAAAAACTGGGCGAGATATAGAGCATATAAAACTTGTCTAAGTAGAGCTGTTTCTCAGACTAGCGCACTGAACAGATTCTATAGAACCTGTGGGAGACGCCATTTTCTGTCGGTGTTCACGGTTAGAATCCCCCCTTCATTGTCCTACGCTGCAGAGGTGCTGGATATGAACCATTGGCTCTCCTTCGATAAGGCCGAAGGTAGAATCCTGCACCAAATTTGTAACCTAAACTCTCTGGCCGCCCCCCATGCTTTACACCTTGAAATTGGCTTATTCTCCTCATATATTATCGCAGGCAGCAGGTTTGAGGATGTTGTGGAATAGGAAACAACTCCTACGTAGGCACAAGCACGGTGACATTTAATTTGGAAACTGCATTTGCACAATAGTGACCCAGGAGTAAGATGCAGCGCACACACACCCCAAGACTTTTATGAAGGCAGAGAGGACATGATGAGCCCCAAGTATGGCGAACCCGGTCCTGGTTTGAATGTCCCTCCATCTCGCACTTCCTGTTTCCCATCTCACATCTATCTTCCTAATATCTAGCTCCCTGTTTCTTCATATGTCTTTCACTCTCCCCTTCTCCCCTTTCTGCCTCTTTCGACCGCGCTCTCTTGTGTTTCCTCAATTCTTTCTCAGTGCGTCTCGCTTTGGAATCTTTCTATATCCTCATTCCTGCCTCTGAAAGTCTGCCCCAATTCTTACCTCTGCAATTATCTGCACTGTGGTCTACCGTGGGTCGGTGGCTCAGTTGACCAATGCACCCGTCGCAGAGATCTGAACGGGATCATTTGGACACAGGTTCGAGTCTTGGTACCATTAGAAAGCCGACAAAAGGAGTCCTCGTGAGTTGCGCATCTCATCCAGGGGGCACAGCATCCTAACTAAATGCGCTCATGTTTCACTTTAGCTATCCATCTATCCTCCCTTTAATAGTCTGCACTGCAGCTATAGACTCTGCTTGGTTGGCACGACAGCAGCATATGTAGGTTGCGGTCTGGATTTCATTTTCAGCTGTACATTTATTTGTTTGTGTGATGCATACCGCACCTCCGAACAGGCTTTTTCTAAGGTTGCGAAAGTAGATTAAATATGACACCCCGGTAATTGACATAAAGGAAAGCATTTTCATTAGAGCACATGCAGCGAATGATGACTTTACAAATAGAAAAATGACAAAACGTGGAAGGGAGACTACACGGGGCAGGAAGACGATGAGAGGGACGTTCAAAAGAGGGTTGACAGGAGAAGGAAGAGAGCAGGATTGGAGCTCAGCAGGGGGAGAGAAGCGGAGGATGGTGGTGGGAAGAGAAAGGCCGGACAATCTTTCGTGTTGTAACTAGAGCGCCCGCCGTTGTGAACAGAGTGCCATGGACTCGAGGTGCAGTGCACACATTATCATTTATTTGCATATATATATATATATATATACACACACAGGCACGCACACAGAGTGCGGAGGCTTCACCAGTCTGGGTAGATGGGTAGGATGGTGGCCCCTAGGCCTCCTCGTACAGCTGGTCAATGTAGGCGCAGGTGCTGTGCCGCCTCAGCTGCCTGTGGACTCCCTGTGGCACATCTGTGCTGTGCACCAGCCAGCAGCTCCAGCCCTCCTCCTCGGTGGTCAGGTCTCTCGGGTGGAAGCTCATGTAAAAGGCCTCTCGGCAAGAGCCCTCACCCAGCGCTAGGTCTACCTGCTGCAGGCTTTGCACTCCTGCGGCTGTCATCAGCGTGGCCTCGTAGTGGACCTGCAGGTGGAGCTGGGGCAGGTAGCGGCCCCGCAGAAGGCCCTCCAGCTCCAGGTACACGGCGCAGCTGAAATAGTCTCAGGTGGCAAGGAGGGCCTTGAGCCGCCGCTCCACGGCCTGGTGCACGGTCCGCACCACCTGCTGGACACTCTGCTGGTCCACCACCTCCACCAGGCGGCGCGCGGGGGGGCAGCAGGCTGCAGCCGCAGGCCTCTAAGCGGGCGGGAGGGCGGCCTGGGGCTGGCGGGGGCAGGGAACGGCCATAAACCGCTGGGAGGCGGTGCACTGGAGGGCCTCCTCGCCACCCGGGCTCAGCGGCGCGGCCTCGGTGAGGTGACAGAACACCCACCGGCAGGCCTCCCCCACGAGGTCCCTGACAAAGAACAGCGCGGGGGTCGGCAGGGGGCTCGGCTGCGGCCATTGCGGGGTCCACACCAGAAGAAGCACAGCAGGAACCGGCAGCAAGGCGGAGCCAGAATCAGGGTCAGCTGTGCTCTGGCCGGCCCGGCCCTTTATATACCTCGAGAGCAACCGCTCACAGCTGAGGGGGCTTGTTTTTTTCTTTTTTCCAAGCCTGACTCGACGTGGCCCATAGCAGTTTTGTTTCATGTGAGAGCGCCAAGTAGTATAAGGTAATTACTGTGCAGTCTGAGTGAAGTACATTAACTGCCGCTCCTGTGATGGTCGAGCTGCTCTCCGTATTTAGGGAAGGGAAACTGCGCAGAATATTAGGGTGTCAGCACTCTGCTCTTTGCTGTCCCAGTGAGAGTCTTTTGGTCCCAGGTTAGTGTGGGGGTGCCTTGGTTTTGAAGTGGACTGCTTGACTTTAGGGGTGAACATGGTGGGGGGATTTACCACTCATGTCCTGTGCTTTCGTACTCTCATTCGGCGCTCTAGTTCTTTTTGGGGGAGGGCGGTTGGTGGGGCGGTGGTTGCTGCTACCTTTAGGGGCACAGCGGTCCCCTGGCAGCGAGTGTGGCATGTCCGAGCTTATAATGTTGTGGGCTCTTTTAGGTATGGGACAGGCTCGGTTATTGCGGGGGCGTCCGTCTTGCTATGTGCTTGGCCCATATACCTCGGGGCGACCTGATTTGGGACTCTATCGCTAGTGCTGGAGGGTTGTCTGCTTGTTGGAATCGATGTGGTTCCCTGGGGTTCAGCAACTTATCTGAGTTTTGTTTTTTTTTAAATATATTTTTATTGATTTTTTGCACGTACTCACAGCACATTACAGAAGAAAAAAGAAAATCAGCAGAATTAGCAATTCACAGCACAAAGTTAAACTAAACACGAATATGTAACAATAAACATAAGCATATAATAGAACACCTCCTAGACATGGAACTACTTGTTGCGGGTTCTTATAAATAGCACAAATCGCGACTAGAAGCGCAAAGCAGCTGAGGGAGCCCATTCTGCTAGTCTATGAATTCAACTCCCAGCCATACCCTCCTTCCAAGCCCGTATTGGTTCCCAAATTTTCTTCCCTAACTGCCTTGCCCTCCTACCCCTTCTAGCATATATTCCTTTTTCTAAGTTATAAACAGCCAGGAGAGTAGCCAGCCACGGTTGCATTGTCGGAGGTATTTTGTCCAACCAAGTCCTAGCTATCGCAAGTCTCAGAACTGCCATGGCCACAAACAAAAATTCCTGATGCAAACTATCCAAATCTAAGCTAATGCCGAGTAATATCAGAGGTGGTGTAAGGGTGGTGTTAAGCCCAAGTGATCGGACCAAAAAGCGTTCCATGTCCTTAATCAGTGAGTGGAGTTGAGGGCAGGTAGCAAATATATGTATACTATCTGCCTCTGGAACATTGCATCGTGGGCAAGTTGTCCCGGAAGTTCCTCCCCACTGTGCTATCCGTGCCGGAGTATAATAGAGAGAGTATAATGTCTTGTAGTGCTGAGCTTGTAGAGAAGCGGAGCATAATACTGAGCACCCTAGCTCTAGAGAATCTTGGAAGTAACCTGCATCGATATCAAGTTTATTTGCCCACTTGTCTCCATGCTTACCCAAACCATCTTGCTTAGTCGCTGCCAGAGCTGCATAAAAGCTAAGGATTGAGCACTCCCCTCCCTTTCTATGACTTCCAAGATGTTGTTTTTAGTAAACCCCGAAGCCCCTCCCTTCCTATTGCTTAAAAAACTCTGTATCTGGAGTTATTTATAGAAACTCCTCCTATTTATCTGAAATTTAGCCTCTAAGCTTGAGAATTGAAGTATAACCCCATCCGGTCCCAGCAGGTCCCCTATCTTTACAATCCCCTTACTTGCCCAATCTGCCATAGTTGCATCAGCAAATATCAGTGGGGGTAGAGTTCTATTTTTATGAAGCCGCGTATATCTATTGAATCTCCCCAGGCCGAATTTCTTTAGAAAGGCAGTCCACATATTTTGTGCGGCCGAACAGTCTTGAACCTTGTCCTTTTGAAGTAGGAGTAGTCAGTACAGTTAAGAAAGGAGTTCTCTGTGTCCGTGCCAAGAATGGTTGCATAAGCTTTGGTAGAAGTCGATGTTATTTTAGGGTCTACCCCCCGCCTCCCACCAGGCCCTGCATATACTGCAATGCTGCAGCCCAGTAATAGAGTCTAAAATCAGGGGCCCCCCACCCTCCTCTAGCCCTAGGTAAAGTGATAAACCTATACGCCCTCCTGGTTTTTCCGTGCGCCCAGATAAACTTATTCAAGAGTGCCTCCAATTTGTTAAACCAAATAGCCTCAAATAACAAGGGTATTGCCCTAAAGAAATATAAAAACTTAGGAAGGATTAGCATTTTAATTATATTCGTACGCCCTACCAGAGATAAGTGGAGGTTTTTCATCCTCACTAGATCCACCCTAACTTTAGACATTAGGGGTGTCATATTCCGTTCCACTATCGTATCTAGATCTGCCGCGATCTCCACCCCCAAATAAACTGCAGCGGTGACTACCCGAGAGTCATTACACACAGCGTAGGGATTTTTAACTATCTGAGTCTTACTACTATTAAGCCTATAACCTGAAATCTCGCCAAATCTTTGTGCCTCCAACTCTACTTCTTCAATGGCTAGGTCGGGATTGGGAGTAACAATTGCCACATCGTCCGCGTAGGATAGCGTTTTAAATTGCATACCATTTATGCTTACAGTGGGAATATTTGGGTTGCCTTCTAATTTACGCAGAAAGGGATCCATATAGAGCGCGAACAACAGAGGTGACGAAGGGCAACCCTGCCTATTCCCCCTGTTGATCTGCACCAGTGCGGTAAGTCCCCTATTGATCCTAATCGGAGCTGTCGGTTCCCTATACAATGCTTGCATCGCACGGATAAAGCCATCGCCTAGGCCATACCATCTCAATACCTCCCAGAGGAAATCCCAGGAGACCCTGTCAAACGCCTTTTCTGCGTCTAAAAATAAGGCTGCCATAGGGTCTCCTGGGACTACGGTGGCATCAAACAAGGTAATACTACTGCAAGGGAGAAAGTCCACCCTAGCGGTTCTGAAAGTGGCCCATAAAGGGTCCAACGTTAATTAACGTACAACACGGAACTCACCAAGGGGTAGCAGAGAGGTCACACGGTACACAAAATATTAAATAAGAAGGTATAAAATCTTTATTTTCTTTTTATCATATTTTGTTTGTGCAAACTTAATAAAAAATTATTTGTATCCTGATACATTAATTGATTAGTTCATAAAACATATTTCAGTAAATACATAGTACAATCACCCCACAAAACCTCTCACCAAACACACACATCCTTCTCTTTCAATCACACTCAAACATTCACTGATATACCAGACACAAAATACACATTCCTCAACGTAATCCCCAGAGTGACAACAATAATGATAGGATCCTGCGGGATCTTCATAGCAAATTGCCAGAGTCCAAGTTGATGAAACAGGATCCAGGACACACGTAAAGCCAACGCGCGTTTCGGTGCTCAGCCTAGATCTACAGGCGCACCTTCATCAGGGCTCTCACGCCGAGGTAGTAGGGGACACAACACATAGGAAAATACCCCGTGGCCAATCTGTCATCAACAGAAAAGTTACATTTTAGAATACACCCCTTCATACACAGTTGCATAATTTTTCAATTTGTTCTTCTCATCTGTTAAATCAAACATGATTTTCATTCAATTAAATGTACATAATTAGTTCCACATAATGTGAGTTCAGTTATATAGTATAATTTATTCTGAGACAAACCCCTACTTTGGTGAGCTCCAATGTTGAGAGGATAACTAATAACATAGTACATATAGAAGCCATGTGTTTAATACACTAAAAAGAATTCCTGGAAACAAAAACATCTCATACATTTCCTATATCATCAGTCATCCTAGCAATTAATCGCCCAAAGATATTCAAGTGGTCGCGGAAGGCAAAATTCATGGAAAATGGCAAAAGATTTGACTCATTATGTCAGTAAGGTGTATTTACCTCTACTCAGGGTTCCCTTGATCTGTATATTTCAACAGGATAAATTAATTAGCGATGACAGGCTCGAAGTAGATAGCAGGGTTCAACAGACTGGTCAGATAGCACCTAGTTGGAATAAGGCAGGAAAACCCAAAGAGAACGTTTCAAACAAGTTCGGTGGGTAGAACTGATTTATACATCCCTCAAGCGGTCAGACGCAGACCCTCTCTTTTTTTACACGACTTACCCGCTGCAAGAGTATCTTTAGAGATGCGTCTTTCAAAACCCTTGTGAATAATTCGGATTCAACTTGCGGGCCGGTTCACGATTTCACCTAAAAAAAAATATATATATATATACGTTCATCAATGTCGCCCCTACATCCCTTATTCCACCTTTGTTCGAGGGTTCGAAATATCGCAACATGCTACATTAAAGCGGATTAACAGTTCCCTGGCTCCTCCTTCCAATTCAAATTGGTAAAGGAAAGAGACTATCCCAGCATTCTCGTCAGAATCAGTAACCATGCAGCTATAGGAAACGGCTCAGTCAGACAAATAAAACGTACCGCATAAGTACCGGCACGGCGTGCTTCATTCTTTTCAACCGTCCAGAACGGCGGCTCTGCTAGAATTCCGTTGAAGGCTTTATTTTCACACATGCTCTATAAAATATTCAAGAGAGCACGAAGGAGAGTTACTTATGGTAAATTTACGTTAGGTTTTACACCCGTCTCTCGCAGAGATAACTTAAAACATAAAGCACCTCCGCTAGCATGGACGGGTGCTCACGAAGTACGGGCGGGATCACAAAAGAGGGTTTCCCCAACAGGAAAATAGACTCCAAAACGTCGTATTAGTAGATGTTAGAGAGCCCCTCTTACCTAATAACGAAGGCTCAGTCATAGCAGATAGAACTCTTCTTAGCCGTTCCGGTGCTTGCAGGTATCAGGCGACCGTGCATCGCGTGTTCCTGCCGTTAAAGAAGGGTGTGGAAGACACACCCTCCTTTCTAGTTTCAAACACCTGCCCGCCCCTCTCAGGTTTCTCAGGGTCATCGGCAAGACCCGGCATGGGTCAAAGTATCAAACCAGTCATAGAAAAAGGTCAATCAGTGCAGTATAGCGGTTCTGTCAAAACATCGACAGAAAAGGCAAAGATGTAGTCTCGATACCCTTGAATCAGACACTCTGTATCAGTGCGCACAATATAAAAGGAATTTAGGCACGCTAATCATATTGCAGTCATACGGCAGGGTAATATTTATAAGAAACCCCGCCATCAATTTCAGAATATGGGAAAAATACTAGAAAAACGAAGGAGATACAAAAACATCTCATAAGAAGGCATTCTCCCAGGGACAACAGGCGTTCAGACCAGTTTTTGCCTAATCAATTTCAGAATATGGGAGAAATACTAGAGAAAACGGAGGAGAGACAAATACATCTCATAATAAGGCATTCTCCCAGGGACAACAGTCGTTAAGACCAGTTTTCACCGAATCCAGGAAGAAAATCCCAAAAACTTCCCTTTTCTTCTTAGAGTCAGATCTTTTCCCGGAATAGCGCAAATTTTCTCGAGTATAGACCATCTCAGATCACCATCACTGTGGTTAGCAGTGCTCCAATGGGCTACAAGTGGAGCCCCACTTTTGCAGTTTCGAATACAGGATTTGTGCTCACCAAGCCTGGTTCTGCATTCACGTCCCGTCTCTCCCACGTAAGGGAGCCCACAGGGGCAAATGATGACATAAATCACATTTGAACTACGACAATTGCTCATGCCATTAAGTTGAATGGTTCGGTTGCCTATCTGTAATGTACTGCCCGTTATCATTTGCGGACATGCATGGCAATTTCCGCAGCGGTGATTCCCAGTCACATGGGGATGACCCAGCACTCCAATTTGTTTAGACTCACTCGTGTTCTTCACAGTTCCTCTTACTAGGTAATTGCGCAGATTTTTATTGCGTCGAAAAGCAAAAATGGGTTTGGGGATCTGTTCTTCTGAATCATTAGCATTGAGAATATGCCACAGCGAGTTAACGACTTGTCTGATCTTATTGTTCATTACAGAATGTTTCATGATGCACACAATGCAATCCTTCTCAGTACGATCTTGTTCCGTGAACATACTGTCCCTATTAAAATATCTTGCTCTCTTGAAGGATTCTCTAATCAAACGGCGTGGATATCCTCTCTGCGACAATTTCTCTTTTAAAACATCAGACTGAGTCAGAAAGTCACTTAAAAGAGAACAATTCCTTCTCAGTCTGAGGAATTGACTGAAGGGTATGGAGTCGCGTTGACTACGTGGATGGAAACTTCCATACTCCAAAAGTGTGTTTTTTGCCGTAGGTTTAGTGTAGAGGGAGACATAAAGAGATCCCTCCGTATGCCTCACCCATACATCAAGGAACTCGATTTGGGCACAGCTGGCCTTGGCTGTAAAATGCAGATTAGAATCTGCAGCATTGATCCATCTCACGAACTCGTCCAACGAAGCCTGGTCGCCACTCCAGATAAAAAAATATCATCGATGAAGCGCGACCAGGCTCGGATGTTTTAAAAAAATGGTGCTACCTCGTTGTAGATATTGATTGCTTCGAAATGGCCCATATATAAACAAGCCACACTAGGGGCACAGGAGGCCCCCACGCTTACTCCCTTCACTTGGTGGAAGTATTGTCCATTAAACTCAAAATAATTTTCAGTGAGAACAATTCTGAGAACTCATTATGGTGGCTGCATCGGGGAGATTGCCCTCACCCGTGACAATCTCTTCCACAACGGCCAAGGTTCGCTCCTGCGGTATGTTTGAGTATAAGGACTCAAGGTCCATGGTTACCAATAACTCAGTAGTGGAATTAAAAGGAAGATTTTCCACTTTCGAGATAAAATGGCCTGTGTGTCTCACAAAAGATCGAAGTTCACTGACCAGAGGCTTCAGAAATGTGTCAATATATTTTGACAAAGGTTCTGTGGCAGCCCCAATTGTGGACACAATGGGGCGCATAGGGGTTCATCCCTGTTTTTGTGAACTTTAGGCAGCCCATAGATGATGGGCATTCTCGTGTAAGATGGAGTCAGATATTCCGCTTCTTTGGTACAGATGTGTCCCATATCCACGGCTTCAGTTACTCGACAGAGGATGCGCTGTTTCAAAGCTTCCTCCGGATTTCTTTGAATTCGACGATAGTGGGCATCAGAAGAGAGTAAAGAATTCATTTTATCAATGTATACAGATGTCTTAAAAACCACAATCCCACCGCCTTTATCACAAGGCTTGATGGTAAATTCAGAACAGTCACCTAGTTTTCTCAAGGCCAGATTCTCAGCACCCGCAAGGTTGTTGGTGGGATGAGGGACAGATTTTAACAATTTATTTACTCTATTAATGACAGCCTTCTCAAATACTCCAACTTCAGGGCCTATCGTATCACGACTAGGGGTGAAGCTGGAAGGAGGTTTTAAGCCGGAAGCATTGTCAGCATCATCTAGAGAAGGACGAGAGATAAAAAAAAATTTAGACGGATTTTTCTGAAAAAGGTGTGGATATCTTTCAGTAATTCAAATTTGTTAAGTTTGGTGGTCGGGACAAAAGAAAGACCGTGAGAGAGAAGGGCCATAGATTCAACCGAGATATCAGTATCTGATAGGTTGAAGACTGGAATATTGCTCACCTTCTCCAGTATTGAGTGTTTCTGGTCTGAATGTATCTTTGAGGACGGCCCTGGCCCTGATTGAATTGTGGCCGATTTCTCAGTCTGTGGTTGCCACCTTGATTCGATAAAAAATGGTCTTGGTCGTTAGGTCTTTCAAAATGATCTTGACGTTGTTGAAAACCCCCGTTATATTGTGGATCTTGGTTGGGACCACTGTCGCCCTCCGAATCAGTAGTGTCTGAGAATGTCTGCACTCTCCTACTGTTTCCTCTGATGTTACTTTGGTTTCTGCTTCAGTAATCTGAGTTGGTATGGAATTCGGGATTTAAGTACGGGTAGGCCTTTTCTATCTTTCTTTTAATAAGATACTCAGCAAAGGAATCAATCTCTAGGCTGATTTCTTTAAGTTTCTGCTTGCCCAAATCCACCGAATTCTCTTTTTTATGTTTCTCCTCCAACTCGTCTATTTCCTTAGCCAGTGCGGCTAAGACCTCGCGCGCCGTCTCTACTATGAGCATCATATAATCGCGCGAGCACCTATTGGAGATCAGGGCCCATTTTTCAATAAAATGACGAAGTTCCACAAACAATCCAGGAATATTCCTGACTCTGAGGCCAATAGGAATAGTTCCGGCCTTAAGATAATCAAGTATGAATTTCGCATGGGCCTCTGTACGAAGGGACTTCTTTTTAAGATTGAGTAGTTTATTCCACTCACCTTCTATCCCTTTCGAAAGGGTGAAATGGCTACTAGTTCCCTCAGTAGCACCGATCATGCGCGCAAAATCATCGTCCGAGAATCCGAAAGTCTTAATGCTCTCCATGCTTAAGATCTAAGTCAAAAGGGCACTAAAAAAGACTCGAAAATAGTCACTTTTCTTAAGAATCTACCAACCGAACCACTCAGACTAAAGCCACTCACATACACCACTCTATTTACCTCTCATTCAAGCCAGATATCCAGGATTCCAGGTCGTACACACAAGCACACCCCACAGCACAGGGCTGGGAAATTCTACTAATTCAAAAAGGGGGCCCCCTGTAAGAGATACGGGCAAACGTCAGGGGAAAATTACACTACTGCAAGGGAGAAAGTCCACCCTAGCGGTTCTGAAAGTGGCCCATAAAGGGTCCAACGTTAATTAACGTACAACACGGAACTCACCAAGGGGTAGCAGAGAGGTCACATGGTACACAAAATATTAAATAAGAAGGTATAAAATCTTTATTTTCTTTTTATCATATTTTGTTTGTGCAAACTTAATCAAAAATTCTTCGTATCCTGATACATTAATTGATTAGTTCATAAAACATATTTCAGTAAATACATAGTACAATCACCCCACAAAACCTCTCAACAAACACACACATCCTTCTCTTTCAATCACACTCAAACATTCACTGATATACCAGACACAAAATACACATTCCTCAACGTAATCCCCAGAGTGACAACAATAATGATAGGATCCTGCGGGATCTTCATAGCAAATTGCCAGAGAGTCCAAGTTGATGAAACAGGATCCAGGACACACGTAAAGCCAACGCGCGTTTCGGTGCTCAGCCTAGATCTACAGGCGCACCTTCATCAGGGCTCTCACGCCGAGGTAGTGGGGGACACAACACATAGGAAAATACCCCGTGGCCAATCTGTCATCAACAGAAAAGTTACATTTTAGAATACACCCCTTCATACACAGTTGCATAATTTTTCAATTTGTTCTTCTCATCTGTTAAATCAAACATGATTTTCATTCAATTAAATGTACATAATTAGTTCCACATAATGTGAGTTCAGTTATATAGTATAATTTATTCTGAGACAAACCCCCACTTTGGTGAGCTCCAATGTTGAGAGGATAACTAATAACATAGTACATATAGAAGCCATGTATTTAATACACTAAAAAGAATTCCTGGAAACAAAAATATCTCATACATTTCCTATATCATCAGTCATCCTAGCAATTAATCGCCCAAAGATATTCAAGTGGTCACGGAAGGCAAAATTCATGGAAAATGGCAAAAGATTCGACTCATTATGTCAGTAAGGTGCATTTACCTCTACTCAGGGTTCCCTTGATCTGTATATTTCAACAGGATAAATTAATTAGCGATGACAGGCTCGAAGTAGATAGCAGGGTTCAACAGACTGGTCAGATAGCACCTAGTTGGAATAAGGCAGGAAAACCCAAAGAGAACGTTTCAAACAAGTTCGGTGGGTAGAACTGATTTATACATCCCTCAAGCGGTCAGACGCCGACCCTCTCTTTTTTACACGACTTACCCGCAAGAGTATCTTTAGAGACGCGTCTTTCAAAACCCTTGTGAATAATTCGGATTCAACTTGCGGGCCGGTTCACGATTTCACCTAAAAATATATATATATATACGTTCATCAATGTCGCCCCTACATCCCTTATTCCACCTTTTGAAGACTTTGTTTGAGGGTTCGAAATATCGCAACATGCTACATTAAAGCGGATTAACAGTTCCCTGGCTCTTCCTTCCAATTCAAATTGGTAAAGGAAAGAGACTATCCCAGCATTCTCGTCAGAATCAGTAACCATGCAGCTATAGGAAACGGCTCAGTCAGACAAATCAAACGTACCGCATAAGTACCGGCACGGTGTGCTTCATTCTTTTCAAACGTCCAGAACGGCGGCTCTGCTAGAATTCCGTTGAAGGCTTTATTTTCACACATGCTCTATAAAATAATCAAGAGAGCACGAAGGAGAGTTACGTATGGTAAATTTACGTTAGGTTTTACACCCGTCTCTCGCAGAGATAACTTAAAACATAAAGGACCTCCGCTAGCATGGACGGGTGCTCACGAAGTACGGGCGGGATCACAAAAGAGGGTTTCCCCAACAGGAAAATAGACTCCCAAACGTCGTATTAGTAGATGTTAGAGAGCCCCTCTTACCTAATAACGAAGGCTCAGTCAGAGCAGATAGAACTCTTCTTAGCCGTTCCGGTGCTTGCAGGTATCAGGCGACCGTGCATCGCGTGTTCCTGCCGTTAAAGAAGGGTGTGGAAGACACGCCCTCCTTTCTAGTTTCTTGATTAAGTTTGCACAAACAAAATATGATAAAAAGAAAATAAAGATTTTATACCTTTCTTATTTAACATTTTGTGTACCGTGTGACCTCTCTGCTACCCCTTGGTGAGTTCCGTGTTGTATGTTAATTAACGTTGGACCCTTTATGGGCCACTTTCAGAACCACTAGGGTGGACTTTCTCCCTTGCAGTAGTGTAATTTTCCCCTGACGTCTGCCCGTATCTCTTACAGGGGGCCCTCTTTTTGTATTAATCAAACAAGGTAATAACCTGCCTAATATGCTGAGTGGTGCCCTTGCCTGGAATGAACCCGTGCTGCGTTGAACTAACCATGCCCTCTATAACTCTAGCAAGTCTTTTGGCTAAAATTTTGGAGTAAATCTTTGCATCCGAGTTCATTAAGGTAATAGGCCTGTAAGACCCCTGAGCTGTGGATACCTTACCATTTTTAAGAATAACTATAACTTCAGCCCCTCCCCATGAGCTTGGACTTGAGTGCTCCTGCTGGGCCTGTAAAACCGTATTTAATAACTCCGTGATAAGGACTTCCTGGAATACTTAACTCAACGGGAATCTGGTCTGGGCCTGCCGCTTTAACTGAGGGGAGATCCGCTAATGCTGAGGCCACCTCCTCCAGCTTAATTGAGGATTCTAGAGTTGCCTTCTCCTCCTCGGGCAACTTCGGGCTGGATTGTAATTATGATAGTCCTTTATGCCTATAATTCCTCCACCCTCTTCTATACCATAAAGATCTGTGTAAAACTGTCTAAACACCTCTCGAACACCCTCGGGATCGGATACCATGTTTCCTTGCCTATCTAGGATGCCCTTAATATCTCCTGCTGCAGCTTGCTGCCGGGTGCGGATTCCCAAGATATGCCCAACCCTCTCACTCAATTCGAAGGATTGTTCCTTCTTGGCTAAATAGTTAGCTGCAGTTTTGCTAGCAATGCCTTCTATTTCTTAAAAAGTGCTGCTCCAAGGGCATACCCTGCTGGATTAATAAATTCAGATCTTCCTCCGCCACCTTTCTCACCAATACATCCACTCTCATCCTCTGGGATTGCTGCTTATGAATTGAATAGCTAAGTGTCTCCCCTCGAGTTCCTGCTTTGAATGCATCCCAGGCATTACCTGAGGATGTGCTCCCCCTGTTAAAAATCTAAAATTCCTTTATACAGTTACTCATGTACCTAAACAAAACCACTATCTTTCAGGAGGGCTCTCTCGAATGTCCAGGTATTTTGCTTAACAGCTACCCCCTCTAAGTGGTCTGAAATTATCCGGGGGAGCTTCTCAATTTGGGATCTGTGTAATAAAGAGTTATAGATTAGAAAATAGTCTAACCTTACAAGGATTTTGTGTGGAGCTGAGAAGAAAGTGCTACCATCCAGCTGCGGATGCAGTTTGGATTAGAGGTCCAACAATGCGTTATGTTGTGCCATAGCTGTTAGAGCACGAAATGATCTCTTCTTCCGCCCAGTGTACCCTCGCCCTATTTGGATCTCATAGCCTGAGGGGTTATTAATGTTAAAATCGCCACAGCATATAATCGATTCAGGCCAACTGGCTAGTTCAGTGTCCAGGTATTCAAATATATCCGGGTAGTCCTCTGTGGAGCCTTATATCGAGACCAGAGTAAACGCCTCCCCTCTGAATACTAATTCCACTATAACCCACCTTCCCCACTGATCCTCAGCCTTCCTAGTCACTAAACAGTCCCTCCCTTTGCCCAGTATAGCTACCCCTCTTGTTTTAGATCCTTGCTTTGTGTGAGCTAATAAGGTAAATCCTAGTTGCTCCAGCAGGAATCCCTTCCCTCCCTCAACATGTGTTTCTTGTAAACATACAAAATCCAATTATATTGTTTTCAATAGAGCAGTCACCCGCAGCCTTTTCTGGACATCATTCAACACGCACACATTAATTGAGGCCATTCGGCAAGACATTAAAATGTGTCAAACGGTTGTTCTAGCTTCTTTACCAATTTTTCATTTAAGCAAAACAAGAAAGTGCTGTGCGTGCCCCCCTCCCCCCGCTCCCCCTTCTCCCCTGTCTCCTTCCTCCCCTATACCTCCCCCCCCCCCCCACGGGCAAATAGGTCAGCCATGACCTATGTGTGGTCGCTAAAGGATGTAGCTGTCGCCTCTTCCTCCCTCCCTCAAAAAAAAAAGAAAAAAACCAAACCAAACAGAATGCTATCCACCCCCTGAAGTCTAACGTTGCAAGCCCTGTGTCCTCTATGATGAGACGCTACAACCAAGCCTAAGAAATGCCATTATTCTTCTCGTCCCCCTTCCCTGTATCCTAGCACCTCCACCATGTATTCCTTTGCCTTAATTTCGGAAAAAAACATTTTCGTCCCACCTATGGTAATCACTTTCAGCTTAGCTGGGTACAACAAATAGGCTTCTGAACCAAGGGCCTGTAGGGGGGCCATTAGCTGCCTCAATCTCCACCTATGCTCCACAGTAACATGGCAAATATCGGGCCTAGCAAAAAAACTAACATTATTAAAAGATCGCTTAGCCTCCGGTTTTGCTTTCTCTAAGATTAATTGTCTCAGCAGAAAGTTGCCTACAAATATGAGAATAGCTCTAGGCCTACCCTCTTGGGACCCGCTCTGCCCTCTCTTGTTTGTGAGAGGGAAGCAATGCGCCCTCTGGATTTTGACCTCCCACTGCCAAGAAGATAGCTCCGGAAAGGCCCCTTTCAATAAGTTCACAACAAACATCATGGCATCTTGTCCTTCTAGCCCTTCCACCACACCCAATAGTCTAGTGTTATTGCGGCGTTGACGGTTTTCATAATCTTCCATCTTCCACTGCAAATCCTCCGCCACTTTCTGCTGTTCTTGTTTAAAGGCATGGAAGCTATTGAAATCGTCCTCCAGCTTCCCCGTCCTTTATTCTACTTGAGTGACCCTTTCCACGACCTCGTCATAGAGTTTATTCATATTTCTTAGGGTGTTCTGTATTTTTTTTTGCCCCCTGGATTTCAACCCTAGCCTCACTTTGCATGGATTTGAGGATACTGAATAACAAGTCCAATGAGACTGGTTGGGGTGACAAATGGGGTGAGACCTGTCCCCCGGGTAGGAGCGGGATACCGACAATGTCTTGGTAGGTCTGCGAGGTGGCTGAGTAGGCCCACAATAGTTTTTTGGAGGGGTCTGAGGGGCTGGCTGAGGGGTTGGGTTTCCTCCTGGACCAGCGTTTTTTTTGTGTATATTTTGGAGCCGTGGAGTTGCTCCCTGAGTCAGTGGTCTCTCCTGTGCTTCCCTCATCCGTGCCCAATGATTCAGAATCTTCATTGACCGAGTAGAAGCGGTCTGGTGAAGCAGCCACCGGCCCAATTCTCACACTGTCTAGCTAGATTTGCTTCTCGTTGTAGGGCCGCTAAAGCCGGGTCACTCCCCCAAGTGCTCATTACGCCACCTCCACCTTGTCCCCATCTGCCCATTCAGAGACCGTTGGTCCCCCCTGGATTCTGAGTGTGGGGAAATCGTGATTTACATTCGGGATACCCAGACTGACTCCAACGGGCCTCCGCCTCCGCCCTGAGCAGAGATTCTGTCCCCAGCAGCCTTTTTACTCACTGTAGAATTCCCAGTGCCAATGTCATTGTTGGATCCTGGCGCTCCTTGTGGCAAGCTCTCGAATGGGGTAGTAGTCTCTGCAGAAGCCTCCGATCCGCTCTCCAGCCCATGCACCGGCTTCTGTTCTGACGCCAGCACCTGCTCCAGTTGCTTAGTAACAGGCGCGCCGGTGTCCTCAAGGACGTTCTGCGGTATGAGCTCCTTCTCGCCACTCCTCGCGCTACCGACTGCAGCCTCAGCAATCTCCGCAGGTTTGGTAGCAAAACTCTCTGCAACTGTGGGCTGCCGCATCGTATTCTCCTTTGTCTTTATTTTAGTTTGTGTGGAACGAGTGGGGGCATTTTCACGGGGGGCACCAGGGGTAGGCACAACATCATTGCTTGCCCGCGTCTCACCCGTTTTCTTCCCAATGGACTTTTTAGTGATACTAGTTGTGCTACCCCGCTGGACAACAGAGCCGGTTACCGTCTTAGACTCATTCTTGTCTTTGCCAGTGAGGTCTTTCTGTGCCAGATCTTTGGCATCATTTGCTTTGATTGCGTGTGGTGGCATACTAAGAGCTCCTTTGTAAGCCGGGCTAGGATGAAAGCTGCTTTGATATACTCGCCGGTATACTGCCCCAAAGGTAGGACATCCGAGCCGCTGGGGTTGCCGCTTTTGAGCCCCCTGGGACCTGATCTCATCGACGGATAGGGAGGCAGTGTCAGAACATCAAGGCAATGGAAGGGAGGAGGAGTGAGATGCGACTACTCACTACAGTCCATCAGCGGCCATCTTGCCTCCACAATTCCACATAACCGCAACTTATCTGTTGATAATGTCCTGATTTTAGGTGTTGGGGGGGGCGGGGGGGAGGTGGGGAGGTGCTGGTCCCTATGTACTGTCGCCTGATGCCACGGCATGATCGGGGTTGTGGGGGGTTCCTGGGCTTCCTTGACAGAGGAGTGCTGACAGCCCCCTATCCTTTCCCTCCATGTGCCTCTGTTTATCCAGCTGTCATTGGTTAACGGGAGCCGGCTGCACACAGTGTGTGCGGGAGGCAT
Organism: Lissotriton helveticus; assembly: GCF_964261635.1. Lineage (NCBI taxonomy): Eukaryota > Metazoa > Chordata > Amphibia > Caudata > Salamandridae > Lissotriton > Lissotriton helveticus. The sequence continues at coordinate 1,219,816,439 of NC_136071.1, read as the reverse complement.
GGCGCTGGGCTTTTCCTTCACTTTCATCCAAGGCATCACTTCTGCAATCTTTTTACGTCTTTTTTCTTCTTTGTGCCCCTGTGCATTGGAATAACGAGGTTCTCTTTGTGCATGTTGGTTTCCGCTCTGGTTTGTGTAGCTGTATTCTCCCATTCTATGCAAGCGTTGCTTTTACTTTGCTTCCATGAATGGTGTGCATTTCCACCGCATTTTCACTCGTATATTCGAAGTTAAGAAGGTGTTCGTGCTCTATAGCTTTTGATCCCTTTGCTAAGCCGGTTCCGATAGTTCTTTGCAGTATGTCTGTCTGATCTCTGTTTAGGGCACTTGGACATTCTCTAGTCCCTAAGATTTAGAGCACTGTGACCGGAATTTTCCCAACAAATTCAAGTTCACGGTGATGGTCTGGGACAGTTTGGTTTCAGTTGCCCACTACTTGCTGGGCAGCTGAGGACAGAACAACAGAACTGTACCCAAGCCATCCGTCTTCTCGACTCTCTTCAGAGTCTGAGTCTGACGCAACTCATCCATGGTCCGACGCATGTAGCCGGCCACACGCTAGACCTTATTTTCTCCAACCTCCCTGGGACTAGTACGCACCCTTCTCTCCCCCTTACATGGTCCGATCACTTCTTGCTTGCGTTTGACATTCCCATCCCTCAGGCTCCCATCCCGGTGGAACCAGGGCTAGGCCAGAGAAGAAAATGGCATAAGGTCACCTGTACTTCCCTAGAGCCAATATTCAGTTGCCCTCTTGAGTTAAGCTTAGGAAATATTGATACCTGTGTTACTAAGTTTAACACCACTCTACTGGCGGCGATCGATGAAATTGCCCCTTGTATAGCGATGTCATCTGCTAGATCTCGCCCTTCTGCTCCCTGGTTTTCAGATGCCTTACGTAAAGAAAAAAGCCATTGTAAAAAACTCGAACGTAAATGGAGACTTACGTACGACCTTGAGGCAAAAACTATCTATAGAATGGCCCTTAGGAAATTCACCAAATCAAGAAAATTAGCCATGAAAGAGTTTTTCACCTCACAAATTAAAGACGCAGACAATTCGGCAAAAACACTGTTTAAAATTGTCAAGGACTTTGTCAAACCCCCCGCTTTGACACCCATTAATCTTGCTAGTCAGTCTCTTTGTAACGGACTATCAGACTTCTTTCAAGAAAAAATCGATAAAATTGCTGCCTCTTTCCCTCCAGCTGGTACTCTGGACCTCTCCCTTATCCCGGTTTCAACTAACCAGGACATTGTTCCTACTTTAGCTGTTTTTAAGGACCTCACTCCTAATCTTGCACATAAACTATTATTACAGTGCAAATCAGGTTCCCCTTTGGACCCGGTCCCCCCTAAAATCATGAGTGAGTTGGCCACTTTACTGTTAGAGCCTCTTATTTCCATTTGGAACGCCTCTTTACAACTAGGCCAGTTCCCTTTAGCCTGGAAGGAAGCTCTGCTTGTACCCATTTTGAAGAAAGCTGATGCCGACCCTACACAATTTAGTAATTATCGGCCTATCTCTCTGCTTCCCAAACCTGCTAAGGTTTTGGAAAAGGCAGTCCAACTTCAACTAGCGGAATACCTGGAGACCTACTCTCTTCTGCACGATTCCCAGTCCGGTTTCCGTGCTGGTTTCAGCACTGAGACCGCACTGCTTGAAGTGTCAGAGACTGTGCGAGAGTGTGTGGACAAGGGCGAGGAGGCCATGCTGGTCCTCCTCGACCTGTCCGCCGCTTTCGATACGGTGTCCCATAAAATCCTCCTTGACCGTATGAAGCAGATTGGAGTGAGTGGCGTTGCCTTATCATGGCTGGGTTCCTTCCTCCAAGGGCGATCGCAGAGGGTTCTTCTCAGACCTTTTGAATCAGAATGCAAACCTCTGGTTCGCGGAGTCCCACAGGGCTCAGCGTTAAGCCCCCTGTTCTTTAATGTGTACCTTGCCCCGTTGGCCAAGGTAGTAGAGGCTTGCGGAGTCAGAGTGATCTCGTATGCTGATGATACTCAGCTTATATTCTCTTTCAGCGATCACTCTGACTCCAGCCTCTCCAGTTTCCGCCACTGTCTTGGCGAAATCTGCTCCTGGATGTCCACTAACCATCTGCAACTAA